>NC_086097.1:91289467-91889467 GCF_963921235.1 Mobula hypostoma
TTAGGCCCCATTCTCCTGATGTTTGTGACAAAGGCATTACAAGGTCAACTGAGGTTTAAGTGAGTCCATAGTGTCTGAATGCCAGGTCAGTCTAATTTCATCCTTTTCCTGCATAATTCTGGGACTACCAACAGAGAGACCTTAGGACACTGGAAATGTTAAATCTGCAACATCCTCCCAAGTAACAGGAAGGGGAAGAAAGTCAATGGTAAGAGATTCTGCAGATGTTGAAAATCCAGAGCAATACACACAAAATGCTGGAGGAGCTCAGCAAGTCAGACAGCATCAATGAAGAGAAATAACAAGCTGACATTTCAGGCTGAGAGCCTTCATCAGGACTTGACGCCAGTTTCTTCTCCCAGGACAACATCCCCAGCAATGAGGCTCTAATTACATTTGGTTGACTCCATTGGGCAGGCCACAGCATGCACATTTTATTGTCTGAGTTATTGCTGTCTGAATTTTGCAGAAAGCAGACTCATTGCTTTTTCAGCAACATTTCCCCTTTTAACTAAGTTTTAACTGATGGCTACTGCTGAACTGCATTTTGTTCTTTAAAGGAATATACATTATTTGTAAACTGTCTATTAATTATTTAAGGATTAGCCATTGAATGGTTACTGCATACCTTTTAATGTAATTTCTCAAGGTACTGCATCTAAATCATATCTCATTCTCTTTTATTCAGATTTAAGACCTTAGTTCCAGTTTGAACTAAATCATTTTTATGAATTATGCTCACTGTTTGCTACCGATTCCATAACTACTAAATCATTAATTAACTCTTTCTCGTCACACACAATACAAGATCTAAAACAGAGCCACTAATTTCTTGCTGAACATCAGGCACCCACTTACACCAATCCTGCACATTTAAATGTCCCCACTTTCCCAGATCCCCTAACATTTCGTGACACTCCAGGGGAAATTTACAGTGGCCAATTAATCTGCACCAAACCATACTTCTTTAGAATGTATGAGGAAACCACAGCACCTAAAGGAAATCCATGCAGTCATTAAGAAAACATGAAAACTCTGCACGAGCAACACTGGAAGCCAAGACTGAATCCACGGCCAAAGCTTTACCACTGTGCCATTAGTCGAATATCTTCACTTACTGGTTCATCCACATACTGATCTAGAAAACCACCACCTTCCCTATTCCATAAATCCGACCTCCATACCATTACCATTCACTTAGTTTGCTCAGTCCATATATAGATTGTAGTCACCTATAGTTAGAATTCAATTTCTTCATTGATACTTTGTTCTGCATTACCACAACTGTTTGGGGGTCTACATACAACAACCGTTAATTTTCTTTTCCATCTACACCCAAACTTAACTAATACCCTTCTTCAATACTATCTTTCTCCCATTCATTAATCTGAGAGCTGCCCCAACTACTCTCTCTTTTATTTCATTTGGAGGTAATGTAAAATATGCCACGGTCATGTTCCAACTCTCTCTCTGTTATGGCTATTAGATTGCACCCACTTACTCAGGCCATCAGTCCACCCAACTTGTTGCATGCATTCAGGAAAAGAGCGCTAGTTTTGCTGTTCTTTTACCTGCTCTCATTCCACTTCAAGATGTACTGCAATGTCCCTGTGGACTGACTCTGGCCATTTTGCTGCTCTATACCAATCAGAATTTAGTGATTTTTTTTCCTCTTTAAATCACTAAATCACAATATTGTGCAAAAGTCTTAGGCCCACATATATAGCCCACCCTAAGGTAGAAGGAGATGAGTTATACAGCTCTCGTTACATGCACGTGCAGTTCAGCTCTTTGAGTGATTATGTTTGAAGTTTGAAGTTTCTTCTCATCTTCTTCTACCTTAGGCCATGAACTTATCAATCATCTGTGGACCACTTTCTGGAGGTCCAAGATGCCAACTTCTGCAAAGAAGGGATCCGTATGCTCCACGACCGCTGGACTAAGTGTGTAAATGTAGGAAAAATAAATGTGCTAGGATTTCTAAAACTGACTCCTTCTACCTTAGGCCACGAGCTTATCAATCACCCCTCGTATATATAGCACTGGAGCTGTGCCTAGCCACACATCATAAGTGTAAAGTGAGTAGAGCAGGGGGCTAAGCACACAGCCCTGTGGTGCATCTGTGCTGATAGAGATTGTGGAGGAGATGTTGTTGCCAATCTGTATTAACTCCAATCTGCAAATGAGGAAATTGTGGATCCAATTGCACAAGAAGGTATTGAAGCAAAGGTCTTGAAACCTCATGATTGGTTTGAGGGTATGATAGTAGTGAACATCGAGCTGTTGTCCTAAATTAGAATCCTGAATTATGCACCTTTACTGTCAAGATGCTCCAGTGATGAGGAAGAGCCAATGAACTTGCATCTGCTATAGACCTGTTGTGCCAGTAGGTAAATTGGAGTGGATCAAGTAAGTCACTTCTCAGGCAGGAGTTGATATGTTTCATCACCAATCTCTCAAAGCACTTACACTTTGGATGTAAGTGCTACAGGATGACAGTCTGAGACAGGTTACCGGTTTCTTCTTTTTAGATTATGAGAACACTCAGTCCTGTTTTATTGTCATTTAGAAATGCATACATGCTTTAAGAAATGAGACAATGTTTCTCTGGAGTGATATCACAGAAAACAGGACAAACCAAAGATTAACACTGACAGAACCACATCATTATAACATATAGTTACAGCAGTGCAAAGCAATACCATAGTTTGATGAAGAACAAACCATGGGCACGGTAAATAAAGTCTCAAAAGTCCCCAGTCGATCGACTCTCGAGTCCCCGATAACGGCGGCAAAAGGGAGAAACTCCCTGCCATAAACCTCCAGGCACTGTCAACTTGCCGCTGCCTTGGAAGCAGTCGACCACAGCCGACACTGAGTCCATCCGTCCGAAAACTTCGAGCTTCCGACCAGCCTCTCCGATACAGCCTCCTGAGCGCAGTTCTCTGCTGAGCGCCTTTGACTTCGCCCTGGCCGCTGAAACTCAGAAAGATGAGGATTTCGGGGCCTTCTGCTCCAGGGATTCCAGTTACCACACAGTAGCAGCGGCAGCAACGCGGGCATTTCAGAAGTTTTCCAGATGTTCCTCCGTACTCTCATGTCTGTCTCTATCAAATCAGAATTGTGCATGGTCCCCTACTTAGGCACTGGTATAATTGAAGCCTACTTAAAGCAGGTGGGTACCTAAGACAGCTGAAGTGAGAGGTTAATGATCTCAGTGAACACTCCAATCAGTGAACACTCCATTCCATTTGCCATTTCTTTGTCCATTCTCCTAGTCTGTCTAAGTCCTTCTGTAGCCTCTTTACTTCCTCAAAACTACCTGCTCCTCCAGCTATCTTCATATCATCTGCAAACCTTGCAGCAAAGCGATCAATTCCATCATCCAAATCATTGACATATAATATAAATAGAATCAGTCTCAACACAGACCCCTGGGGAACACCACCAGTCACTGGCAGCCAGTTAGAGAAGGCTCCCTTTATTCCCACACTGCCTTCTGTCAATCAACCTCTGCTTATCCATGCTAGAATCTTTCCTGTAATACCATGATGAGCTCATAGCTTGTTAAGCAGCCTCATGTGTAGCACCTTGTCAAAGGCCTTCTGAAAATCCAAGTACACAACATCAACCAATTCTCCTTTGTCTATCCTGCTTGTTCAAAGAATTCCAACAGATTTGCCAGGCAAGATTTTCTCTTGAGGAAGCCATGCTGACTATGAACTATTTTATCATGTGCCTCCAAGTACACTGAGACTTCATTGATAATAATCGACTTCAACACCTTCCCAAGCACCAAGGTCAGACTAACTATTCTATAGTTTCCATTCTTCTGCCTTTCTCCCTTCTTGAAGAGTGGAGTGATATTTGCAATTTTCCAGTCCTCCAGAACTATTCCAGATCTCGTGATTCTTGAAAGATCATTACTAATGCCTCCACAATCTCTTCAGCCACCTCTTTCAGAACCCTGGGGAGTACACCATCTGGTCCAGGTGACTTATCTACCTTCATATCTTTCAGTTTCCCAAGAACCTTCTCTCTAGTAATGGTAGCTTCACACATTTCATGCCCCCTGACATCTGGAACTTCCACCATACTGCTAGTGTCTTCCACAGTGAAGACTGAAGCAAAATACTTATTCAGTTCGCCCACCATTTCATTGTCCCCCATTACTCCCTCTCTAGCATCATTTTCCAGTGGTCCAATGTCCACTCTTGCCTCTCTTTTACAATACATGTATCTGAAGAAACTTTTGGTATACTCTTAATATTATTGGCTAGTTTACTTTCGTATTCCATCTTTACCTTCTTAATGACTTTTTAGTTGCCTTCTGTTGGTTTTTAAAAGCTTCCTAATCCTCTAAATTTCCACTAACCTTTGCTCTATTATATTCCCCCTCTTTGGCTTTTATGTTGGCTTTGATCTCTCTTGGGGCGGAATGGAGGGGAGGAGAAGATGGCAGCGTGACGCAGCGAGCACGGCCATTCCAAATGATATCGTATGTGTTAATTAGGATGCCGTGCACAATCCTGATTTGATGGAGACAGCCGTGAGAAGCACAGAGGAACACCTGGAGAAACTTCTGAAATGCCTGCTTTGCTGCCGCTGCTACTGCGCAATCGAGAATCTCCAGAGGGGAAGGCCCCAAATCCTCGGCTTTGCCTATTGCCTGTTGCTGGGGCCCCGGGGTCAAAGCGCTCAGCGGAGATGGTGCTCGGTGCTCGGTGTCAGAGGGCTGGTTGGAGGCTCGGAGTTTTCGGACGGACTCAAGAGTCAGCTGTGGTCGGGGTGCTTCCAGAGTGCTGCATCGGTAAGTTTGCGACGCTGGAAGGTCATGGCAGGAAGAGCTGTTTTTTTTAATTCCTTCCACCATCTGCATGATTTGATGGGACTTTCGAGAGACTTTGAGACTTTTTACCATGCCCATAGTTTGTTCTTCATCAAATTACGGTATTGCTTTGCATTGTTGTAACTATGTTACAATTATGTGGTTTTTGTCAGTTTTTCAGTCAGTTTGTCTTGTGTTTCTGCGCTATCATTCTGGAGAAACATTGTATCATTTCTTAATGCATGCATTACTAAATGACAATAAAAGAGGACTGTGTGTCCTCATAATCTAATCTTGCTAGCCAGGGTTGTGTCATCTTTCCTTCAGAATACTTCTTCCTCTTTAAATTGTATATATCCTGTGCGTCCTGAATTGTTTCCAGAAATTCCAGCCACTGCTGCTCGGCCGTCATCCCTGCCATTGTTCTATTCCAATCAATTCTCTCCACTCCTCTCTTACGCTGCTGTAATTCCCTTTACTCAACTGTAATACTGATAGACCTGACTTTAGCTTCTCCTCAAATTTCACGGTGAATTTGATCATATTATGATCACTTTCCCTGAGGATTCTTCTACCTTAAGCTCTCTGATGAATTCTGGTTCACTGCACAACAACTAATCCAGAATAGCTAATCTTCTAGTGGGCTCAACCATGAACTGCTCTAAAAAGCCATCTCGCAGACACTCTAGAAATTCCCCCTCCTGTAATCCAGCACAACCTGATTTCCCAATGTACCTGCATGTTGAAGTCTCCTATGACTATTGTAACATTGCCCTTTTTGCATGTATTTTCTATCTCCTGTTGTAATTTCTAGGCTATCTCTTTACTACTGTTTGGGGGTCTGTACACAACTCCCATCAGGGTGTTTTTATCCTTGCAGTTCCTTAGCTCTAACCACAATGATTCAATACTTTCTGACCTTATGTCACCTCTTTCTAACAGTTTGATTTCATTTTTTACCAACAGAGCAATACACCCCTTCTGCCTTCCTGCATCTGCTTTTGATACAACGTTTATCTGCGGACAGCTATAATCTTGCAGCCATGGTTCCATGATGCCTACAACATCATACCTTCCAACCTGTGCTTCAAGTCCACCTACCTTATTCCGAGTACTGCGCGCATTCAGATAAAACACCTTTAGTCCTGTATTCAACCTTTTCAGTCTTGTCGCACCATGCTCAACCTTTTGTTTCCTGACTTTGTCTGAGGTTTTACCAACATCTGCCTCCACAGTCACTCCATTAACTGTTCGGGCACTCTGGTTCCCATCCCCTTGCAACTCTAGTTTAAAACCCACCTTGCAGCATTAGCAAACCTTCCCACTAGGATATTAGTCCCTCTCCTGTTCGGGTGCAAACTGTCCCTTCCGTACACATCCCACTTTCCCTAGAAGAGAGCCCAATGATCCAAACATCTTATGCCTCCTTCCTACACCTACGCCTGTGTAATCTTCCTGGTTCTGGCCTCACTAGTACGTGGCACAGGTAGCAATCCTGAGATCACAAACCTGGACCTCCTGCCCTTTAACTTGGCATCTAACACACTGAAGTCTCTATGCAGAGCCTTGTCACTCATCCTAGCCATGTCATAGGTACCAACATTACCACTACTTCTGGCTGTTCACCCTCCTGCTTAAGAATGCTGAGGACTCAATCCAAGGTATCCCGGACCCAGTACCCGAAAGGCAACGTACCATCTGGGAATCTCGTTCTCGTCCTCAGAGCCTACTGCCTGTTCCCCTGACTAAAGAATCCCCTATCACCACAGCTTGCCGCTTCTTCCCTCTTGCTGTCTCAGTCGCAGAGGCCCGACCAATGTGAATTTCCTCTTTCAAGTCATTCCATCTATTCCCCCCCACCCGCCACTAGACAGTATCCAAAGGGGCATACCTGTTGTTGAGGGGGATGGCCACAGGGAAGGGGAGGGAAGAGAGAAACGTCAGATAGTGGAGAGCACCCTCTGTGACCATCCCCCTCAGCAATAAGTACTCCATTTTGAGTACTGTTGGGGGGAATGACCTACCTGGGGGAAGCAACAGCCCCTGTGCCTCTGGCACTGGGTCTAGCTGTGTGGCTCAGAAGGGTAGGGAACTGAAGAAGACGGCAGCAGCAATAGGGGACACTATAGTCGGGGGACAGATAAGTGATTCTGTAGAGGCAAAAAGGAAACACGGATGGTAGTTTGTCTCCCAGGTGCCAGGGTTCATGATGTCTCTGGAGGCATCCACAATATCCTGAAAAGGGAGGATAAGCAGCCAGAAGTTCTGGTACATAATAAAGTCTGTCATGAGCCTTGTGGCCCATCAGGCCGGTGCTTATGCCGGTTTCCGTGGCGTGAAGCCACTGAGAATACGGGACTACCACTCCCAGATAGGAGGCCAGTCCATTGTGAGGTTAACCCCCAGCATTTGCCGGTACCCATTCTCAGCTGGGTAGACTGGAGCAGTGTGTGGTTAAGTGCCTTGCTCAAAGACACAACATGCTGCCCTGGCTGGGGCCGAACCCACTGGTACATATTGATACCAATGATATCGGCAGAAAAAGGGAAGAGGTCCTGAAAAAAGAATATAGGGAGTTAGGAAGAAAGCTGTGAAGCAGGACCTCAAGGGTAGTAATCTCAGGATTACTGCCTATGCCAATCGACAGTGAGGATAGGAATAGAATGAGGAGGCAGGTAAATGTGTGGCTGAAGAGTTGGAGCAGGGGCAGGGATGCAGATTTCTGGATAATTGGGACCTCTTCTGGGGCTGGTGAGACCAGTACAAAATGGAAGGGTTGCACTTGAATCCAAGGAGGACCAATATTCTTGTGGGCAGATTTACTGGAACGGTTGGAATGGCATAAACTATTATGGCAGGGGGATGGGAACCAGCATGATAGAGCTGAGGATGAGCCAGCAGGTTTACAGGTAGATGATGGGTGTAACATGAATGCAAGGAAGAACAAGCATTGGGTACAAATGCAGACCGAGCAAAGGGTTAAATTGTGCAATAGAAGCAAAATTCAAAAGGGCGAAGAAAGTAAGACTGAAGGTGCTGTATTTAAAAGCGCGTAACATTTGGAATAAGGAGGACAAATTCATGGCGCAATTAGAGATTGCTTGGTATGACTTGTGGGCATCACTGACTCGTGGTTGAAAGAAGGCCATAGTTGGGAGCATAACATCAAAGGATATACTTTGTATCGAAAGGACAAGCAGGAGGGCATAGGCGGTGGTGTGGCTCTGTTAGTAAGAGATGAAATTACATATTTAGAAGGAGTGACAAAGGGTCAGAGAATGTTGAATCTTTGTGATGGAGTTAAGAAACCCCAAAGGGAAAAAAAACATTATGGGAATCATGTATAAGCCTCCAAATAGTAGCCAAGATATGGGGTTGAGATTGCAAAGGGAGCTGGAAAAGGCATGTAATAAGGGTAATGACACAATTGTAATGGAGGACTTCAATATGCAAAGGGATTGGGAAAATCAGGTTGGTGTCAGAACACAAAGAGGGAATTTGTTGAATGCCTAAGAGATGGCTTTTTAGAGCAGCTTGTGCTTGAGCCCACTAGGGGAAAGGTTATCTTAGACTGGGTGTTGTGTAATAACCCAGATCTTATTAGAGAGTTTAATGTAAAGGAACCCTTAGGAGGCAGTGATCCAGAGACTTTTGGAGAAGAGGAGTTCAGTGGGTAATACCGTTCCGGCTGACCGGAAGGGCACTGAGAGCGGTAAGCGTGAAGGAGTTCGGTGCTTACTGTTCTGGCTAACAACGGATGGTGCAATCCAGGGTATATTACAATCGAGGAACGTGTTTGCTGACTGGATATTGAACTTTTTACTGTTGGACTTCGCCCACATTCCACCGTGATACAACACTTGGCGGCACAGGAGGTCGTTCCTGCCTGTGGCCATCGAACGTGCAGCTCCTCCCGTGGAGGGTCAGACACCCTGAGCCAATAGACTGGTCCTGGACTTATTTTCCATCTGGCATAGTTTGCATTTTCGTGTTTGATTGTTGGGGTTTTTTGTATTGCTATATTTACGCTCTATTCTTGGTTGGTGCGGCTGTAACAAAACCAAATTTCCCTCGGGATTAATAAAGTATATCTATCTATCTGTATGCCTCACAGAGGAATAAGTTCTCAAATGGCAAGAGTAGGCAACCGTTGCTGACAAAGTAAGTTAATGACTGCATAAAAGCCAAGGTAAGGGCATTTAAGGTAGCAAAAGTGAGTGGGTAGTTGAATAATTGGGAATCTTTTAATATCTATCAAAAGGCATTTGGAAAATCTATAAGAAGGGAAAAGATGAAATATACATAACCATATAACAATTACAGCACGGAAACAGGCCATCTCGGCCCTTCTAATCCGTGCCGAACTCTTACCTTATCCTATTCCCACTGACCTGCATTCAGCCCATAACCCTCCATCCCTTTCCTGTCCATATATCTATCCAATTTAACTTTAAATGACAGCATAGAACCTGCCTTAACCACTTCTGCTGAAAGCTCGTTCCACACAGCTACGACTCTCTGAGTAAAGAAGTTCCCCCTCATGTTACTCCTAAACTTTTGTCCTCTAATTCTCAACCCATGCCCCCTTGTTTGAATCTTCCCCACTCTCAATGGAAAAAGTCTAACTCAAAGGACTTAACTTGCTTAAGTCACCTAGGCCAGATGATCTATATCCCGGAGTCCTGAGAGAGGTTGCTGAAGAGATAACGAATGCATTGGTCATGATCTTTCCAGAATCACTTGACTCTGGCATGGTCCTGGAGGACTGCAAGATTACAAATGTCACTCCATTCTTTAAGAAGAGAGGAACGCTAAAGAAAGGAAATTATAGGACAGTTAGCCTAATCTCAAGGGTTGGGAAATTGTTGGAGTCTATTATTAAGTATGAGGTTTTGGGGTACTTGGAGACTAATGATAAAATAAGTTAAAGTCAGCATGGTTTCTATGAAGAAAGATCTTACCTGATAAATCTGTTAGAGTTCTTTGAAGAAGTAACAAGCTGGGTGGACAAAGCAAAGGCAGTGGATGTCATTTTCTTGGATTTTTAGAAGGCACTTGATAAGGTGCCACATATGAGGCTCCTTAACAAGATAAAATTCTATGGCGTTACAGGAAAAATACTGACACAGATAGTGGAATGGCTGACAGGCAGGAGGCAGTGAGTGGGAATAAAGGGGGCTGTTTCTAGTTGGCTGCCGGTGACTAGTGGTATTCCTCAGGGGTCAGTATTGGGACTGCTGCTTTTCACATTGTTTATCAATAATTTAGGTAATGGAATTGATGGTTTTGTAACAAAGTTTGCAGATGATACAAAGATAGGTGGAGGGGTAGGTAGTGCTGAGGAAGCAATGCAATTGCAGTAGGACTTGGACAAATTGGAAAAATGGGCAAAAATGTGGTAGATAGAATACAGTGTTGGGAAATGTATGATAATGCCTTTTGGTAAAAGGAAAAATAGTGCAGACTATTATCTAAATGAGGAGAAGGTTAAAACATCAGAGGTGCAGAGGGACTTAAGAGACCTCATGCAGGACTTCCAGAAGGTTAATTTACAGATTGAGTCTGTGGTAAAGAAGGCAAATGCAATGTTGCCATTTATTTCAAGGGGATTATGAAAGCAAGGAGATAATGCTGAGGCTTTTTAAGACATTAGTCAGGCTGCACTTGGAGTAATGTCAACAGTTTTGGGCCCCACATTTCAGAAAGGATGTGCTGTCATTGGAGAGAATTCAGAGGCAGTTCACAAGAATGATTCCAGGAATGAAGGGGTTAAATATGAAGAGCATTTGGTAATTTTGTACTCACTGAAATTTAGAAGAATGCGGGGGATCTCATTGAAACCGACTGAATGTTGAAAGCACTAGTTAGGGTGGATGTGAAGAGGTTGTTTCAAATGGTGGGGGTATCCAGAACTAGAGGGCACAGCCTCAAAATTGAGGGATGACCCTTTAGAACAGGGGTAAGGAGGAATTTTTGTAGCCAGCGAGTAGTAAATCTGTGGAATGCTCTGCCACTGACTGCGGTGGAGGCCATGTCTGTGCATATACTTAAGGTGGAAGTTGAGTATTTCCTGATTGGTCAGGGCATCAAAGTATATGGTGGGAATGCAGGTGTATGGGGTTGAGTGGGATACAAGATTGGCCATGAAGGAATGCCGGAGCAGACTCGATGGGTTGAATGGCGTAATTCTGCTCTTATGTCTTATGGGTACTCTGCACTGGCTCCTTAATCCCTTTCCCCTTCCTGACTCTCACCAAGTCTCCTGTATCCTGCACCTTGGGTATAACTACCTCTCTATATGCCCTATCTATCACTCCGTCAACCTCCCGAATGATCCAGAGTTCATCCAGTTCCAGCTCCAACTCCTTTAACGCAATTTGTTAGAAGCTGCAGCTGGATGCACTTCTCGCAATTGTAGTGGTCAGGGATTTCAGAGGTCTTCGATTATGATTTAAATGAATTGGTGTGGACTGTTTCTTGTTTGTTGACAGCATCTTGCAGTATTTCAAGTGCCTGAATACATTCAGCTGATGTTGATGTGTAAAATTAGGCTCCCTAAATATATATATTTAGGGAGGTTAAGACTTTTGTAAAGTACTATACATGGTGACGTATATGTACTTTGATAAGAAATTTACTTTGAACTTTGAAATATTCAATTTTATGGGACACTGGCCTCAGCCCAAGTCAGTGACGCCAATCCCACACCAATCTTTGAGTCACAAACTGAACACCCTGACTTTATTGACCTTAAACTACAAACGTTTGTAAATCACACTTAATTCAGGTACTAATCCATAGATTATTACCTTTGTGATTCTGCTTTCTAGTTTGGACTCAAGTTCTCCTTTGGCAAAACTTCATTCTTTATTCTATCATTGGCTTCCATTAGGATCTTGACAAGAATTCTCAGGCAGGACTAATGAAGGAGAGGGGAACAGGAACATTCGAAGATATTTCTGGCAAAGGTGTACTTGGAAAGTAGGAGGACCTCAAAAGTGATATTTTGAGAGTACAGAGTTTGTATGTTCTGTCAGACTAAAAGGCAAGGGAAACAGCTTCAGGAAAACTTGGTTTTTGAGAGATTCTGAGGCCCTGTTTAAGAAGAAGGAGGTATATAGCAGGACGGGAAAATGAGGTACTTGAGGAGTATAAGAAATGCAAGATATGTTACTTTACGCACCCAAAGGTGCCAGCTTCCGGAATTCCGGCACTCTAACTCTCTGGAGTATGGCTAGCTGGCGTGGCCACTTTAAGGGTTCAGAACCGTCCCGCTAATTGGCTGTCTTCTTTTGGGGTCAGGATTTCGGTACTTAAGGAACACTTGAATGGAGGTTCAGTGTTCAATCGTAAATTCGTTTGGATTATCATTTGTTTTGTTCTAGGTTCTAGTTTCAGCCTCCAATCGTGTCTCGATCCTAGTCTCGGATACTCTGGCGCTGGGGTCGAACTACCCTTGTCCATATCTCTTGTCACAGTACAACTGAGTTGAACATAGGTCCAGTGGGGTATCGGAGTCTCTCAGCCTCTGTGGCCAGCCATAATGAGAGGATTTCTAGACAGAACCTGGAGATACACGACGTCTAGGTCGCCATGTACCAGCTGTCTTAGGGAGGAAGCCAGAGTCGCTCGGGTGAAGCTGCGGCTTCCTCACCGTATGCTCATTAGCGTTCAATCTCCAGCTGTCCTGGCTCCCTTTGGAGCGTGGAAAAGTGGCCTTCATGATCTCCCTCCTGACTGGGAGAGCCCTCACCTAGGCCATTGTGCATTGTCAGAGACTTGCTCAGATTCGGAGGAATTCATGGCCGCCATAAGAAAGGTACTCCATCATTCCACCGGACCAAATAGAATCTCGGACAGTCTAATGAAGGTGCATCAGGGCAGTCGGTTAGTGGCCAACCACGTTACCGAGTACCGGACTTTGGCCCAAGAGTGCAACAGACTCCTCGCCTTCGGAGAGCCAGCGACGGACTTGGAGGTCTTTATCCAACAGTCCATCCGCCTTGATAATCGGGGGGAGTATAAATGGGACCACCTCAAGAAGTTGATCCTGCTGCCTCCGTGCATCGCAGTTCCACTCCTCCCCACCACCAACCGCCCCCCCCTCCAAATCTTAAACCATGACCTGCCCATCTCCTGTTCAGGACTCGGTCAAACCCATGTAGATCAGTTACACAGGCTCTTTTGAAGATCTTTAAGCTCTCTTTAAGAAGGAAAACTTAGGTCTATAGGAGTGAGGCAACACAGCAGTGGGGTCACAGACCATATACATAGAAACATAGAAACATGGAAAATAGGTGCAGGAGTAGGCCATTCGGCCCTTCGAGCCTGCACCACCATTTATTATGATCATGGCTGATCCTCCAACTCAGAACCCCGCCCCAGCCTTCCCTTCATACCCCCTGACCCCCGTAGCCACAAGGGCCATATCTAACTCCCTCTTAAATATAGCCAATGAACTGGCCTCAACTGTTTCCTGTCCACAGATTCACCACTCTCTGTGTGAAGAAGTTTTTCCTAATCTCGGTCCTAAAAGGCTTCCCCTCTATCCTCAAACTGTGGCCCCTCGTTCTGGACTTCACCAACATCGGGAACAATCTTCCTGCATCTAGCCTGTCCAATCCCTTTAGGATCTTATACGTTTCAATCAGATCCCCCCTCAATCTTCTAAATTCCAACGAGTACAAGCCCAGTTCATCCAGTCTTTCTTCATATGAAAGTCCTGCCATCCCAAGAATCAATCTGGTGAACCTTCTTTGTACTCCCTCTATGGCAAGGATGTCTTTCCTCAGATTAGGGGACCAAAACTGCACACAATACTCCAGGTGTGGTCTCACCAAGGCCTTGTACAACTGCAATAGTACCTCCCTGCTCCTGTACTCGAATCCTCTCGCTATAAATGCCAGCATACCATTCGCCTTTTTCACCGCCTGCTGTACCTGCATGCCCACTTTTAATGACTGGTGTATAATGACACCCAGGTCTCGTTGCACCTCCCCCTTTCCTAATCGGCCACCATTCAGATAATAATCTGTTTTCCTATTTTTGCCACCAAAGTGGATAACTTCACATTTATCCACATTAAATTGGATCTGCCATGAATTTGCCCACTCACCCAACCTATCCAAGTCACCCTGCATCCTCTTAGCATCCTCCTCACAGCTAACACTGCCACCCAGCTTCGTGTCATCCGCAAACTTGGAGTTGCTGCATTTAATTCCCTCATCCAAGTCATTAATATATATTGTAAACAACTGGGGTCCCAGCACTGAGCCTTGCGGTGCCCCACTAGTCACCGCCTGCCATTCTGAAAAGGTCCTGTTTATTCCCACTCTTTGCTTCCTGTCTGCTAACCAATTCTCCACCCACACCAATACCTTACCCCCAATACCGTGTGCTTTAAGTTTGCACACTAATCTCCTGTGTGGGACCTTGTCAAAAGCCTTTTGAAAATCCAAATATACCACATCCACTGGTTCTCCCCTATCCACTCTACTAGTTACATCCTCAAAAAATTCTATGAGATTCGTCAGACATGATTTTCCTTTCACAAATCCATGCTGACTTTGTCCGATCATTTCACCGCTTTCCAAATGTGCTGTTATCACATCCTTGATAACTGACTCCAGCAGTTTCCCCACCACCGACATTAGGCTAACCGGTCTATAATTCCCCGGTTTCTCTCTCCCTCCTTTTTTAAAAAGTGGAGTTACATTAGCCACCCTTCAATCCTCAGGAACTAGTCCAGAATCTAACGAGTTTTGAAAAATTATCACCAACGCATCCACCACCTCCCGGGCTACCTCCCCAAGCACTCTAGGATGCAGACCATCTGACCCTGGGAATTTATCTGCCTTCAATCCCTTCAATTGGCATTGGTGGAGGTATTTTCTGCCTTGAAGCAAATCATGGTGAATAAATCTCTTGCAGATATCCCACCCTGCAAAAACTCATTTCAGGTAGGTAGCACCACCACCCCATCCCCCGCAACCCCATATCACCCCCCCATAGACGTCCAAGGGTGTATGTATACAGGACATTTGATTATGAAGGAACACAACAATTTATTTGATCACATATTGAAACTATTTACACGCACACACATATATTCCTTGTTGAGTATTTTGTTGGCAGTCTCAAAGCTAATAGCTAAATGCTAGTACAAATACAGTAGCTTTTCTATTTCTTTTGCAAACTTTTCTTGTATTGTGATATGGCTTGCTTGGCAGATTTAAGCATTTTGCCGGAAGTCTCAACCTCATAGCAGTCTGTGTCAATGAATTTGTTAATTTTGCGAGACATCAGATTCACAAGATTCACAATTATATTATATTATCATGGAGTAGTTTTCTCCCTCTCCCTCTCCATTGTATATAATTTGTGGGCATCAGGGAGCTGCATCAGTATGTGGGAGACTTCTGGGAGAAGTGGAATGTCTGCTTTTGGATCTGACGAGGTGTTCCCTCTGACCCTGTTGGAGGCTAGTGCAGAAATTGCAAGGGCCCTAGCAGAGATAATTAAAATGTCCTTAGCCATGAGTGAAGAGCCAGAGGACTGGAGGATATCTAACATTTTTCCTTTAAGAAAGGTTAAACTGGGAAATTATAAAATGATGAACCTGACATCAGTTATGGGAAAGTTATTGGAGGGTTTTCTAAGGGACCAGATGTATAAGTACTTGGATGGACAAGGACTGATTAGGGATGGTCAGCATGGCTTCGTGCATGGTAGGTCATGTCTAATTAATCTTGTAGAGTTTTTTGAGGAAGCTACCACGAAAATTGATAGAAGGCAAGGCAGTGGATGTTGTCAACATTGATTTTAGTAAATCTTTTGATAAGGTCACATGGAGGAGTCTAGTCAAGAAGGTTCAGTTGGTTACCATTCAGGATGAGGTAGTAAATTGGATGAGATATTGACTTCACAGGAGAAGGCAGAGTACAGTTGTATATGTTTGCCTCTCCGACGGGAGGCCTGTGCCCAGTGGTGTTCTGCAGGGATCATTGCTGGGTCTATTTCTCATCACAATCAATGACCTGGATGATAACGTAGTAAATTGGATTAGCATATATGTGGATGGCACCAATGTTGGGATAGTGAACAGCAAGGAAGGCTATCAAAGCTTGATGTGGATCTGGACCAGCTGGAAAATGAGCTGAAAAAATTGGCAGATGAAATTTAATGCAGGCAAGTGTGAGGTTTGCACTTTGGAAGGACAAATCAGGGTAGGACTTGCACAGTGAATGGTAGGGCAATGAGGAGTGGGGTAGGACAGAGGGATCTGAAAATAGAGATTCATCATTCCTTGAAGGTGGCATCATAGGTAGATAGGATAGTAAAGAAAGCTTTTGTCACATTTTGGTTTCCTTAAGGGAAAATCTTGCCTGACGATATTGTTGGAATTCCTTGAGGAGATTACACATAGGATAGATAAAGAGGATGCAGTGGATGTTGTACATTTGGACTTTCAGAAGGCCTTTGGTAAGCAGCCTCATGCGTGGCACCTTGTCAACTTAAGAGCCCATGGTATTACAGAAAAGTTATTAACATGGTTAGAGCATTGGCTGATTGGTAGGAGGCGGTGAGTGGGAATAAAGGGATCCTTGTCTGGTTGGCTGACAGTGACTGGTAGTATACCACAGGAGTCAGTGTTGGGCCTGCATTTTATACCGTATATCAATGATTTAGATGATGGAATAGATGGCTTTGCTGTCAAGTTTGCAAATGATATGAAGATTAGTGGAGGGGCAGGTTGAGGAAGGACTTGGACAGATTAGGAGAATAGGCAAGAAAGTGGCAATTGAAATACAATGTTGCAAAATACATCGTCATGCACTTTGGAAGTAGAAATAAATGTGCAGACTATTTTCTAAACAGGGAGAAAATCCAAGAATATGAGATACAGAGGGACTTGGGAGTCCTTGTGCAGAATACCCTAAAGCAGGGGTGGCCAAACTTTTACATTCCATGCGTCAAGTTTTCACGCACTAGTTCAGATGCGCCATACAACTCTTGTACCCCCATTCAATTCTTGTAAATATATGTTAATATAGACATATTTAGCATTTTTACATGATATATTGATTTAATATAAAAACAAGATAAACATTACTTAAACACGAGGAATTCTGCAGATGCTGGAAATTCAAGCAATACACATCAAAGTTGCTGGTGAACGCAGCAGGCCAGGCAGCATCTCTAGGAAGAGGCACAGTCGACATTTCAGGCGGAGACCCTTCGTCAGGACTAATTGAAGGAGGAGCTAGTAAGAGATTTAAAAGTGGGAGGGGGAGGGGGAGATCCAAAATGATAGGAGAAGACAGGAGGGGGAGGGATGGAGCCAAGAGCTGGACAGGTGATAGGCAAAAGGGATATGAGAGGATCATGGGACAGGAGGCCCAGGGAGAAGGAAAAGGGGGAGGGGGGAAAACCCAGAGGATGGGCAAGGGGTATAGTCAGAGGGACAGAGGGAGAAAAAGGAGAGAGAGAGAAAGAATGTGTGTATATAAATAAATAACGGATGGGGTACGAGGGGGAGGTGGGGCATTAGCGGAAGTTAAAGAAGTCAATGTTCATGCCATCAGGTTGGAGGCTACCCAGACAGAATATAAGGTATTGTTCCTCCAACCTGAGTGTGGCTTCATCTTTACGGTAGAGGAGGCCGTGGATAGACATGTCAGAATGGGAATGGGATGTGGAATTAAAATGTGTGGCCACTGGGAGATCCTGCTCCCAAAGTCCTTCTTTCCTAGTTTAACTCATTGAACATTTTTTTAAATTGAAAACAGATTAATGTGAAAGAAGATAACATTCGCCAAAAGATGTGCACGAAATAATAAAATCGCTAAAAATAATTACTAAGTTTTAGATTTATTCTCTGTAAAACCCATTTCTATCTCTAATCTACTTGAATTCCTGTTATAGATTTTTTTTCTACAAATCGGTTTTTGGTTAATACTTTTTGCACGAGTGGGCTTACCTTTTTATTATTATCACTGGGGTGCAATGCACCACTTCTAATCATCCAATGTGCCACTTTTGCCGCATGCGCTGTAGGTTGGCCATCCCTGCCCTAAAGGTTAACTTGCAGGTGGAATCGGTGGTGAAGAAGGCAAATGCCATGTTAGCATTCATTTCAAGAGGTCTTGAATACAAGAGCAGGGATGTGATGTTGAAGTTTTATAAGGCGTTAGTGAGGCCTCACCTTGAGAATTGTGAACAGTTTTGGGCTCCTCATCTAAGAAATGATGTGATGGCATTGGAGAGGATCCAGAGGCAGTTCACAAGGTTGCTTCCAGGAATGAAAGGGTTACCATACAAGGAACGTTTGATGGCTCTGGGTCTGTACTTACTGGAATTCAGAAGGATGAAGAGGGTATCTCATTGAAACCATTTGAATGTTGAAAGGCCTAGACAGTAGAAGCGTAAAGGATATTTCCCCTGGTGGGGGAGTCTAGGATAAGAGGGCACAGCTTCAGGATAGAAGAAGGACTTGAATTGATTAGGAGAATAAGCAAGAAAGTGGCAATTAAAATACAATGTTGGAAAATGCATGGTCATGCAATTTGGAAGTAGAAATAAATGTGCAGACTATTTTCAAAACGAAGATGTGCAGAAATTTCTTTAGCCAGAAGATGATGCATTTATGGAATTTGTTACCACATGCAGCTGTGGAGGCCTGGTCATTAGGTGTATTTAAGACAGAGATTGATAGGTTCTTGATTGGAAGACAGCATCAAAGGTTTCTGGGAGAAGGCCGAGGAATGGGGTTGAGGAGAGGGAAAAGGGATCAGTTATGACTGAATGGCGGAGCAGACTCAATGGCCAAATGGTCTAATTCTGCTCCTATGTCTTAGTGTCTTATTTGTCTCCATAATTCGAAGTATTGAGTACAGGAGTTGTGGTGTTAAGTTGAAATTGTATAAGACATTGACAAGGCCTAATTTGGAGTATTGTGTGCAGTTTTGGTCACCGAGCCCCAGGAAAGATGTCAATAAGATTGAAAGACCACAGAGCAAATTTTCAAGCATGTTGCCTGGACTCGAGTTGTAAGGAAAGGTGAAATAGGTTTGGACTTTATTCTCTAGAGTGTAGGAGATTGAGGCGAGATTTAATAGAGGTATACAAAACTATGAGGGGTATAGATGGGGTAAAAGTAAGCACATTTTTTTCCATTGAGGTTGGGTGAGACTTGAGCTAGAGGTCATGGGTTAAGGGTTAAAAGTGAAAATTTTTACAATGAAACATGAAGGGAAACTTCCTCATTCAGGTGGTGGTGAGAATGTGCTAGTGTAAGTGATGGATGCAAATTTGATTTAGTAGAAATTTGGACCGGTACATGGATGGGAGGGATATGGTCCGGGTGCAGATCAATGGGACTAGACAGATTAGTAGTTCGGCATTGTCTAGATGAGCCAAAAGTCCTTTTTATGTGTGGTATTGTTCTATGGCTCTATAGTGGGGACAATGGAATTGGAAAATAGTGGGAGCAGAAATATTGGGAGAATATGGAAAATGCAACATAATAAGGGAGTGAGAGCATTAGAAATGGAAGAAAGTGGAAATGAGAATCTGGGGGCTCCAGAATTGGAAATATTGGGGGAGATTAGGGAGAGAATGGAAAAAGTGACTTTGGTAAAGTGTGGGAACAGGAATAATGGGAGAAATTGAGAGCAGGAACAAGGGGGGAGAGTATGAACAGAAACTTTGGGGGAAAAATTGAAGCAAGGGAAATTAAAGAAGAATGGAAGAAAAATGTAGAGAGAGGCTACCAAAAGATTGAAAATAAATGGGAGTTTGAACATTGAGTGAGTGTTGGAGCAGAAACTTTGTTAAAGAGTTGAATAAGGAAATTCCAGAAAGAGTATGAGTAGGAACATTGGGAGAGAGTGAGTAGGAATTTTAGGAAAGAGTGAATCCAAGAGCAATGGGTGAGACTGGACACTACTATATTGGGAGTGTTTGAAAGTGGAAAGAGAATAGGAATTAGAGTATAATGAATGATTAGAAGCATGGTCATTGAGATAGTTTGGAAACAGTTACATTGCAGAATCATGGAACTGGGAACTTTAGGCAAGACTGGAACCAGGAATATTGGGAAAGATTAGAAATAATAACATCAGACAAAGTGGTGAAAGTTACATTAAGGAAGGCTGACACAAACAATTGAGGGATTATGGCATAGAGTGGGAGCAGTTTGTTTTATTAATTTTCAGGGTGTGAACATAATCATCATCATCACTCATGTTGTTATTACCATTTCCCAACTGCCTTAAGAAGGTGAGATCTTCCAGTGCACTCATCCTGGTAAAGTATTTCTTCAGTAAAGTTATAAGAAATTGCAGGGTTTAAATGCAACAACAGTGAAGGAATTAGGTGTATATTTCCAAGTCAGGATGGTGTGTGACTTGGAGACCAATCTGATGCCCTTGGTTTAGGGTCATAGTCCGTGTCATAGGATTGTTCAGTGTAGAATTCGGCTCTCTTCATCCATACCAGTCATGCTGCCAATTCATGCTAATCACATTTGCCTACATTGGATCTGAATCTTTCTACTCATTTCCTATCAACTACCTATCCAAATGCCTTTTAGACACTAATTTATGACCTGTACCTTCTGTGTGGAAAACCTGCCCTATAGATTGCTTTTACATTACTCCCCTCTCAACTTAGATTAAGCACCCCTTTTGTTTTAGACTGGTTCATTCTTGGGAAAGACACTGTCTATGTTCTTCATAATTTTATAAACCTCTAAAAAGTCACCCCTCAGCTGCCTACATTCTAGTTAGAATAAATCCAGCTCTTTATTCCAGCAACATCCTGGCAAATCTCTCCTGCACTCTTTCTAAAGCTACCATGTCCTTCCTGTCAAGTGGTGACCAGAACCGTACACAGCCCACGATGACCAGTGTTCTGTAAAGCTACAATATGGCGTCAAAACTCAATTGCTCAGCCTATGAAAGCAAGCATTCCAAATGCTTTCTTGACTCTCCTATTTATATGTTACAATTTTTCAGGGAGCTATAGGCTTGCAGTCCAATGCCCTTCAGTATTGGCATAGAAAGAGTTTACAGCCATTGCCTTTTTCCCTTAGCAGCAATGACTAATATAATAGGGCACAATTTTAAGGTGATTGGAGGAAAGTATAGGGACGATAATATTCTACAATATTGTTTTTGCAATAACGTTCTGGGGCTGGAATGATTGATGGGGAATAACCACAAACATGCAAGTAGTTTGGAAAATCTGTAGCTTGGGTGGTCAATGGTTGAGTTGTTCTCCGATCTTGGCAATTTGCTTGCAATTGTTTTGCCACAATTCAAGGAGACATCATCACCAGTTAACAGCATGCTGATGATGTCTCCTCGTATGGGATGAGACATATGCAAGTAAATTGCCAAGATCGGAGAACAACTCAACCTAACCACAAGTATGCGTAGAGAATGATCCTTGCAATTGCGGAGTTATCATCTTGATTCACATTTCGATTCTACTGATGTTCCTTAATGCCACACTCAATAACTGATAGCTTGATGTCAAGAGCAGTCATGCTGATTTTGCATCTTGGAATTCAGCACTTGTGTTTGGGCCAAAACTGGAATTAGCACTGATAAGGAGTTTGTTGTTGATTAAATGCTATTGGAGGGAATTGTTGACAAGCCCTACCATGACTTTCCCGATAATTGGTTGAAGTTAATAAATTTCACGACATATGCCATAATAAACCTGATTCTGAAACTGAAGAAGCGATGATAAGGCATATTTGGGAATGCCCTGCTTTTTGTTGACAGTACATAACAGGGCAATTCTCCACATTGAGGTAGATGCCAGTGTTTGTTTAGCTATTCTGGAGTACAGTTCTCTAGCATCTGAGACAGGTGATTATATAGTTGCTCAACCTCTGCCCTGTCCAATTCTCAGTCATTTTTCACCTCGGGTATTCAACAGTTAATTTCAAAAGCTGCTGCACCACATTAAACTATTTGGTCTCGCCATATCAGAGATATTGCCTTTGATCAACCCATCACCCCCCCCCCCACAAGTCATACCTCCTTTCCCGCCCAACCTCACCAAGCCCCCAGATGAACAGTGGAGTACAACTGAAAGCAACCATTTCTGTCACTGGTTCTGTTGAGCTGCTGACGCAGCAAAAGCAGGAAATGAGGAGAACACCCTGGAATATTTTCACAACAACATTACATCCTGTAGTGTCACCATCTCCAAACATGTCAATTATAAAAATGAACTGTGTGGTGAGATCAGCTTGGAAAATGTCGACATCTGGATGATACACTGCAGTTCAATACCCTACCCATTTCATAGCTTATCTTGACACAGAAGAAGGCCATTCATCCCTTGTTGACTCTTAGCAAAGCAATTTCATCAATGTTATCCTGTCTCTCCTTATTCCCCTGTACCCATGCAAATTACTCTCTCCCACATACCCGTCAATTCCCTTTTGTTTCTTCTGTGATCTTTACTAATTTGCAGTGGTCCATTAATTTACCAGCATACAACAGGAATTCTGCAGATGCTGGAAATTCAAGCAACACACGTCAAAGTTGTTGGTGAACGCAGCAGGCCAGGCAGCATTTCTAGGAAGAGGTACAGTCGATGTTTCAGGCCGAGACCCTTCGTCCTGATGATATCTGAGTTGTGGAGGGAGCTGAAAACGCACAGGGCAAGCCCATGCAGTCACAGGGAGAATACATAACCTTCATGCAGACAATACACAACACCAGGAAAGAACTCGCGTCACTGAAGCTCCACACCATGCTCTCATAGCAACATAAGCCTAAAGGGAAAATGCAGGAGCAAGCCGCTTAATCCTTGAGTCTGTTCGAGCTTTCAGTGAGATCATGGCTCATCTTGGCCTCAGCTCCACTCCCAGCCTGCTCACTGTCACCCTTGATTTCTCTGCACACCAAACAACCGCCTGATTACAACAACTCTGCTTCAACAGCTCCCTGGAGCAGGTCTTTCCAAATATTTACAACCTTTAGAGAAGACCCCCTCTTCCCTATTGCCAGCACAAACAAGCTTCTCTTTAATGCAAACAACAGGAATTCTGCAGATGCTGGAAATTCAAGCAACACACATCAAAGTTGCTGGTGAACGCAGCAGGCCAAGCAGCATCTATAGGAAGAGGCGCAGTCGACGTTTCAGGCCGAGACCCTTCGTCAAGACAAAGGGTCTCGGCCCGAAGCGTCGACTGCGCCTCTTCCTATAGATGCTGCTTGGCCTGCTGCGTTCACCAGCAACTTTGATGTGTGTTGCTTCTCTTTAATGCTCTGTTTTTGCATTCTCTTCCAGCACTAATGGTATCAGTTTTTTACTTGAGCTTTCTTTGCCTTTCAGAGCATATAAATAAGCATCAGCTGTCCAGTGATCCCTGCCCCCCAAACACAGGAATTATCCCTTAAAGTCTCAGCTGCATTAATGGAAACACGTTTGTATGAGTTTGCCTTCATTCCTGCAGTGTAAGTGGAACATCGGGAATAGTATGCTTGTACTGGAGATTTGAGCAGATTATAGAGTTACTGGTTAAATTCATTATATGACTGTTCCCCCCCCCCACCCCCCACATAACACACTGGAGCTAACTGCTTTATTTAATTAGGGGTTTCTGTAATGTTGAAACAATTGATGAAACATGGATTAATTGCCTGTCTGTCAATGCAAATACAAGGTGTTAAGTTTAACCTTCATCCATTAACTTTAATAAGGTTAGTAAGGAATAGCTTAGTCAGCAATTGAGCTCAGAAAGTGATGACATATGTCACAAAAATGAGTTCTCTACCATGGTGCAAGATGACACAGTTCCTACAGCAGGGAGATAGAGAAGATACAGAGACCAATATAAAAATAGTACGATTCTGCCAGTCATTCATACCCTTTAACTCTACTTCCTACCCAGTTCCCAAGCAAATGATCAGGCTGGCCAGCAGGCACACTGACTGTAGAACCCTCCAGGGCAGCCTCTGGACAAAATCCAGCAATCAGGAGAGGGGAGAGAGGTACTGATCAGGAAAGGGTTACAAGACCTCAGCAGGATGTTCGAGAAAGTTCAAGGGTGAATTGAGGTGAGTGGTTGGTATGTGAGGGAGGGGCAAATGGTCTGTGGAGAGCAGATCAGAGGCTGAAGTGTTCCTGGAGGGTACTTCCCTCCTCCTGACCAGTAGCGAGAGATGGAACGGACCTTGAACCACAAGGCATAGGATAGTCTTAATGTAGGCAAAGGAGCAAAAAAAGGTTGGTATGCATGTGGAGGACCAAAGAGCATGTTTCTGTGCTGGACAAATCTATGGTTCTATCAGACAAGTGATACCCTCCTCCCTCTTCCTACCTGCTATCTGGATGTAGCTGTAGCCAATTTTAAACCTAGCTCCCCACACACCCACCATGGAGATGATTATCATTGAATTAAGTGAGTTTGTTCCCTTATTTACTGTAGTGTAAATTAACATAGGTAAATTGAGCTAGATGTGGCTGAACTGTTCCTTTGCATTCTGTCTATATGGAACTTGCAATAGAGCCGGCACTGAGCCATACATGAGTTGTACATCCTGACCCAGCTGTGCAATATCATAACCCAAATGTAAATTTCCAGAAGCTGACATTCACTTCTCAGTAAGTCCTCCTACAGTTTTGCTCAGACTAGAAACACCTTTGTTCTCTGTCACACTTTCCCTGTCAGCATAGATGTGTCATTTAGTTTTTTTTAAAAGCTTTATAGTGGGAGATCTGTAATTATTCATGTCTTAATATTTTCAAATTACATCAAAAGTCACTAAGCACATAGATTGTGACATCCACAATCACAAACTATTTTAATTTAAGGAGCTTCCTCAGGAGACACAGTGGTTCTGGATGTTCATCCTTGTAAGGAAGTAAGACATTTCACTAACTCCTGACTTCTGCTGGTACTATAAGAGGAATGTTAAGTGGCTGTCCATTCTCATGCTATCAGCCATGATCTTATTAAATGGTGGAGCAGGATTGATGGGCCGGACCAACACATCACAGGCGAATGAAGTTAATCGTTGATCTTCAGTTCTTATTACAGAAGATCAAGGATTAACTTTATTCGCCATGTACATTTACGTGCATCAGGAATTTGCTGTAATGTGTTGGTCAGGGTGTGACATGCAACAAAAACACAACATTCAACAATAGTACTAAATAAAATTCTGGCAGATGGGGCTCATCAGCCATGGTTGCCAGCTCACCCAGGAGAAGAAAAGTGCTGATCTCAAACCTGCCCTGCCTTGTGGTTATACCAACTCAGGGGGAAGGCTTCGAGAGTAAGCCCCAAGGGCGAAATTCGGAGCTGGACTCCCTCAGACAGTCCTACTTGGAACTCAATGCTGACTGGCAACTCCTGCAATGCCACTGGTGCCAAACAGCATTGGTCTCTGCTCTTCCTTTGGATCCATCAGCTGCATAGAGAGGGGGAGCCTGATGCATAGCCAACAGCTGGCTCTTCATATCGTACTGCCCTGGCTTGCGTATCATGTAAACAGCTGGGATGCAATATCCCTGGCCGACCTCGACCAACGGAGGGAGAATAAAGAATTATATAAAAATAAAGTTATGGTAAAGTACGGATGTGGAATAAAATGAGCATAGATACATAAATACCAACATGCATTTACAATGCAAGCAACATTATAAAAAGAGATTTAAAGTATCTACAGTTTATGCAGTGATGGGAGTAATAGGCAGAGGAGGTGGGGGTAAACTAGAATGGTTGATCAGATTAACTGATCTGAAGGATGAAACTGTTAAGATGGTATGAAGTTTTTGTTTTAATATCCCTGCAGTGCTTTCCTGAAGAGAGCTTTTAGAAAAGGCAGTTTGCAGGTTAGGCGGTGTCCACACTGATATTTTTTCTGCCTGCTTCTCTGTACTAGCCACATACAAGTCCTGTAGTGATGGTGGATTGCAGTATTAGCATGGAAGTTGTAATCAGTCAGAATGTTACAGTGAATAAAAATTTTAAAAAAAACAACTGCAGACACTGGAAACCTAAAACAAGCACCATTTCTGCTGACCTGAAAATTTGCTGCAGGTTTTGTATATTATAAGAGGATACTGCGCCAAACCAGACAGTAATGGCTGGTGTGAGATTGCTCTCTATGCTGGCATAGTTGAATTACACCAGCATATTCTGGGGAAGCACATCCTCTGCCGACCTTTTTGTTAATGAAGGAGATAAGGTTCTCCCGCATGAGTGAGGCCTCAGTTGGTCAGGGCTGACCATGGACATTGCATTGTAGCTGTCTGGATACACAGGCCTGGGCAGTACGATACGGAGAACAAACTGTTGCCCACCTGGCAAGCTCCCCCTCTCCATGCATCTGAAGAACCCAAAGGAACGACAGAGACTGATACAGTCTGGCACCAGCAGGAGTTACCAGTCAGCATTGAACTCAACGTAGGACTGCCTTAGAACTCCAGGTCCAGTTTTTTCCCTCAGGGTTTTTTCCCAAAGCCTTCCCCATGTGGGGGGATAGCGAAGGTTTGAGATCAGAATTTTCCTTCTCCTTGATCGGGGGTCCCCAACCTTTTTTGCATTGCAGACCGGTTTAATATTGACAATATTCTTGCGGACCGGCCAACCGGGGGGGGGGGGGGGCGCGCGGAGTGGTGGAAAGGGTTGCCAACAGACAAGTGTAGCAGTCAGATACGTTGTGTTTACCCCGAGAAAGACTACCGTAACCATGAAGCCTTGCATGGGCACCAGTGTGCATGTATGTACGTGCCAATTTTTCTTTAAATGATAATATCGAATCGTTTTTGGCGATTCTGTTCGGCGGGGGGTTGTTAATCACGACCGGAATATAGGTGATAAGTGCCTAATACACGCAATTTCATTTCTAAAAGGGTTTATCTAACGAATTTAATATTAAACACACAGCGCATATTTTCCTCGCATGAATATAGTGATAAGTCAATTATCAGGGGAGGACAGGGGAGCATGAAGTAAGTGTTGAATGAACTTCCAGTAGAAATGGTAGAGGCAGGTTCGATATTATCATTTGAAGAAAAATTGGATATGTATATGGACAGGAAATAAATGGAGGGTTATGGGCTGAGTGCAGGTCGGTGGGACTAGGCGAGAGTAGCGTTCAGCACGGACTAGAAGGGCAGAGATGGCCTGTTTCCGTGCTGTAATTGTTATATGGTTATATAAGTCACTTATAGGTCAATAACATCATAACATTTTAAGTAATGTTTGGATATTAAACACACAGCGCATATTTTCCCCGTATGAACATATAAAATCATTGCAACGCTCCAATATCGCTGAATCAGTGGGAGCCCTGGGCTTATTTCCCTTCAACAAGACGGTGCCATCGAGGGGTGATGGGAGACAGCGATACTCGAACGGGGTTCCTTATGTCCAGTCTATTCTGCAATTTTGTTGCATTCATTGCAGAAATACGTTGGAAATGGAAGCAATGTTTTCATGGCTATCTCAAGATATTTAGCCTTGACTTTGGTCCAGAATGCCGGCAGAGATGTTATGTCAAACATACTTTTCAGCCCGCCGTCATTTGCAAGCTCCAGGAGTTGATCCTTTTCCCGCGCTGACATGGATGACGCGCGGGTAATGACCTCGCGTGTGTTCAAGCTCAACAGTGGCGGGACAGGGAATGAGGAAAAGTGCAGCTGACTCATATCGCCAAATCATATCGTTTCCTCGTGGCCCGGTAGCACATGCTTTGCGGCCTGGTGGTTGGGGACCGCTGTCCTAGATGAGCTGCCAATCATGACTGGTTTTAACGTGCCAGTATCCCACCGTTGTCCCTTCCCCTGTCAGTAGAAGAGGTGCCACTAGACTTAGTACTAAGCCACAGGTGAAGGCCAGGAGTTGGTTTGGCTATCAGAGGCGATTTGAGGCACACAACATTGGGAGCATTTAATAGGCAGTGGGAGTTTTTCCCCACTACCACCGCCCGGCTATAACAACTTCCCACATGAGGTCCTGTGAAATAATGATGCCCAAAGATCTGAATGTTGAAGTGGTGCTAACAGTAGAGTTGCTGATGATGAGTGGGTGGAGAGCAGCTAACATCCATGTTTTAAGCCAAAGTTACCACACTGGTTCATCATTAAATTTGTGCTGCTCTTTTTCCTGTCAGCAGTGAATAAATACCCAGGTGGTGTATGCAGAGCCTTGATCATCACCTGAATCCCAGCAACTTCCTCTACTAAATTGAAGGGAAGCTGTTTGTTTCCGAAGCATTTCTATAATTAAGCAACTTAGTATATTTCTAAGTGAGCCTCAGAAGCAAAGAGCCACTCAGCCCATCTTTGAAAAGGCAATCCAATCATTCCCATTCCACCTCCACACACTGTGTCATCCACCTGTCACATCCTTACTTTTTCAACTATATCCACAATTAGCAAAATGAGTGAAGCTGCACAGTGTTTGCAATAATTTAACATGTACGTACAACAGTTAGAATGCACTGTTGCCTTCTGACTATCACCTGCCACCTTGTACTTCTTTCCCCCCTCCCCCCATCTTCTCAGTCTGACTCCTTTCCCCTTCCTTTCCAGTCCTGATGAAAGGTCTCAGCCAGGAACGTCGACTGTTTACTCTCTTCTATAGATGCTGCCTGACCTGTTGAGTTCCTCCAGCATTTTGTGTCCGGTGGTTATTTCTCTGCCGTTTTTCTCAAGCCGTGCATTGCACTTCACAGAGTGAGATAAGCAAATTCTGCTCATCACACCCCCACCACACTCTGGTCTGATGCCAGTTACCTTAACCCTGTGGCTTCAAGTCCCTGCACCTGAAACAGTTTCTTCTTTTATTTTATCATCAAAACCTCAACATTATGACCACCTTAATTAAAAATTGTGTTGGGCACGTGGCCAAGTGGTTAAGGAGTTCGTCTAGTGATCTGAAGGTTGCTAGTTCGAGCCTCAGCCGTGACAGTGTGTTTGTGTCCTTGAGCAAGGCACTTAACCACACATTGCTCTAGTGTCTGTGCGAGGAATGGCGCCCCACACAGACTTCCAATCTGCGCCTTGTAAGGCATGAAAATGCCCGACACAGACCTCTCATGGTCTGAGTCGACGTTCCCTCCCTCCTTCCCCTCCCTAATTAAAAACTATGTAAAACTAACCCAACTGCAGTTTCTATGGTTTAGAACTCACAAGATATAAATTTGAGTAACGTGTTATTGATGATATGTTTACACTGAGACAAAATAGAATTAAACACAATTAATTTGTTTTCCAGTCTCTGAGTCTCCAAACCTTGCAGAGAGGCTATAGGAAATTATCACCAGGCATAATCAATTTATTATGGAAATCCTTTCAATGATTAATTGGTGCTCAGGATGAATTTGATCACCTTATGCCTTTTAGATTTGCTTAGATGAGTCTATTAAGAAACTAATGAGCTAGAGTGCTGTCTTCTGAGACCATGGAAAAATTAGTTGTACTGCACTTTGTTCAAGATAATTTAATAAGTATCGCTGTTAGAAACCAGGTTGTCTGTACTGTAATATCAATGGCCTTTCACCTCTTGAACCAGTGCTCCAATTCTTCAGAGATGGATGGGGCAGGGAAGTCTGTATTTCCTGTGGGCTCCAAGAATACTGTGAATGCTATCAAAAATATTATTTCAAGGCAGAACCATCATAAACATCAGATATCAATTGTCACTTTTCAAATCAAAGAGGAAGTCAGGAGTATTAAGTCACTCTGCTCTCTGTACTTCCTACCTATCTTTTAAGATTTAACATGGAGGGCAGCTGTGCCACCAAATAGAGAGATCCAACTATGTAATTGGCTACAGGGTGAGATTCCCACCACTGTCTGTAAGGAGCTTCTACGTTCTCCCCTGGACTGTGTGGGTTTCCTCTAGGTGCTCTGGTTTCCTTCCACAGTCCAGAGATGTACTGGTCAGTAGGTTAATTGGTTACTGTAAATTGTCTTGTGATTAGGCTAGGGTTAAATTGGGAGTTGCACGGCGGCATGCCTTGATACAGTGGAACAGCCTCTTCCGCACTGTAGCTCAAAAAATAAATAAACAAACAACTTTACGTCTGAGGGTCAAAAGTCAAAAACAATTAATTATTTTTCAGCAAATCTCTTTGTTACTGTTACCAAAGGGGCTAATCATAAATTAGTGTTTAATTCTGTAATGCATAGCAGCTGCATTACAGGGTGACTTTGATGCAGAGAAACATAGACATGCAGTAAAGTCACAATATTAGGATATTAGGACAGTTGACTGAAAACTTTGTCAGGGAGTGAGATTTAAAGAAGGATGATAACCAGGGGTGAAAACAATGCTTTTATTTACCATTGAAGCTTTACCGGAAAGCATAGCCTAGTTAAGACCGTAAGGCATAGGGGCAGAATTAGCTTATTTGGCCCATTGAATCAGTGCCACCATTACATCAGGCTGACTTACTATCCCTCTCAACCCCAATCTCCTTGCCTTCTCCCTGGAACCTTTGATACCATAACTACTCAAGTACCTATCAATGTCAGCTTTAAAAATACCCACTGATGTCCTTCACAGCCTTCTGTGACAATGAAGTCCACACATTCACCACTCTCTGGCTAAAGAAATTCCTCCTTATCTCTGTTCGCTCAATTCTCAGACTGTGCTCTCTGGTCCTCGACTCCCCCATGACAGCAAACATTCTCTTCACATCCACTCTGTCTAGCCAGACTTTCTCAACCTTTTTGCCATGGAGGAACCTTTGAAATAATTTTCAGGTCTCAGGAAAACTCTGCATAATAATATTTTCTCTAGAGTTCACAGTACGTTAGTGTGATCAGTAAGTTGTAGATATAAAAATCCAAAAATAATTGTCAATGCTCTTTTGAGTAGAGAATGAATTTGTAGCCAACCTTTCTTCAAAAAAACAATAGGTAAGCTTAGCTTACCTTTCTTGAAATTACTCTTTCTTTCTTTCTCTTTCGTAAATGTTAAAAACTCAAAAGGCAAAAATAATAAATTACTCAATTCTGGGTCAAATTTGAGATAAGCACACATGGATTTCGCCTTCAGCTGAAATGAGACAATCTCTATCCTTGCTCTTGATGCTTGTTAAACAAGAAAAAGCTTGCTCACACGTTAGAAATTGAAAACTGCAACAAAATGTTCATTGCTTTCTATGAATGGCAAGATACTCTTCTTTCACAGAAATCCAGAACTTATCCAGGGGCAGGTCAGTAAATCTCATCTTGATTGCATGATCAGAGTGCAAATTCTTCCTCTTTTCTCAAAGTCAAGTTCTCAGACAGAGCAGTAGATTCAGAGAAAGGATCCTCCTCCCAGTCATACACTTGTGTTGAAAGGGAGGAAAAATACTGTTCAGTTTTGTTCTGCAGTTCTTCCAGGTGGTTTTCAATAAGACTCAAGACTTTCTGATATCCTTCCTCACTCTCAAGCCCAAGCAGCAGTGGAAACATTTCCAAGATTTTCTTTTGCAGCATGATTTTTCCAAAGATTAATTTTCCTTTTAAATTCAAGAATCTTGTCATTTGAAGCTAAAACATTTTCTCCAGGACCTTGCAGAGTTTTGTTCAATTGGTTCATATGATGAAAAATGTCTGCCAAGTAGGCTAGATCCTGCAGCCATTCTTCATCTTCAAAGCACTTGGCAAAATCTGGCCTATTATCTCCTTGAAAGTACTTCTGCAATTCACCTTTCAGCTCAAACACTCTGTTGAGAACTTTTCCTTTGCCAAGCCGCCATATTTCTGTATGTAGCAGGAAATGAGATGCTCTTTGTCCAGGTTTTCACACAGTTTTTTAAACATTCTCGAGTGAACTGGTCTTACAGCGACTAAATAACTTGCTTCCCGATCCTATTACTGACTGTGACTTTATTTTCAAAAGCTTTAATCGGTTTGTTTTGAGATTCCAATAGTCGTTTAAAATAATCAGCTTTTTTATGTGTCGTATGGCTGTGATTTGTAGTTAAGTGTCTTTTTAATTTTGCGGGAGCCATTGTTACATTTGTAAGTTGTTTGCCACAGACTAGGCACAATGGCATAGGACAACTTGGGTCACCAGTCCATGTAAAACCCATTGATAAGTAGCTTTCATTGTAAAGATATGGGACCGGTTGATTACTTTAGTCCCACCCACTGTTTTTGTCTCCAGACCCAGAAGAGGCTGGTGGACTTCTTGTGGGGCAACAGGAGACATTGGGTCTTTGCCTGGGTCCTGAGTCTTTCAATCGCGGAGGGCAGTCAGTCATTGGTGAGTGTGCACACCCAGCTGGTGGCTCTCTGCCTCAGGACCTGTAGAGATACCTGTATAGCGACCACTCTCCGCGATGGCATTCGCTGGTGATCACTTTCTCTGCTGGAGACACTGCCTGCAGGAGGACATGTGGCTTCTAGCGGGCAGCATCAGCTGCTGCCGCTTTGAGGGAACCGAGAGCTGTTGAGGGATTGGGGTCTAGTCTCATCCAGACAGGGTGCTCCTGTGCCAGTGGGGAGACGGTACTCTAACTGCGAGGAGGACTGTTCCACATCCTATCATGATGAGGGAGCTTGGGGAAGTGGAGAGTTTCCAGCAGCACCACCACCTGATGAGCTGGGAGTTCATCAATGTTATATCAGGCAATACCGTATAACAAATCTTTAAGCAAGTTCACTGGCACCCTGTCCACCTGTCCATTCTGTGGCTGGGAGGAGTCAGTGTATTATGTTTATATGGAGTGTGAGAGGTTGCAGCCCCTGTTTGAGTATCTAACGGGGCTGTTGCTCAGGTCCTGGTTGCACTGCAGCCCCGCGCTCCTTATATACGGGCACCCAGTATGGAAGGGGGTGGATCACGAGGAGGTTCTACTGCTGGGCTTGCTCTTGGGCCTGGCCAAGATGGCCATTCACGGGTCTAGGCAGTCGAAAGACAAGGGTTCTGCCAGGGCTGACTGCCCACCCCTCTTCCGAGGATACGTTCATGCGCGGCTGTTCTTGGAGAGGGAGCATGCGGTCACAATGGGGGACTTCCGAGAGCGGTGGGCCCACTGGGGAATTGACTGTTTTATAGACAGTAAGAATCATATTAAAATTTGAATTTATTCACTGTCTTGTAAATACTTATTGTTTCTACTTCGTCTATTCGTTGTGTAAATAAACTTCTATAGTTTTGTAAAAAAAAGATGGACAGTGTTTGTGTCCATTGTTGCACTAGTTCTGTGAAATGACTCAGAAGGTTATTCACACAGAGAGTGGTGAATCTGTGGAATTCTCTGCCACAGGAAACTGTTGAGGCCAGTTCATTGGCTATATTTAAGAGGGAGTTAGATATGGCCCTTGTGGCTACGGGGGTCAGGGGGTATGGAGGGAAGGCTGGGGCGGGGTTCTGAGTTGGATGATCAGCCATGATCATAATAAATGGCGGTGCAGGCTCGAAGGGCCGAATGGCCTATTCCTGCACCTATTTTCTATGTTTCTATGTTTCTATGTTATAATTCTTCATCACTAACCTCACCAGAATTGTCCGCAGGCCTAGGCCTAGAATTGTTCTCTTCCATTTCACACCCTCTCTTCAAAAATCACCACAATGGACCTTTAGAATGAACATTTCCCTCCAATTTTCTGCCACACCGGTAGTTTGTTTGCTCCAGTAAGTCAGTCGGCAGCATGTCAGGGCAAGTTGGGAGGCAGGGGGCGGTACTTTACTTTTCTTTACTTTATTGTCGCCAAACAATTGATACCAGAGCGTACAATCATCACAGTGATATTTGATTCTGCGCTTCGCGCTCCCTGGAGTACAAATCGATAGTAAATATTAAAAATTTAAATTATAAATCATAAATAGAAAATAGAAAAGGGAAAGTAAGGTAGTGCAAAAAAAAACCGAGAGGCAGGTCCGGATATTTGGAGGGTACGGCCCAGATCCGGGTCAGGATCCGTTCAGCAGTCTTATCACAGTTGGAAGGAAGCTGTTCCCAAATCTGGCCGTACGAGTCTTCAAGCTCCTGAGCCTTCTCCTGGAGGGAAGAAAGATGAAAAGTGTGTTGGCTGGGTGGGTCGTGTCCTTGATTATCCTGGCAGCACTGCACCGACAGCGTGCGGTGTAAAGTGAGTCCACGGACGGAAGATTAGTTTGTATGATGTGCTGCGCTGTGTTCACGATCTTCTGCAGCTTCTTCCGGTCTTGGACAGGACAACTTCCATACCAGGTTGTGATGCACCCTAGAAGAATGCTTTCTACGGTGATTCTATAAAAATTAGTGAGGGTTTTAGGGGACAGATCAAATTTCTTTAGCCTTAGCTAAATTCGGGAGGGAGAGGCTGATGCCACTACCCAAGTTAAGTGAGCCCATTCAATACTTGGAAAACGCACTTCAAGCTCAATGTCAGCTTTCTGACCACCCCTCCGTGCAATACAGTGTTCACAAATTATCAATGGCCTCCCCTGCCTTGCATTAAAAACAGAATAAACATGATCCAAGTGTGCACTGCCATACTGGGCTGAGAATGCTAATAGGACTGCTCAGTCACTGCCCCCCAGTACGTGCGCGAGCATCACATGTTGCGCGAAGTTCAAAAAGCTATGTTTTTTTTAAATCACGATCTCTCACAGAACCCCTAGCAACCTCTCACGGAAGCTCTGTTGAGAAACCCTGGTTTAGGTCCATTATTCAATAGATTTTAAGGAGATCCCCCTCATTCTTCTAAATTCCAGTGAGTACAGACCCAGTGCCATCAAACGTTCCTCATAGGATAACCTGTTCATTCCCTGAATCATCCTTGTAAACCTCCTCTGAATTCTAACCAATGTCAGCACATCCTTTCTTAGATAAGGGGCCCAAAACTGCTCCCAAGCGAAACCTCACCAGTGCCTTATAAAGCATCACATGAGGAAATCTGCAGATGCTGGAAATTCAAGCAACACACTTCAAAGTTGCTGGTGAATGCAGCAGGCCAGGCGGCATCTCTAGGAAGAGGTACAGTTGATGGTTCGGGCCGAGACCCTTCGTCAGGACTTGAAAGCCTGTGACTTGTGTGGCTTGAAAGCATTATATCTTTTCTTTTATATTCTAGTCCTCTCAAAGTAAATGCTAACATTTCATTTTTGTTCCTCACCACCAACTCAAGCTGCAAGTTATCCTGAAGGGACTGCTGCGTGAGGACTTGCAAGTCCCTTGGCACATTGGATTTCTGAATTTTCTGTGTGTTTAAAAGATACTCTATGCTTTTGCTCCTTCTACTAAAGTGCATGACCATACACTTCCCAACGCTGTATTCTACCTGCTACTTCTTTGCCCATTCTCCTAATCTGACCAACTCCTTCTGCAGCCTCTCTGCTTCCTCATCTACTTGCCCCTCCACTTATCTTCGTATTGTCCGCAAACTTGATGACTTCAATGTCTTCAATTCTGTCTTCCAAATCATTGACATAAAACGTAAAAACAGATGGTCCCAACACCAACCCCTATGGAACACCACTACTCAAACAGCAGCCAACCAGAAAAGGCTTCCTTGATTCACCCTCTTTGCCTTCTGCCAGTCAGCCAATTGTCTATGCTGCTAGTATCTTCCCTGTAATACCATGGGCTCTTATCTTGTTAAGCAGCATCCTCTGTGGTACCTTGTTAAAGGCCTTATGAAAATCTAAGTACACAACATCACTGATTTTTCTTTATCTATCCTGCTTGTTATTTTCTTAAAGAACTCTAACAAATTCGTCAGGCAATATTTTCCATTAAGGAAACCATGCTGAGTTTGGCCTATTTAGTCACATGCCTCCAAGTACCCTGAGACCTCACCTTTAACAATCAACTCCATACCTTCCCATCCACTGAGGTCAGGCTAACTGGTCTATAATTTCCTTTCTTCTGCTTCACTCACTTCTTGAAGAGTGCAATGACATTTGCAATTTCCCAGTCCTTCAGAACAATGCCAGAACCTAGTGATTCTTGAGAGATAATTACCAAACCTCCATAATCTCCCAGGCCAACTCCTTCATAACCCTGGGGTGTAGTCCATTGGGTCCATGTGAATTATCTACAATCAGACCTTTCAGTTTGCCAGCATTTTTCCTATATGATTAGCAATTGCACTCACTTCCTGCCCCTGACACTTGAATTTCCAGTCTACTCATAGTATCTTCCACAATGAAGGTGGATGCAAATTAGTTATTCAGTTCATCCATCATTTCCTTGTCCCCATTACAACCTCTCAACTGTCATTTCCCTGACGTCCATTAGGTTCTTTGTGTGTGTTACTCAGGATTTGCAGCATTTGCAGAATCACTTGTGTTGAAGACCTGATGAATTCTGGGAAGTGCACAATGTTCTCCCCCTTTCCCATTTGAGCTATAGCACCAGATTCAACCAACTGGTAAGTTGTCCCCTCAAAAGTATTCAAAGTGGCATTGAGGGGAACATCCATGGGGGTATTCTGCACTGGCTTCCCATTTTCTTCCCCTCTCCTGACAGTCACCTATGTACCTGCCTCCTGTAACTTAGGGGTGACTACCTCCCTGTAGCTCCTATCTATCACCCTTTAATTTCTTGTATGGGCTGAAGACCACCAAGCAGCAGCTCCAGTCCTTAACATGTTCTCTGTGCACCTGCAGCTCGGTGCACCTGGTGCGGATGTGGCTGGTGGTCTCCCGGAATTCCCACATCTCACACACAGAACAAAACACAGCCCCTGGAGCCATTCTCACTGCACAAACTGACAAACCTGGTTCCATAAGGTTGTTATAGCTGGGGGCAGTAATGGAGATAAACTCCCACTACCTATTAAATGCTCCCAATGGTGTGCACCTCAGATAGCTTCTGACAACCAAGTCCACTTTCTGGGCTTCACGTGTGGCTAGCTACTAAGCTGGCAGAACTGATTCTACTGAAAGGAGAAGGGGAAAAAGCGGCTTACTGGCACCTTAAAACCAACCACTTCGGGCAGATGGGGCTCATCAGCCGTAGTTGGCAGATCATCCAGGAGAAGGAAAACTTTAATATCAAATCTCTGCTGCATGTAGCTATACTTACTCACGGGGAAGGCTTTGGGAGTAAACCCCAGGGAAATATCTGGAGGTGGTCTCTAAGGGCAGTCCTACATTGAGTTCCATGCTGGCTGGCAACTCCTGTGATGCTGCTGGTGCTAAACTGTATCGGTCTCTGCCGCTCCTTTAGATTCGTCATCTGCATGGAGATGGGGGAGCTGCTGCATGGACAACAGCTTGCTCTCCACATCGTACTGCCCTGGCTTGCGTACTTGCTTGAGTATCACACAGACAGCTGGGACGCCACATCCGTGGTCGACTCCAACTAATGGAGGGCCTCGACTGATGAAGAATGCAGAAGAAACTCACCAAAAACTTACCTCACCCAAACCTGTTGAGCCAAAGCCTCCACACTTTAACAATGGCCACTCCATTTGTCCCTACCCTATTTTTATTGGCCCTTGCTACTGGATCATGATTTGATCAGGCCACCAGTAAAAGCTGAAAGTCCGCAAACACTCCTTTTTAAACCTCTTGCCCCGATCAGTGTGTAGCTTCCTCTCTTGATTCGAATGGGCCACTGAGAAAAGCCGGAGATATATAATTCACATAGTTATAGATACTGTAATGCCATCTACCACCTGCAAATCACAAGTCTGTAATATGATGGAATACTCTTCACTTGCCCAAGGGCATGCAGTTCCAAAAACTCTCAAGCAGTTCAATACTTTGAAGGACAGGTTGACTGATACCCTAACACCATCCAATACATTCATTCCCTCCACCACCAGTGCACAGTGGCTGTAATGTGTACCATCTACAAAATGCAGTTCAGTTACCCATCCAGGCTTCTCTGACCGCTCCTCCCAAACCTGTGACCACCAAGGTCAAGGACAGCTAATATATTGGAATACCTTACCTTTGGGCTCTTCTTAAATTCTACCCTGAGTTGGTAATTGTAGTGTATTTAATATTTCAGTAATATTGTAAATGTGTCATTTGATTAAGCATTTTATTTGTTTACATAATTCATCATCAGTTATATGTAAGAAGTACGTGAATAGCGTATGTCATTATGCCACTACGTCACGGGTGAGCGCCTCACTAAACTAAAAACTCAGTAGACAAATATCCCAGCTCCCGTGCTTTTCTTTTGATTAGTACCTGAGAGACAAAACATAAGAGTGGTGATGAGGAAATTTTAAAGCAAACCCTAGACAACTACCAACCTGTTGAAGTGCAGCACGTTTTTCTTCAGAAGCGTAGAGAGAAGCTCAAGTTTTTTAAAAAGGCAGAAAATTAACAAGCAACAAGTACAGCCATGTGTGTACACAGACAGTACCAGGTGATAATAATAATAAATTTAAAAAAACAGAAATGGTTGATAGATGTGGTCTATTGCACAACAAGTAACTGGGTGATGTATACAAAATGAATTGAGCAGTATTTTGAAGCAAGTGAAACAGCTAACGAAAAATGAATGCCAGTGTTGCTGAATGCAAAGGGTGGAAAAGCATTCTTTGCTTAGAAGCTTAACTGCTCCAACCAAACCAGCCAAAATGAACTTTGTTAATATTGTCAATGTAATGCAGGAATATTTAGAACCAAAGCCATTGCTGATTGCAGAATGCTTTAGGTTTCATATTAAAGGGAAGGGGAGTCCATTTCACCCTACTTGGCTGAATTGAACAAATTATCCAAGCATTGTCAGTTAAGTGAAGGGCTTAATGATGCATTGAAAGATCACTTAATTGTGGAATCTTACATGAAAGCATCCAAAATGGCTCCTAACTGAAGCACAACTCACATTTTAAAGAGCAGTTGAAATCACTAATTAATTAAAATGGAATTGGACACTGGACACTGGCTTGGCTGTTTCTGTCATTCCATAAAAAGAGCATTTCAAAGATACTGAATTGAAGCTTGCAGATATCCAACTAAGAAATTATACTGGAAGGTAGTGGAGATTCCTGTGGGAATGACATTCGTAACAGTGAGATACAACAACCAACAAGCCATATTGGACTTGTATGTGGTAAGAACAGGAGGACCAGCATTGTGGGGACATGATTGGCTGAGGCAACTACAACTTGATTGGCTATCCATCCACCATTTTAGATTATGAGAACACTCAGTCCTCTTTTATTGTCATTTAGAAATGCATACATGCATTAAGAAATGATACAATGTTTCTCCAGATTGATATCACAGAAAACATGACAAACCAAAGACCAACACTGACAGAACCACATAATATTAACATATAGTTACAGCAGTGCAAAGCAATACCATAATTTGATGAAGAACAAACCATGGGCACGGTAAATAAAGTCTCAAAAGTCCCCGAGTCAATCAACTCCCGAGTCCCCGATAGCGGTGTCAAAAGGGTGAAACTCCCTGCCATAAACCTCCAGGCACCGTCAACTTGCCGATGCCTTGGAAGTAGCCAACCACAGCCGACGCTGAGTCCATCCGTCCGAAAACTTCGAGCTTCCAACCAGCCTCTCCGATACAGCCTCTCAAATGCCATTCTCTGCCAAGCACCTTCGACCTCGCCCCAGCCGCTGAAACACACAAAGCCGAGGATTACGGGGCCTTCTGCTCCAGAGATTCTGGTTACCACACAGTAGCAGCGGTAATGAAGCGGGCATTTCAGAAGTTTTCCAGATGGTCCTCTGTACTCTTACATCTGTCTCCATCAAATCAGAATTGTGCACGGTCCTCTACTTGACAGACAACAGACATCATCACCGAAGTGGCTGCGTGCACTGCCATCACGCCGCCATCTTCTCCTCCTCCATCTTCTTAAAATTTGCTTGCCATATTCCCCGTAATAGAGTCAACTGAAAGTGAATTAAGAAAGGTACTGGATGATACCGTAGCTTCTCCATGCTGTACATTGGAAAGCTCAAACATATCAAGGATAAAAGAGTGTTAAATGAAAATGCCACACCCAAGTTTTACAAGGCCCGTCTGGTTCCTTATACTATCCGTGATAAAGTAGCCAGTGGGCTAGTTCATATGGTGGCTGAAGGAATTCCCTCCAAGGTCGAGTGGTGCCCATGGGCAACACCAGCCAGGATCTGTGGTGATTTTAAGGTCACCATCAACCCAGTACCCAGAGGGATCAAGGATCAGATCCCTCTGCCCAGGATAGAGGATATCTTTGCAAACCTCTCAGGAAAGAAATACTTCGGCAAATTGAGGCCTATATACAGATGGAGATGAAAGAAGAGTCCAGAATGTTTCTCACCATAAGCACTCACAAAGGTCTTTATTGCTATAATAGGCATATTCTTGGAGAAGCATCTGCACCTGCACTCTGGCAGAAAGCTATTGTCCAGGTGCTGCAAGGCTGCCCGGGCACTCAGTGTCACCTGGATGATATCATTGTTACTGGTAAGGATGACAAGAAAAATCTACAAAATCTCAAAACACTGTTAAAAGGATTAGAAGATTATGGGCTCAGAACACAATGCAACTGTGTGGAATCTTTAAACCATTCATCACCTACTGTGATCACACCATCAACACACAAATGTGCTGAGAAAATTCAAGCAGTGGTGGATGCCCCAAGGCCAAGGGACATGTCACAGTTGCAGTTCTTTTTAGGATTTGTCAATTACTATACCAGGTTCCTGCCAAACTCGGCTTCTGTGCTCCACCTCTTGAACTCATTTCTACAGATCAGGAAGAAATGGCAATGGACAAAGCAGTGTGAGGTGGTTTTCCAGATGGCAAAGGAAATAATGAGGCCAGCCTCTGTGGTCAGACATTATGATCCACATCATCCAGTGAAACTTGCCTGTGATGCCTCACCTTGTACAGGTGCAATCATATCACACGTTATGAGTGAAGGAAGTGAACACCCCTTAGGCTTTGCATCATGTTCTCTTATCGCCGCAGTGAAAAGTTACGCACAGATTGACAGAGAGGCCTTGAGGTTAGGGTGTAAAACATTTCAACCAGTAATGGAATGGGAGAAGGTTTATCCTCACCACTGATCATCAACCACTAATGCCCATTTTCAATCCACAGAAGGATAGTCCACTAACAGCAGCAGTGCAAATGCAGAGATAGACCCTGTTTCTTGGAGGACACAATTACAAGATTGAATTCAAGAGGACAACTCATCATAGAAATGCTGATGGAATGTCCCATTTATCCTTTGAAAAGAAAACACCTGAAAACTTGACAAAAGAAGAAATTCCTCTTGATGTGTTGTCTCTAATGCAAATTGAAAGTCTTCCTATAATGGCAGAAATGATCCAAAGGGAAACTGAAAAATTCCCCATACTGTCTCAGGTCCACATGGCAATCCAAAATGGTTGGAATGTGCAGCAGAAATTCCAGTTCCCCCCACTTTTACCAGTGCCGTGATGATATTCCAATTGACCGGGGGTTGCCTTACGTGAGGATTGAGAGTTGCTGTACCATCCAAGCTGAGAGTTGAAGTGTTGGAGGAGCTACATGGTGGTCATCTAGGCATGGTCAAAATGAATACATTGGCTCAAAGCTTTGTCCAGTAGCCTGGGCTAGATCAGCAGATCAGACAACTTGCCATGCACTGTTGGGATGCCAACACATTCAGAAGATACCAAGAGCAGCACCTCTCCATCCCTGGGAATGGTCTGCATTACCCTCACAAAGCATTCATGTGGATTTTGCCAGACCATTCACTGGCAAAATTTCTTGGTGGTAGTGAATGTAGCTACAAAGTGGCCAGAAGTGTTCTCAAAAGCTTCCACTATAGCCTCACACACTGTTGATGTGTTGAGAAGCCTCTTCTCAAGGACTGGTGTTCCGGAACACTTATTCAGTGACAATGGACCAGTTTGTTGTGGAACAGCTTCAGTCATTCCTGAAAATGAATGGAATAAGACATAGTACATCTGCACCATACCCGCCCCCCCCCCGCCCCCGTTACAAGTGGCTTGGTGGAAATGTTTGTCCATGTTCTAAAGGACGCACTATGAGCAGTATCAGCAGAGCACACCACACTGAACTAGAAGCTCATCAATTTCATCTTTGTATATCGCAACGCAACACACTCCACAACCAACAACTACCTGATCTTGGGCCGTCCCTTGCGCTCACGCTTTGATCTCCTCAAACCCAATCTCAAAAGGAGTTTGCAGGACAAAGAGCTGAGACAAATTGAGGGCTCCTCGGACAAGGAGTTTAGATGTTTCACTCCTGGACAAGCAATCCTGGTAAGGGACCACAGAGGTGATCAAAAGTGGATACTTGGAAAGAATAAGGACAAGAAATGAACCACTCTCCCATACAGTGAGGATTGTGTCAGATGTCATCCGGAGCTGACACATCAATCAGTTGAAGAGAGCAGAGTTATTTGTTAGAGAAAAAAGGGTGTCCAGAGCTGTCAGAACCACTTCCTGCAGTCCCTGAGTCAACTCTTACAACCATCACGGAGGAGGCCCCAGAACCTGAGATTGTTTCACAGCCACAAATCACACCTTGTAATCGGAGTGACCCCACCACCCCCCATCAGAAAAGACCTTATCCCATGTGAGTAAGAAATCCCCCACAGTGATTAAATCTTTAGGCCTGAATGGGACAATTTAAAATTTCCTGCACTGTGGATATCTGTATAATATTTGTATTATATGTAGATGACTAGAGAACAATACGTTACATATTTGAGTTCAGATGCATTCTGTATTGAGTTGGAGTTTATAGCTAAGCAGGGAGGAGAGTAGTGTATTTAATATTTAAGTAATATTTGACTAATATTGTAAATATATTGTTTGATTAAGCATTCTTTGTCTGTTTGCATAATTCATCATGGGTTATATGTAAGAAGTACGTGAATCATTACACCACCACATCGTATGTGTCTTGCTTAAAAACAGGAAAAAACCCTAAGTAGACAAATATCCCAGCTCCTGTATTTTTCAGTTAGTTTCTGGAATTACAAAACGTAACAGTAATATGTTGCAGTTCCTTCATCACTATTCGATCTAAATGCTGGTACTCCAATCCCAACAATAATACAAGAGTACCTTGACCAGAGGAACTGGTCATTCAAGAAGATAGTTTACCATCACCTTCTCACAGATCATTAGAGATTTGCAATAAATGCTGTCCTTTCCATTAATGGAACATTCCAAACCTAGAACAGAAAATGAATTGAATTTCAACATACTTTTATGTTATCATTTAGCTGCCAGTTTGAACACAGGAAATTCCATCAATTGGTGGTGCCGTTATAACCAAATGATCTATTCTAATGGTTGGTTAGAGTTCAAAATGGCTCTACATGGAGTTTTGTGGCATTCCCCGTTCATTGAATTATAGAATAGTCATATGCGTGGTGTCTGGGGAAATCATAAGCACAGCAGCTGTTAAGCTCCACTGTGTAATTTACAACACAGATACCACCATATATACTTCCTATGCCTCTAACAAGAGTTGTTCGATAAGCCACACCTTCTTCCTTCTTAATAGTCTGCATTATTATTTTTACATTTTCAAGTAAGTTCTCAGTAAGCTGCCTTTAAATTCCTTTCCGGTGGTATTTAGTCTATTTCCTATCTTATGTTTCATTTATCTCAAGTGCATGTCCTTAAGTTACTAACGTGCCTTAAAATGGATTCATCAAAGTTCCTTATAATTTTGATGCCCTTTTAATCATATCAGCTCAAAGGAGACATCTTCTGTTACGCTGGTAGCTCTGTATAAGAGATTCCTTCATAACTGCTATTCCATCCTCTTAGTATCTGCACCATCATGTTTGAGCAACCATAAAAAATAGCCCATCCTCTAATTCGTTCATGTGGCCATCTCCAAGTGGCCAGGGATATGAAGGTTTCTGTGTCAAGTGTAGTGATCTTGGGATGCTTGTTCTTCCTCATGGGCTTGTGGACTGTTAGACACAGGCTAGTAATTGCAATACAGAGATTATGCTTGCAGTAATATTAGGAGCTATTGGTCCAGATCAAGTATATCCTGTCTAAGGCAGGAAGATAAATTTTGTTTATCTGTCTAGTTGAAGTAATAATAGTCACCAGAGAGAACCAAGTCATCTCCATGGTGCATATAGTGATCATTGCCATGGTGAAGTCAGGCATCCACTTATGATGAAAGCAAGGCTCATTCCACAGCAAATGCAAGGATCATTCCATAAACAATGGATGAAATGCAGAAGCTGAAGGAAGGATTGAGGATCAATCTTCGAAGTATGCAGTTGGGAATTCTAAATTTAAATAACTATATGAGAGCAAGTATTGGTGCTGGTGACCATTAAATAAACCTCAGTCTTTAAAGCCCTTCTAGAATGCCGATGACCCTCAGCGAAGGAAAGCTGTTCTCCTTTACTTGTATGGCTTTTATTTGACTGCTGATGCACTGCAGTGTGATTGATTCTTAACTGAGTTGGCATAGCAAGCTTCTTGGTTATGGCAAATTGCCACAGACAATAATAATATAAATCACCTGTCATTGCCACAAAAGCTTTGAGGGGAAGGACTATGGTGCTGCCACCACAGAGGAGATGAACTCTGTGAAACAGGCCCTTGAACATTTCACTGTTGCAGTGTTTAAGGTTGAAACATTAGTGATTGATGTAATGAACTGCATGACTCATTGAATAAATGTATCACTGTATATTTTATGAATCAATTATATCTTTGTAGAAAAAAATATGGCCTACATCAAACTAGGCATCAGTTTCATCAAAGAAAAAGGCACAGTTAAACCAGATGGTACTTTAAAATCTTCCTAATTTTGGGAGACGTGCTGAAATTGATAAGAGTTGTACCACAGAATAGTCATTCAACAACAGGCAATATGCTACTCACTGAGCTAAGCATTTCACAATATCGTTAATTATGGCCCACCAGATGTATCGTGATATACAATCAAGTAGAAAGACTCTGAGAATTCACAATATAGATTTTTAACCCTTAAAAAATCTCATACCATTAGGTCAAATGTGGGCAGAGACAAACCTGCAGATTATCACTGCAAACAACAGGAATGCTGCAGATGCTGGAAATTCAAGCAACACACATCAAAGTTGCTGGTGAACACAGCAGGCCAGGCAGCAGTCCTGACGAAGGGTCTCGGCCTGAAACGTCGACTGTACCTCTTCCTAGAGATTATCACTTCCCATCCTTCCTGCCAATAAATTGGGGTTTCTCCATCCTGAAAAATACCTGGAAGACACACAGAGATAGCAAGGATGCAGAATATATAATGGGTTAGGGTCTTTAATGGGCTTTGCCAAGTGAACTCCAGAGCACCAATTATAGACGCAAGAGATGCTGGAAATCCAAAGCAATATGTATAAGATCCTGAAGGAGCTCAGCAGGTCGGACAGAATCCATAAAGTGATTAACCAGTCGACATTCTGGGCCAAGACCTTTCATCTGGTCCAGTCTTCTCGAAGGATCTTGGCCTGAAACATCAACTGTTTATTCATTTCAATAGATGCTGCATGACCTGCTGAGTTCCTCCAGAATTTTGTGTGTGTTGTCCCAGAGTACCAAAACTGGCTGTGTTGACCGAATCCAAAAGGCTTGCATTAGATGTTACGAGGGGAAAAGCTCCTTCTCACCAATTTTCTTGTCACGGATGTAGCTGTGTGTTGCCTACCAGGAGGCCCTCCTGGATGAGTAGATAAACGCCTGGCCAGAGCTGCAGTGGATTCAGTAGTCATTTTCCACATCAGAACAAATGTCATAGGTAACAGCAGGCTGTCAGTTCTGCAAGACAAATCTAAAGATTTAGGTGGAAAACTTAAGGACAGAACTGACAAGCGGTCTTCTTGGAAGTTGTGCCTGTGCCACACGCCAGTCCAGGGAAGATGGAGGAGATTAGAAGAGTTAACAGGTGGCTCAAGTCATGGTGTAGGTCAGAGGGGCATAGGTTTATGCGACTTTGGACCCCTTTTGGGGCAGATGGAACCTGTACCGTCAGGATGGGTTGCATTTGAACCAGGGAGGCACTAATGTACTGAGCAGTTGTATGCTTTAGTTAGTTGAGGACATTTTAAGCTAGGGAATGGCGGGGGTGGGGGAGGTGGGCAGGGAACTTAGAACAGGCCAGGGTCAGCTGTAGATACCTTAGATACCTTAGCGGAGAATAACATATTAGGACATAAACCTAATATAGGTTTCAAAAATTTTTTAATGGTTTGGAATAGGATGAAAAACATCAGCAATAGACTAAGGAAGGCCTGTATAAATGCAAGAAGTATTAAAAATAAAATAAATGAGCTGGAACTATATGCAAGTGTGTATATGTATGATATAATAGCGCTAACTGAAACGTGGCTGACCTCAAAGGTTGGCGATGAATATAGTATTGAAGGATAGACATAGGAAAGACAGGCAAGATCGTAAAGGTGGAGGAATAGCCACACACATAAGAGAGAATTTAAACGTGAGGCTGCTTATGATAGGAGATTAATCGAGACTTAGTGAAGATGTCTGAGTAAGAATTGAAAACTATAAGGATAAAGGAATAACATTGGGTATATGTTATAGACCCTCTAATGCTGATGATGATTTTAATCAACAACTCTATTAGAATATTTAAAAAGCAAGTTCTGAGGGTGATGTTATAGTTATGGGTTAACTTTAATTTCCCAGATATTAAGTGGAAGAACCCAGTGGTTAATGGATTATAGAAAAGTGAATTCATTGAGTTATTGAATGATTGTTATTTCAGTCAATATGTTAATGCACCAACAAGAGGCGAGACCTGTCTAGATTTGATAGTCTGTAGCAATCAAGATAGAATTTTGATTACGGAGTTGTTGGGCATTTAGAAACAAATTATCATGACGTTGTTAGTCTCAAGGTTTTTTGAGAGCATATATCAGTAAAAACCAAAGACATTAAATTGAATTTCTAAAAGGCAAAGTTTGTGCAGATGCAGCAAAGACTTCAGAAGGTAAACTGGAAGGAACTGCTTGATGTTCAGTCAGTTGAGGAACAATGGGGTTGATTTAAAAAGGCAGTACATGCAGTGCAGGAAATGTTCGTACCCAAGGTTGGGAGAAGCAATTAAAACAATAGATCAATGGATGAATAAAGATATACATAAAATTATTGAAGAAAAGACAGCTATATAAGGAATACAGAAAAATATCCTGCAGGGCATATAAGAATATGAGAGTTATAATCAAGATGTAGATTTGGATTGCTAAAAAGCAGGTTGAGAAGGATATTGCTGATCATCCTAAGAGATTTTCCAATACTTTTAATAGTAAAATAAAAGTCAAGGAGGAAGTTAAGTGCATTAGGAATAATAGTGGGGTGTTAAGTTACGCAGAGAAGGACGCCGTAGATACCTTTAACTCGTATTTTGCTGAAGTATACACCTGTGAAGATGTTAACAATATGCCAGTAAGGGTAGAGAAAAATAAGGTCATTTTAAGTGGCTTAGACACCTCAGGCCCTGATTCAGCTGAAAAGGCTGAAAGTTAATAAATCTCCATGGCCAGCCAACATTTATCCAAGGGTACTTAAAGAGGTCTATGATTATATATATAAACCCCTAACATGTATTTTTCAAAAGTCATTGGAGACTGGTGAAATCCCTAAGGACTGGAAATGGACTAATGTTGTCCTAGAATATAAGGAGGGTGACTACACTGACCCTGGTAACTATAGACCAGTAAACCTAATGTGTATCGCGGAAACAATAATAAAGAATGAGATGGAAGAGCAGGCACCTTAGCAGTCAGCCAGCATGGGTTCAGAAAGAGGAAATCATGCTTTACTAATATGCTGGAGTTCTATGAAGAGGCAACTAAAATTTATGATAACAATGGAGAAATTGATCACATTTACTTGGACTTTCAGAAGACATTTGACAAACAGCCCCATGAGAGGTTAATAACCAAATTGCAGGAGGTAGAGATTCAGGTTCAGGTGTGCAAATGGGTGCAGAATTGGCTCAGAAGCAAAAAACGAGTTATGGTGAGAGGATCATTTTCACACCTAGAAGATGTTAAAGTGGGGTTCCACAGGGATCGGTTTTGGGGCCGCTGCTGATTTTAATTTACATTAATGATTTGGATAAGCACATAACAAATAAACTAGTAGAGTTTTCGGATGACACAGAATTAGGGGGATGGGCTGATAACATTCAGGCAGCAGAATCAATACAATTAGATCCAAACAAAATCCAGATGTGGGCTGATAAATGGCAGATAAAATTTAATGGAAGTAAATGTAAAATATTATGTATAGGAAATAGCACCCAGGAGGTGTGGAGAGGCATGAAGTTATCACTGGTTTCAATCAGCCTAGAAACGGAGTCTCGGAATGCAGCCGTGAATGGGCTAATGAGTTAAACCAATTCTTCAATAGGTTTGACAATTGTCTTCCTGTTCACACCCCTTCAGTAGGTCAGTCCAGGTGCCGAGGCATCCAATGCCCCTTCAGCACCAAGGCCTCCCTCCTCCCTCCTCCCCCCTCCCCCATCCAGTTCAACACGGGCTACCACTGTCTACATCCCCTCCTTCTCCTGCACCAACCAATCCACACCACCACGTGCTAACTGCCATCGCCCCGATCTTCACCTTCCCCTGCCCCCACCTTCCACCAACTCTCCAGTCATCATCGACTCACCTTCACTACTGAGCAGCTGAGAAGGGCTCTGGGGAAACTCAGACATGGCACAGTAGTGGGGCTGGATGGTATGAACTCCATGGTCCTGAAGGAGTGTGCTGAACAGTTGTGTGGAATTCTCCAGCACATTTTCAATCTGAGTCTCAGCCTGGAAAGGGTCCCGACTTTGTGAAAAACCAGTATCTAAGGGCCAACCAAAAGTCTTGAATGACTACCGTCCAGTGGCTCTGACCTCACACATCTTGAATACCCCAGAGAGGCTGGACCTGGCTCACCTCCGACCCCTGGTCAGGTCAGCCCTTGCTACCAGAAGCACGTTGGAGTCGACAATGCTGTCATCTACCTGTTGAACAAAGCTTACTCCCATTTAAATAATCAGGGCAGCACTGTGAGGATCTTTTCTTTTTGATTTCTCAAGTGCCTTCAACACCATACAGCCCTCATTGTTGGGGGAAAAGTTCCATTCAACGCAGATTGGCACTTCCATTGTATCCTGGATAATAGACAACCTGACTGGCAGACCACAGTTTGTACAGCTTCAGAGCTTGTGTCAGACATGGCTCTAAGCACCACTGGTGCCCTATAGGGTAAAGTATTGGCTCCCTTCCTGTTTATCCTGTATACCTCGGAATTTAGAGACAACACTGAGTTATGTCATCTGCAGAAATTCTCTGATGACTCAGCAATAGTTGGATGTATAAAAGGAAGATGGGAGGATGAATACAGGGCTTTGGTGGAGGAACTTGTCAAATGGTGCAAACGGAATCATCTGCAGCTCAACATCACTAAGACAAAGGAGATGGTGATGGACTTTAGGAAAACTAAGCCTGCACTGCTCCCTGTTACTGTTGATGGTGAGGACGTGGATGTGGTGAGGATGTGGATGTGGTGAGGACTTACAAGTATCTTGGGGTGCACCTGGATGACAGACTTGAATGGAGTACCAATACAGAGGCTATGTACAAGAAGGGCCAGAGTCACCTCTACTTCCTGAGGAGACTGAGGTCCTTTAGAGTATGCAGGCCTCTCCTTCACATTTTCTTCCAATCTGTTGTCACCAGTACAATCTTCTATGCAGTGGTGTGCTTGGGCAATGGCACCAACATGGGTAATGCCATCAGACTCAATAAACTGATTAGCACGGCTGGCTCGGTTATAGGAGTCAAACTGGACACACTGGAGGCTGTGGTAGAACAAATGACCTTATGGAAAATCCTGCAATTCTGGACAACGTTTCTCACCCTCTGCATGCCACCTTGGCTGAACAGAGGAGCACTTTTAGTAATAGACTAAGACAACAGCACTGCTCCAAAGAGCGCTATATGAGGTCATTCTTACCCTCAGCCATTAGGCTCCATAATGGGTCAACCTATAGCCGGGGAAATGATGGCCCCCTCCTGTTAGACTGTTTGTGGTAACTTATTGTTCATTCTTTCTTACTTCTCTTCTAATATTTGTATATCTGTGCACTTGTAATGCTACTGTGACACTGTAATTTCTTTTAGGATCAATAAAGTATCTATCTATCTGTCTAGAACTATTAAATATATAATGTACACTTGGGGGTCTTTAGTTAGAAAGTGCACTGTATGGGCATCCCAGTAGACTCTTCACTATCAACATCGAGACTATGCACAGAAGCGATTAAGAAAGCTGATAGAATGTTGGGCTATATAATTCTCAGTGAAGTTCAAGGCGAGATGTGCTCCTTAAGCTGCTTAATGCTCTTGTGAGGCCACACCTTGAGTACTGTGTACAATTTTGGTCTCCGTATCATGTGAGAGATGTGAAGGCAATGGAGAGAGTCCAGAGAAGAGTGACGAGACTCATTCCAGGGCTGCAGGGTATGAGCTATGAAGAAAGAGTGAAGGAATTAAATCCTTTTAGCCTAAGTAGACGTAGAATGAGAGGAGACATAATAGAAGTGCTCAGAATCATTAAGGTTATACGTAAAGTGGATGCCAACTGCTACTTCAGAATTAATCCATCATCAAGGACATGGGGCCATAGGTTAAGGGGAGGTTTCAGACTTACATCAGGAAGCATTTCTTTACACAGAGACTTGTGGACACATGGAACAAATGACCTAGCTGTGGAGCTGAGTGTAGTTCCTTAGAGGTTTTTGAATCTAAACTCAATAGTTATTTCAACACACTATGTGAACAGGAATTTGGCAAGATTTATTAGGCCGAATGGCCAGTTCTTGTCAAAAACTTTCTAATGTTTCTAATAATAGGACTGTTCAGTCTGACCACTGTGCAATCCTCTTAAAGATAAATTACCATTTTCACCTATCAAGGACACTCCATGGGTGAAAATACCACTATATTGTTGTAGTAAATGGGATTCATTCAGAATAGATCTTTATACTGTGAATATGAGAAACATCCATGCAGTATCTAGTAATCATTAAAAGCAGAACTATATCACACAGCCCTGCATCATGAAATTAGATCAGGGTTCTGCTGTTATGAAGCAGTTTAGAATATGAAATTGCCAATACAGAGAATTGATTTGCATCATATTCTCATATTTCTTGATTAATTGCTAGAAGCATTTGTATTATCCAAGTAATAGAAGGTATTATTCAACAAATAGTGAAAACAATTTATATGCAAATCAGAACTAATCAACTTCTGATTTATACAAATCTTCGCCAATTTCTAATTTCTTCCCTATACAAATAATCCCCTGACAGATAGTTAGCATTCATCCGCCCAGTAAATGTGGAGCCTAAAGTCTGTTGGAAGCTCCCAACTAGACAGTATGTCTGTTGCTTATGTCAGAAGATGACAACTACTTTACTTTTCCTGGTGAAAATCATCTCCGTGGAACAGCAGAGGAAGAGTGTGTTCTTTCATTTCTACAGGAACATCTGTCTCGCACCTCAAACGCTCACTCCTATCATCCCTTTCCTCTCTTTCTTCCTTCGCTAATTTTAGCCCACCTCTTTACTCCACCTTCTACTTTTCTCCCCCCTGCCCCACCCTCGTGCCCTGTCTTCCTTCCCTCCTACCACGGAGACACAACAGAATGCAGATGCTGGAATCCGGAGCAACAAAACTACCTGAATGAGGAACTCAGCAGGTCTTGCAGCTTCTGTGGCAGGAAAGGTCTCGGAGATACAATCAATGCTCCAGTGAGATTCAAGGGGAGCCATTGCCATTCTGACTGGACCTTTATGTTTGAACTCCATTCCCACCAAAAGATGGGCTCAGATAAAGAAATGGCCTGAAATCTCAGATTTTCCCTAACTTACTGACCTTCTGTGATCTTCACAGATCTGGAGAGCAGCCATCAAACAAAAGTACCTCTTGGGATTCACTTAATCAGAATTGTAATCATAGGACAGCCTTTAATCAAAGATGAATGTCTTATTATAATGAAATTCAGCTTGCCGCCTCCCATCACTTCCAGTTGATGAAAAATGTTTTGAATAGGATTGGACCACTGAAATTTAATATTTGCAATGACACTCCAACTTAAGACCTGACATCCATCTTTTTTTAAAATGAGCTCATGCTGACAGCTAGCAGCAGCCTAGAGCATGTAATCAAACATTTCATAGGTTCCTCTATTTTGCACACCTCAGATAACACAAACACTAAATGCATTTACTTAATAACAAGCTTAATGCTGGCTGACAGACTTGGAGACTGAAACTGAGTTTCCTTCTACTGCCAGCAAAGCAAAACCCCACTATAGTTTAGTTAAAGACTTAATTTTAAATCAATTAGTTTAGTGAGCTTCTCTTGCATCTCCAATTTTCTTTGCTCTCTCCTTGGCAGCGGGTATTATTACTGGTTTGTTATTGTCATATGTACACTAAAAAGCTTTTGCATGAAACCTAGACAGATCATGCTGTACACATGAGGTAGTGAAAACAGAATGAAGAATATAGTGTTGTCATTACAGAGGAAGTTCAGTGCAGGTAGACAAACAAAATGCAAGGGCCATGATGCAGTGGTTTGAAAGATCTAGAGTTCATCTTTCAGCATCTGAGAGGTCCATTGAAGAGTCCATTGACAGTGGAATATAAGCTGTACTTGAGCCTGTTGGTAAGTGCTCTCAAGCATCCATACCTTCTGCCGAAAAATAAGGGGAGTAGAGAGGATGGCTGGTTTGAGAGGAGTCCTTGATTATGTTGCCTACTTTCCTGAGATAACAGGAAGTGTGGACGAATTCAATGGAAGGGAGGCAGGGTTCTGAGATAGACGGGCTGTGTTCACAGCTCTCTGCCATTTCTTGCTCTTTTAGGCAGAGCATTGGCCATACCAAGCTATGAAGCATCTGGATAGCATGGTCTCTGTGGTGCATCTGTAAAATTAATGTGATAAGGGACATGCTGAATTTTTTTTATGATGATGAAGAAACATAGTCCTCTTTTATTGCCATTTAGTAATTCATGCATTAAGAAATGATACATTATTTCCTCCGGTGTGATATCACAAAACACAGGACAAACCAAGACTGAAAAAAATGACAAAACCACATAATTATAACATATAGTTACAAACAGTGTAACAATACCATAACTTGATGAAGAAGTCCGTGAGCACAGTAAAGTTCAAAGTTTCTCAAATGTCCCACATCTCACGCAGACGAGAGAGGCAAGAAAAACTTTCCCTGCCATGCCGACCACAATCCAACTCTGAGTCGTCCGAAAACTTTGAGCTCTGATCAGATCTCCGACACCGAGTACTGAGCGCCATCTCTGTCCGAAAGATTCGACTTCCTTCTCGGTTGCCAAAAGCAGGCAAGGCCGGGGATTTTGAGGCCTACCCTGCGAAAGATTCCCGACCACACAGTAACTTTCTTCAACTACTGAGGAAGTTGAGGTGGTGTTGTGCTTTGTCCTTCATTAATCTAAAACCTACTGATTGGCTCACTCTAAGCATTCTTTCCCCACCAGCATTCTTCCCTGCCTTTAAAATTCATATTTTTAATACATTCATTGGAGAGCATAGTGACAGGACTGGGATTTAGCGGCCATTCCTGAATGCTCCCGAGAAGTTGGTGCAGTGCCTTCTTGAACCTCCTTGCAGGAGGTTGACCTGGCAATGTTGAAAGGACAGGAACATACAATCATGTCAGGAAGGTGTGTGACTTGGACCTGACATCAGAGATGGTTTTGTTCACTCACTTTGTACTTTAAGGTACCAGAAATTGTGGGTATAGGTGGTGCTGATGAGAAGCCTTGGCAAATTGCTGCAGTGCATCTTGTAGATATCACTCACTGCAGCCATAAAACATCATGAGAGAGGTTAGCGAATATTTTCAGTGCTCGTTGACATACCAATTAAGCATCCTGATAATCTGTTTTGCAGATGGGTTGCTTCAACTTTGGAGGAACCGGGAGATTAAATGCTTACGAGACCAACTGGAAGTGACTGACAGCCAAAGGTTCTAAGTAGGACAGTCAGCTGTTGGCCACTGGATACTCAACTCGCCTTGGACCTCTACAAAATCTGAGGTGATCCTGAGGTCACTAGACTCTCCGTTGGATCTAATGGTGGAGCATCAACTTCATGCAAGGGATGGCCTTGTGGAGAAAGGTAAGTGCAGGTAAATATTTTAGTTATTTTAATCCAGTTTAATTATTCCAATAATTTGTTGCTATTTTAATTGAGCTTTTAATTTTTATTCTAATTTATTTAAATTGATTTTTATTCTCTTAATTCTTTAAGCCAGCTTGAATAGTTTTAAAATGTCCCTAACCATCTCTTCAAAACTATTGATGTATTTTGCAGTCCACAGCCGCCAAAGGCCATTGGAGGCAGGACAGTAGGGTTTAATTCCTGCATGTTACTCACTGTTCTTAGTCCACTCCACCTCATCATATCCCCTTCAGGTCCACTTGACACTCAATATCAGGGAAAATTGTGACTGAACAAGTAAGTAGCAGAAGTGATGAGAATATCCACCCTGCAGCAAAACAGTCACTAAAACGGAATTCTTAATTTAATTTGTCTTCACTGCACTCTTCAGTGAACTACTATTAATAATTCCTAAAGTTACAGGGTAATGATCCCTAAATTCCCTATTGCGCATTGCTGCTTGGAAATAAAATGATTTTAACGTTTAGCTTAGAATGAACCATGCACTCCTCAATGAAATGATCCTTGCATTCACCCAATAAGAATTCGTTCATTTACCACGGATGATTCTAAAAATCATTCCAGATAATCTAAGTTTGCCAAGTGTTCCTACCTTTGCTACTGACAGGTTCCTACTTTTACTGTGAAATGATTCCTACATCTTTTTTTCCCCATATTTGTCACTGGGGAGGTAGTACAGGTATTTATTATCCCTCTGTAGTTGCCCTAGAGAAGCTACTTGTTTCTTGAACATCTGCACATTCAGAGTACAGGATCTTTGGCCCACCAATCCTACACTGATCCCATCTTATTCTCCACCACGTTCCCATCCACTTCCCTGCATACTAGAGACAATTTACAGTGACCAATTAACGTACCTTTCAGCACATGTTTCAAATTTGGACGGGAACGAACACCCAGGGAACCCGTCTGATCAGAGGGAGTGCATACAATTTCCACGGAGCATGGAGCTCAGGATGAAATCTGGGTCATTGGAGCAAAGGCAGATGAGCTCAGGGCATGGAGTAATACCTGGTATTATGATATTGTTGCCATTAGTGAGACTTGTTTGCAAGAGGGGCAGGACTGGCCGCGCAATATTCTGGTGTTCTGTTGTTTTAGATGCACCAGTTAACCTCTTCTCCCGTGTGCCTGCTTTTATCTTTCGATATGTAGTTGTACAGACACAACAGGGTGTAAAGTGTAAAGTTAAGGGACATATGATGGGAAACTTGTTCACTCAGAGGATCATGAGAGTGTGCAACAAGTTGCCAGTGCAAGTGGTGCACGCAAGCTGGATTTCAACATTTAATAGAAGTTTTGATAGGTATATAGATGACAGGGGTATCGAGAGCTATGGTCCCAGTGCAGATCAATGGAAGCATGCAGTTTAAATAGCTTGGCATGGACTAGATGGGCCAAAGGGCCTATTTCTCTACTGTACTTTTCTATGACTCTATGGAGTTCGGCTACAGTGTCATCTCTTTTGGCAAAGGGAGCTACTGCGAATGAGAATCTCAGGACTTTGACTCAGCGATGATGAAGTGTCAGCAATATATTTCAAAGCCAGAGAACGTTCTGTGAGCTGCCTTCATGAAGAACTGTGCAGAGATATAGAGCTTGGAAACAAGCCTTTTAGCCCACCAGGCTCGTTTGAGTTCTGTGGGTAGGGAGTTGATGTAGAAGAATTCTTGGCGCAATAGTACCATGCGGCTTATCGCTGATAGATGCTGCAGCCATAGTCCACTGATGGTAGACAGTACGTACAATTACTGGTAGAAAGGTGCCAGGTTTTGCTATTTTTAAAGATGAATATTATTTAAATATCTTGAATGTTGTTAAAGCTGTGCATATCCAGGCCATTAAATAGCATTTCAAATCATTATTTACCTTTCTTTTATAAATTCAGAAGCTTCTATTCTATAAATAGGGGCAGATATCTAGCTCTCATCCCTGTGTAATACTTACTGACCCATCAGAGGCACTGTCTTTTAAATGGAACTTTAAACAAAGAATTGCTCTACTCCCTCAAGTGAATCTAGAAAATCCCCAGGCATAATTTTGAGGAAGACCACAGTATTCTAACCTATTCCACTATCAATATAATCACTATCTGCTTATTGTCTCTTTACACTTCGTGGCAACTTGCAACGTGAAAATTTCCTGCCACGCTTCCTAAATTACATCCACGAATCCACCTCACAAAGTACTTTTGCTTCAAAGCTTTTTTGAGTTATCACTATATATAAAAGGGCTCTCTGTACAAATCATCAGTTATTGTGGTGTGTATGGGAGTCGGGTGGTGGATACAGAATAAACAATGCGATTAACAAGGAAGCATCACCTGATAGCATGCTGATGACAGCTTTCATCACTTCATTGACCATAGAGCATGGGGCACGTTGTTAACTGGATCTATCACATGCATTTTTCTTGTGCTTTGTAATCTGGGCAAACTTCCACTTTGCCAGGATTGTGCCTGCACTGATATAGTTAGAGGTGTGCTAGTTTTTACTTCACCAGGATGTTGTCAAAGACTGTTAACTCTTTGCAGAGCCATTTGTTGATATGATATCTTTAAGGTTTGATGTTGACCTTGGCTGATTAATATTAGGTATTTCATTGCATTAAGCTTTTATGAATAAAAAAATGTTAAAATGGGTAAAAATAGGGATGCTGTTAAAATTTATTGCTCCTTATGGAAGTGCACTAAATAACTAAGTCTCACTGTCAGGGTTCTTATAAAAGAGACTACCCAACCATCAGGACTCTGATAAAAGGAGACTCATCATCAGAGTACACCTTAGGTAGACCATTCATCCCTCTATTCCTCCATCTCTCACTTTTTTCTTTCATCTATTTTAACTTCTCGATATTCCTTCTTCTGCTTCAGTGTTACTCAATTCCTCCCACTTTGCCTCCCCCCTCCATTATTTTTCTCTTTATGCTTTTCTTCCTTTTTCTCCATCTGTTTCTATGTCTACATCTTGTTCCTTCCCCCTGTCTTCCTATTGAATGTTTTTTCCATGCCCACATGGGTTTTCCCCCATTTTCCAAAGACGTACAGTTAGGGTTAGTGAATTGTGGACATGCTATCTTTTCACTGGGAGTGTGGCAACACTTGTGTTCTGTCCAGTACAATCTTCACTGGTTGATTGACACAACACATTTCACTGGATGTTTCGATGTACCTGTGACAGATAAAACTAATCTAATCTGAACCATTAGCTGCAGCTGGACTCTATCTTCAGCGAGAGGTCTTGGACGACACTGAACCTGAATACAAAGCCAACTGTCAGCAAGACATGCGAGACTGCAATAATCCCATTAAAATGTTCACAATCAGTTGGATGGACTTTGTTAATGAAGAATCACCATAAGGACGGCATTGCTTTACGAAGAGGGTTCACCATGTGAAGGACCGTGAGATCTTGCCTTTGTAACTGAAGATCACATCCTAAACATTGAACTAAAAAATCTAGAGCTACGCTCTGCTGTATGACATCACCAGATTTGGAGAAGGAAATGCCAGCAGTCACATTCCTTTCTCTCAGCTATTCCTCATTGCTCAGATGTTTAGTTAATGTCAGTCAATCTGCATTTTGTAGTAATTTTTCATGTCAGGCCACCACATTCAATCCATTCCTTGGTAAACACATTCAACAGTACCAGTTGCTGCTGTCACCTGCAGTGAACATTATGTAACTTAACTTGGTGAATAGTCTTCACATGGGAAAAGTTTGAGATGTTTTCATGAGCACTGATATACAAGAACAGACACTTTGTGTTCAAGGCAGACATCATTTATGCAACAGAAATTAAAAATGGCCAAAGAAAATGTAGAATATTCCTCTATTTAATTAAAGGCCATATTCCTGTAAATATTTTTTGTTAAGCTAAATTTCATAAGTTGTAAATACTGGGAGAGATGCATTGTGTATTCTGAAGGATGGAGAGGGGCATACCATTCATTATAGCAATAAATAAACTCACATTTCAAGGACAAGTAATAAAGCATCAGCAGTTTTCGAGCAAACATTCGGAAATCAAGGAAGTTCTGCACAGTAATGAAAATTAAGCATTAGTTATGGGTGATCTACTGCAAAAACTAGGACTGTGTCACCCAAGAGCAAGTGTCACCACCAAAAATAAACAGATAAGTTGAAGCATTATATATTACACAAAGCTCCCAGATGTACTTAAAATTTTGAAAACATACTTATTTTTATCGTTGCTCACTGCCACATCAAGCCAAACATATTGGATACGTTAGGATCTGGAGGTCCAGGGAGCATTCAGCTGCTCAGGCGGACCGTGGCTTAATGTCATTACACAACTGCCTCCTTTTGTCCAAAGTTCCAAATAGCTACTTCTGTGAGATCAATTATAGATAAAATGCTTGGGGCTGTTACAGTAATAGGCAGCCACTTGCCAATCTTTGTTTGCTCATCTTTAATCAGAATCTAACCCATACTGTATGTAAAAGGAAACATTTCAGAACACATTGAAGAGGGATCTGTTCGTAAATCATAGAATAACAGTTTGCAGAGCTGTTACATTCCTGACGTTGTTCCCTTGAGTGTAGTGCTGACCATGTGCAGAAGAGTGCAAGGCAATAAGCTAGCTTTGATTATACTGAGCAGCAATGTAATCACTAATGTGGATCTAAATTTGTCAACCCTTCCTCTATCCTGGAATCTTTTAGGTAGAGGAGGCTTCACACTGTATACAAACCATTCTTTAGTTCCCCTCAGAATCTCTGACAGTACAGGCAGCATTAATATGCATTTGACCCTATTCTGGGAGTGCTTATTCAGTAGCTACTGTGCATCTATCAGGCATGGTATTATTTTTCCATACTGACACTGATTGACAATGATAAAAATCTCAATCTCTCTGAGTACAAATAATTTTCAAATCAGAACTCCATAATACACTCTTTCCTAGGCAGAAAATAAAACATTCATTGAGCAGGCATTCAACTATATACACTCACAAGGAATAATCAGGCTGAAGAAACTGCTCAGCCAGTGAACCAAGGAAATGACTCCATCAATAGCATTTCCAAATCAATAATACTGCTAAAGATGGATTTGGATCCTTAAGGTTTCAAAGAGCTTGGCAAGGGCTCCTCTAGCTTAGTTAATGTATGATTACAAACTTTATCAAACTTTCAAAAAATAATCACTGAGAATAGTGGATCAGCCTGTGCTCTAAGCACTGTGTGTGAAACAGTCTGTCTCCAGTCAGTTGTCTAACTGATGCATTGCTAGATGCCGCTAATGGATGTCTAAAGTATATATTCTAATTGATATGGAGCATTGATATTCTGTGAAACAGCATCAATAAATCCTGGCAATGTTATCATTACACCAATCGCTCCCCCAGGATACCTTCAATGCTCAAGCCTGCTTTGGTAGCCGATTTATTAATCCAGCATATCGGGTGGTTATGAATCGTGCAGATAAAGAATCGATCTCTGCTTTGTGCTGGTGCAGACTCACTTCAGTTGGGCTTAACATGAAGGATTGAAAATCCGGTTAAATTCTTTCTGGGAAAAGGAGTTTAAGCTATTCTCCCTCTTTTACTGTCCAACGGCTCCTAATGGAAAGTGTGGACATGATTGGAATTTGGGAGTAAAGTAAGGAATACAAGTGATTTAACAGATCAAATCAATATTAGAGATAATCCCCTATTATAACAGAACGCAGAACACTGAAATAACTTAGCAGGTAAAAAAGCATCTGGTGCAGGGCCTTGGCCTAAAAAGTTGACATACCTCTTGTGTCCATAGCTGCTAATTGATCCACTGAGACACCCAGCATTCTGCTTTGTCATCCAGATTCCATTTCTGCAATCACTCTTTTGTCTCTTCTGTAAGTCCTGTCTTGGATGGACAAGGAAAAGTGAAATTGGACCAAGAGAATGATGATGTGGGCCAAATCAAAGTGAGGCTAATCACCTCTAGTAATGAAAATAACAAGCACAAGACCAGCAACTGCCCTGCTGTCGACCGACTGACACATCAACATGGTGCAGGAATTGACCTCAGATGCAGTTCAAGGACAAAATGAAGATGTCGAGTTATTGTGTTACAGTCACAGAAGTGCTTTTGAAGTCCTGTTACGTTAGCAATGTACGAAATGCAGTATTCAGTTTCTACATAACGGGATTCCACAATCAGTGATGAAGCAAGTTACCACAGAAAAATGGATAAAATATACTTCCAGTTACTAATGCTGCATCAACTCAAAGACCAATTTATTGAGGACCTCCTGTACCTTATTAAACGGCCACTGAGTGTAGGTTCGTGGTCTTCTGCTGCTGTAGTCTATTCACTTCAAGATTTGATGTGTTGTACGTCCAAAGATGCTTTTCTGCACACCATGGTTGTAACGCAATGTTATTTGAGTTTCTGTCACCTTCCCGTCAGCTTGAACCAGTCTGGCCATTCTCCTCTCATCAGCAAGGCACTTTCACCCACAGAACTGCAGCTCACTGGATTTTTTTTGGTTTTTTTCCACCATTCTCTGTAAACTCTAGAATCTGTGGTGCGTGAAAATCCCAGGAGATCAGCAGCTTCTGAGATACTCAAACTACCCTGTCTGGCACCACCAATCATTCCACGGTCAACATCACTTAGATCACATTTCTTCCCCATTCTGATGTTTGTTCTGAATAACAACTGAACCTCTTCATCATGTCTACATGCTTTTAAGGAAATAATTGTAGTCTTCAGAAAAGTGCAGAAAAGCCATCCTCCTCTGTGAATACATAACTTCTCTGCAGAGAGAGTGAAGTGCACCAAGTTCGTGGGAGTTCACATCACAGATGACCTCATCTGGTCCCTTAATATCACCTCCCTGAACAAGAAGGCACATCAGTGCCTCCACTTCCTAAGAAGATTATGGCAAGCAAAACTCCTTCCCCACCCCACCCTCATCTTAACTGTGTTTTACAGGAGCACCATTGAGAGTGTCCTGACAAGTTGCATCTCCATCTGGAAGGGGAACAGTCGAGCATCAGACCTGAAGTCCTTACAAAGGACAGTGAGAACAGCTGAGAGGATCATCCGGACCTCCCTACTGTCCATCAGGGACATTTATCAGGAGCGCTGTGTTCGCAGGGTCCTTAGTATTAATAAGGATCCCACCCATCCATCCAGCATCCTTTTTGACTTTTTACCATCAGGCAAGACAAGAACGGTTTCTTCCCCCAGGCTTCTGAACTCCCGTCATATCGCATTCAAAGTGCCACTGGTTACTCTGTTCCTCACCTTACAATATTTAATATTCATGCACTTTAGTTTGCTATTTATGTGTGTTTCATCTTTAGATTTTAGCCGAACCTTCATAAGTTATCGTGTGTTATGTGTACTACTGTACTTTACACCCTGGTTCGAAGAAACGTTGTGTCATTTCTATATACATTATATGGTTATATATGTTATATACATGTATATAGTTAAATGACAATAAACTTGACTTGACGTTTATGCATTGAATTGCTGCCATGTGATTGACTGACTAAATGTACAAGTGTGCCTAATAAAGTGACCACCCTGTGCACTGACTTCGTATGTTTAGGTAAATCCAATCAGCAACTAACAATGCATAGATTTAATATCTCAGCTGGAAGATAGGACCACAACCACCTCTTCAGTACTGCATTGGACCTTCAGTCTAAGTTCTGTGCTCAACTTTCGCAGTAAGATATAACTCCAACCTGCAAGCCTGAGTCAGTTAGGGTACCAGAGGACCGTAAGACAATAAGCTACAGGAGCAGAATTAGGCCAATTGGCCCATAAAGTCAGCTCCACCATTGCATCATGGCTGATCCATTTGCCTCTCAGCCCCAATCTCCTGCCTTCTCCCCGTAACCCTTCATGCCCTGACTAATCAAGAATCTGTCAACTTCTGCCTTAGATATACTTGATGACATGAGTATGAGAGACATCAGTGTTCTGAGAGATTATGTATTGGCTACTTGTTCAATGTACTGTGTATATATTTGGTTGGAAAATGAATGTAAAGGAAAACACATTCAGGTAATGTTCTGTTTCTATATGTTGGCATAACTTATAATTAATAAAGTATAGTACTGTGGAAAAGTCTTAGGCATGTATATGTAGCAAGGAAACCCAAGACTTTTGCACAGTACTGTATTTGCCAGGTGGGGTAGAGGACGAATGCCAGGGGCAGGGGTTGGTGTGGGTTCCAGCACACCCAGCCCTGAGAAACCAGGCGAGGCCATTTGATTCCAAACAATTGGTTTATTGTTCATTACCGAATGTCTCTTCGGTGCTTCCCGCTTCCTCCCCCCTCCCTTCCCCTTTTCCTAACCATGATTCCCCTCTCTCTTCCCCTTTCCCATCCTCAATCCACAACAGAAACCCATATCTGAATCAGATTTTGTCATCACTCACATAGGTCATGAAATTTGTTTTTATTTTGTGGCAGCTGTACAAAGCAACACAAATTGATCTCTTAAACTTGTACCATTAACTGAAGACAAAAAAAAGTGAAATCACTAGGATTTGAGTCTAGAGGGACAGAAATGAAAAGCTATATTGCAATTGTTGTGAACACTAATTAGAGCACACTTGTGAATAATCTATTCAATGCAGGTCACCACACTAAGATAAATATACAGGTGTTGGAAAGGATGCTGAAAAAATTTACAGGGATGATACCAGTGTCAGCATCAGAACCTGAATTAGGTTTATTATCACGAACATATATTATGATATTCATTGTTTTGTGCAGCAGTACCATGCAATTACACTAAATTACAATGATAGATAGATAGATAGATAGATAGATAGATAGAAAGACAGACAGATAGATAGATAGACAGACAGATAGATAGACAGATGAATATCAAGGTATACATCTCAAGAAAGGATGAACAAATTGAGGTCATTCTCTATGTTATGTTTTAGTTGGTGCATCTTATGAATAAAGCATACTTTTGAAGATGTTGGTGGTGATGGCATCTGTTAGTCTCGCGAGACCATGGATCTGCAACTGGAAAGTTCCAAGGTGCAGGCCTGGACAAGGTTGTTTGGAAGACCGGCTGTTGCCCATGCAGCAAGTCTCCCCTCTCCACGACACCGATGTTGTCCAAGAGAAGGCCAAGGGCCAATACAGCTTGGCACCAGTGTCGTTGCAGGAGTTGCCAGAACGAGGTTGAAGGCAACGTTGGACTGCCTTAGGGACTCCAGCTCCGGATTTGTCCTCAGGGTTTACTCCCGAAGCCTTTCCCATGAGTGGGTATGGCCGCAAGGCAGCGGAGGTTTGAAATCAGAGTTTTCCCTCTCTTAGATGGACTGCCTTCCCAGGATGTCGAGCTCCATCTACCCGAAGCACTGGTTTTAAGGTGCCAGGACCCACCTTCGCCCCTTCTCCTGTCAGTGGAAACAGTTCCGCCGGGCTTAGAGGCTAAGCCACATGAAAAAGCCAGGAGTTGGACTTGGTTGTCAGAGGCTATCTGAGGCGCATGCCGTGAGGAGCACTTCTGAAGATAAAAACCAAAAAAATCGCGTATTAACTCTTGCCCTAAAACACTTGGCCTCTCTCACCTCTTCCAAAATTCTCGTTGAACCGCACAGCCCAGATACCATGTCTAATTTCTTCCTGCGGTAGCTGATGCCTCAGGCTCTCCATCTTACTGATTTCTATGACTTCATTGTTAGACTTGTCTCATGGTAATGCACTGGGAAACCCTCCTCAAAGACTACTTCCACTATGTGTGCTTGCATTCCCATATCACTCTATTCCCAATATTACAGCCAGTGGTCTCTCCATCAATGGCCTCTGCCTCAGACCCCTTCTCTCCCTGACCATGTACCATGTTCAAGAAAGCAACAGATATTCAAGCCTGTTTTTCAGTGTAGTAGTGAAGTAGTACTTTATTATCAACGGTGCCATATTTGGATTAGACAATAAACAAAGGTTTGTCTTTCCTCAAGTCCTCAAGTACTAGCAAACACCCCATAATACTTTTCAAAAACAGCAAGTTTCTACTAGGTGTTCAGTCATCCTATCACAATCTCTCATATTGCTCATTGGTTTCCCAAATTAGAAACGGTGATGGTGACTACACCTTAAAAGTCTTTCATTGGCAGTGATGTCTCGAGGGCATAAAAAATCATACAATCTTTCTTTCATTAATAGCATTTCTTAGTAAAAAAAAATGTGTTTAATGTACCTGAAAAAGAGACCTGAGTTTCAGCGGGTAGACATAAAGGTTTTACAAATTTTGGAGCATATCATATCTCAATTCTATGTCCTTTTCCCTCAATAAGACATGAGAGCTCTTCAAATTATCATTATTCGGAAGTGCCCAGCTGTACTGCTTGAAATCCTCTCTAACTGTAGGGAAATCATGGAACTCATTTCTTGGCAACAATCTAAGTGCCATGAGTGGAGTGATTATTCAATTCCTTGTAGGATGCAATGCAAGTGATGTGACACAAATCATGTGTTATCTCCTTAAATAAGATTCCAATCCCTTCGGACAAGAAATGAAGCATTCCCCAGTTTGTACAGCAGAACATTGGAATTTTTACTGGAAAGGGAGCCAGAGGTCCATTTGACAGCCTTGTCAGTGAGTTCAGACACACCTTCATTTAATATTGGCTTTCTGCTGAGCCGCCCCAGTACAGATGTCTAAAGCTGTTCAGGGCAGCTCGGCTCGGCTGCTGCTGTAAAGCCAGTCCTTACATCAAAGGAGTCAAGTTGCAGACACGTCTTAACAGGATAGCCGGACAGTGGAAACAAAAGAATAACAAACCTATAACAAGATTTCATAACCTCAATCCACCCCAGAGCCCTTTACAGCTCCATGATTTCTTTTTAAGTGTGGCACACATTCAGAGACACTAAATGCAGAAGGATAAAAGAAAGGCAATGTAAGAGCAAACTGTTTTGGTGAAAGGTATAAATCAGTGAGCATATGGAGATAAGTGCACCAGTTCAGTAAGTTAATTTGTACATCAGTGTTAAACTACGTTTGTAGTTATACTTTGATATAAAAGGCACATTTGGAATGAAGACAGCTCTGCACTTACTCTAACACTTCTTATTTGTGCATGTGTTTGTAAGTGAATGTGGTTCCTGCACATGTAAGGTACAAACTGGACAAGTTAGACAAAACCATCAAATCACATCTCACCTTCTCCTCAGGTGAGCATTAAAGAACTCACTGCTGCGCGATAGTTCTAGGCCAGGCAGCATCTCTAGGAAGAGGTACAGTCGAAACAGCAACTGTACCTCTTCCTATAGATGCTGCCTGGCCTGCTGCGTTCACCAGCAATTTTTATGTGTGTTGCCTGAAATTCCAGCATCTGCATATTTCCTCGTGTTTGTGTGGGCAATTGTTCTGTCTGGTTTTGTGATTGATACCTAAAGGCAGACTATCTGATGGTTTTTACATGGCTTTTTGTGCAACTGAGCTTTAAGTGAATCTTAACTTAGCTGTACGATGATATTTGTTTACTTCTTCTGATATAAAAAGCCTTTGGGATGTCCTTTGTGAAAGACACCTCGTAAACACAATGTCCTTTCACTCTGTTCACATTCTATTTTTCGTTCCAAACCCTGTACGTGTAGAGTACACATCTAGTGGAAAACAATTCTTTACCTCTCCTGACATTGTATGGGTGATGTACATTTGATAACTGGAGAACTGCTAATGCAGAAAGACTAGAGAAGTTGTTATTGTTCTCCTTAAAGAAGAGGTTAAAGGTAGAATGTACAAATGAGAGAAGCATAACAAATTGTAGATGCTGAACTTGGACCAGACACAAGATGTTGGATGGACTCATCGGTCAAGCACCACCTATGCAGAGAAATGGACAGTGGGTTAATAGTAGATGCTAATTCATACCCTACCTCCCGAGACGGAGAGACTAAGAAACAGGAGAAAAGTGTCATAGATGGACCGTGTGAATTTATGTGTGGGGCTTAAGATGGTAGCAAAGTTGGTAAAAATCGATGAGTTCCGCATGAGTGCAGGAGAAGACGTGGCAGCATCAATGCATTTGTCAATGTGGCAGAAGAAGAGTTAGCGCATGGCTCCCATGAACTGTTCCACATTGACAACAAAAAGTCAGGTATACTCCGCTCATACAAGTGGCCATGGCTACACCTTTGATTTGGAGAAAATGGGAGGAACCAAAAGAGAAATTGTTGAAGGAAAGCACGAGCACTACCAGACAAAGGAGGGTGGGTCAAGATGAAGAGTCTTAACTTAAAACATCAATCGTCCATTTCCCTCTGTAGATGCTGCCTGACCTATTGAGTTCCTCCAGGTTTTTGTGCAGTTGTGAGTGAATAAATATAAAGAAGCTACTGATAACAAAGAGTCTGTAGTTAAAGGATACGGATTTAAGATAAACAGCAAAGAAACATAGAATGCATTTAAAAACAATGCTTTACACAAGTTAAACTACCTGTTAACATGGCAGTAGCAAGTTAAACACAACTACACTCAAAGGAGAACTGAATTCGAGAGGAAACAGCAGAAAGGTAATGTGAAATGGCTAATCTGTCCCATTTTAGCTCATGCTTGTTCCCAGGGGAACAAGTCCGTTAGTTTCATTCACATTTTTTATTTCTATACAGCTCTGTGACATACTCTGTCTCACATACACCTAGCAATTCCATCTCAATTCTTGTTGTCATTACTCAACACATGGTGTAGTTTACCGTCACAAGTTAATCTACCTTTGGCATGCAGGAGGAACCTGAAGCCACTGGGGTAAACCTTTGCAGTCACAGGGCGAGAGTGCAAACTCCACACAGACTGTCCCCATGGTCGGGATTGAATCTGGCTGCCTGTTGCAACAGCCAGCACTAACTATTACACAGTGTGTCAACCATAGTGTTCTGTCAAAGGATTGACACAAGTACATTGAACCAAATTATTCTTCATGCCTATTCTACAAATGATAGATGAATTATATTTTCCTTCCTTATAAATTTATGTAGCCTGGGGAAAATTACACACATGCAGGACAAAAAATACTTTATCGGGTCTTTAATTCCTTTATCTGTTTTAGATGTTTTATTGCAGAAAGAGGGTATCAAAATAAAAACAACAGAATTAATTTTTAAAAAGTTCCCACATTTACAATTTCAGCTTGACTTTGGACCACACCTTTGTTATGTATGCAGTATGAAAATAACTAAAACAAAAGATACAAACCAATACGGGGTAATGGCAATTATTTGGCACACACATGCTTAACTTCCATACACAAATAGGCTAGATCTTGAAATGAGTTCTCTTCACTCATGCTAGTAGGCCGATTAAGGAACTTCACAATCTCGCTATTCCAATGTCGACCAATTTTTTCTCGTGAAAATCTTTGCTCACCAAACCTGGGTAATGCATTCAAATGTCGTTCTTTCTAGAACACGGCAACTCTCATACTCCATGCATGCAAAATAACATCACCATTTTCTCTTAAGGGCACAGGCAGCTATTTTAGCAATACCAAAGTGAATACATAAGTGCACTTTAACAATAAAAAATCATATTCAACAGTCACCTGGTTACATAAACCTAGATCTCCATGGTAACACAAGCTTATCACTAGTGCCGCAAAGTCTGACACTAGTTATCAGCAGATTGCTCTTGACACAAAAACAGTATAATTCCAAATAAAGGATTTTTTAAATAGTGTATTGTTGGGAACAGTAGATTTGGAGCCACTTGAACAGATAACCAAAATATTGTTGAAAATCAGTGGGGCTAATGGAAATGTAAATTTCCTGATTTGGATTTTTTTAATATCAGTGGAAAACCTTAATTTAGCACAGGGAAGCAATCCTTAGATTCTCATCAGTGAGGTCTTGCACCAGTCTGGGCCTTCTATCTCCTACAGTATCAGCATGCAGAGGTGAAAGGGCCAAAGTCTTGTCCACAAAACAGCTGAAACAAACTTTGAACATAGAACATACAACATACAACAGTAGAGTTCAATACATGTCCTTCAGCCTACGATATTGTGCCAACCTTCTAAACTACTCTAATATTAATCTAACCCTCCCCTCCCATATACCTTTCTAAGATTCTCTTAAATGTCCCTAGTGTATCTACATCACCCATGGCAGTGTATTCCATACATGTGAAAAAAGTCTAACTCTGACATCACCCCCCTGTACTGTCTTCCAATCACCTTAAAATTATGCCCTCTCGCATCAAATTCAAATACAAGTTTAATTATCATTGAACCATTTATGAATACAGATGTCCTTTGGGCTAATTGCAAAACTTTACACAACACATTCAAAATAGCAAGCAAAAAAGCATAGTCACACAAAAAAAACACATATGTAGCGCAAATTGCTGAGTGATGTGTCCCATTAATTGATGGTGCAGTTCCTGGCAGTGCACAAACATATGCAAAAATCCAACCAGTCATTCTACTGATTGGACATTGGAGGGCAGCACCCACAAGAGAGGTCAGCCCCCAACCGAGCAGGAAGCCATGCTACACTGCCTCTGGTGGCTCCCCTCCTGGCCTGCAGCAGCAGGCAAGCCCAGGGCTTGAGGCCTTGTCCTCACTACAACTGAGGCCATGCTACCAAACAAGGGAAATAGGCAAGCAACATCTTACATTATCAATGTCCAACAGGGTCTTGCAATCGCAAAGGAAGCGTCTCAGGCAATCACCCATGGTTACCCTGCATGCTGCCTTTGCGCACCGGCTCCAATGTCTTCGATGCCTTCCTGTGGCAGGTAGCAACATGGTCTGCACCCAGACCAGCACCTCTGCAACAAGCAGTTCACTGATGGGGGTAGACCTGCAGTACCCCGAAGTCCTTGGAGTCCAGCATTGTTTTGTGATCATTAAAAAAAAACTTAGAATAAAAAAAAACCTTTGGTAGGCCCCCAAGAGGCCACTGCATTTGAATACGCAGCCATCTTACCAGAAGTCAGACTTTTCTTATTAGCTGTTTCTGCCCTGGGACAAATTCTCTATCCCCTTTGCCTTTTATTGTCTTGTAAACCTTCCCTCCCACATCTTCGGAAGACAATTAAACCACACTGCCAGTTTAGCTAACTGTCAAAAGTATAAAACCATAAACATCCTTAAACTAAAAAGCTATCTGTGCTAATAAAATGTTTTGAAACACTTGATAAGTTTAAAGATAAAAACGAAGAAAACTAGCAGAATTTTAGCTCTTAAAAACAGAAAAGAAACATTGTACAACATCTAAATAAATTAAAAGTTGTTGCAATACCAGTACTTGATGCTGTCATTCATAGTTGAAACCGATGGAGACCTTCTTGTACCACTTCCCCAAGCTGGAACATATTCTTTGGACATATCCCCCCATTTTAAGTAGTGAGGAATATGTTGCAACTTCTTGCTCTTATATTGGTCTCCAGTTCTTGTAACAAGTTGGTAAACACCAATGGTCAACCATTAGAAAAGTTGGGACTCTCTCTGTGGTACATGAAGGCAGATATTTTAAATGTTCTGCAACCTCCACAGGGAAATTTAGCAGCTGTGCACAATACCACCCCAAATTATGAGCCGAAAGGCCTTTTTCTGTGCTGTAATTTTCTATGACCCGATGCCTCTAAAATTTCCACCTGCATCACAAGTGAAAGAATATATAAAGGCAAGTCATTCAGCTAAAAATACTCAAAGCATTGGTCAGACCTCATTTGGAGTACTGAGTACAGTTTTAGCCAGTACAAGTCATAAAGTAGCTCATGGCATTAGAAATACATTCACTAGAACTGTGATGCACTACATACAGAGAACAGATCAAAATGGCCAGTTGGTAGAAAATATGTGGATATAATTGTCCACCAGCTGGAAGTTTACTCTTTCTTTACTGTGGTCTACTGTTTTGAGTTTAATTAACTTCTACTAAGAGCTCAGTATGTATTTATTGGTCTCAAGCCCTTCCATCAATTCATATCTAAACATGTTGGACTACATTAAGAAAATCTGCCTGATGAAAACTGAAAACATTGAAATATTCAGCCACACCCACAAAATGCTGGAGGAAATCAGCAGGCCAGGCAGCATCTATGGAAAGGAGTAAACAGTCGACGTTTCCGGCCGAGACCCTTCATGAATGCTGATGAAGGGCCTCAGTCCAAAACGTCAACTATTTACTCTTTTCCATAGATGCTGCCTGGCCTGCTGAGTTCCTCCAGCATTTTGTGTGAGTTGCTTGAATGTCCAGGATCTGCAGATTTTCTCTTGCTTGTGATTGAAATACTCAGCAAGTGAGGCAGTGTCTGTGGAGAGGGAAGCAACATTTCCAGTCCATAGCTTGGTGACTGTAGGGTTGTTTAGCCAGTTATTGAAATGTTCCCATAACCTAAGGATTCACTTTCAATCTCTCTTCATCTCATGTTCTTGATATTTATTGATTACTTTATTATTGTTATTTATTTCTTTTTTTTTGTTTTTGCACAGTTAGTGTCTTTTGCACACTGGTTGAATGCCAAAGTTGGTGCAGTTTTCCATTGATTTTATTATGGTTATTATTCTATTATGGATTTATTGAATATGCCTGCAAGAAAACAAACCCCAGGGTGGTATATGGTGAAATATGTGTACTTTAATAATAAACTTACTTTTGAATTTTGAAATATTACCTCTGTTTCTACCTTCAAGCTTGGACAGAATTTCTAGAATGGTTTGCTTATATTTCAGAATTCAAACACCTACAGTATTTCCTAAGAGTATAAACTGAAAAGACTAAGGCTTGCGTAGAGAGTGCCATGTGACAGAAATTTTGCAAGTTTAGACCTTTCCGCAGTTTCATTTGTTCTGGTATCCTCCTGGTCAAGTACTCAAATTGTCAAAAATTCAGAAGAAAACAAGTTAAGTTAATGTTGGATACCAATTCTGGGGTTGGTAGAGAGTTGAAGTGTTTCATTGTTCAACCTTAATTTACATTCAACTTCAATAATACCATCACAACTCCTGAAACATAATTCACTTTAATTACAAACTATTTTTTTTAACAGGAAACAAAAGAAGGTACTTATAAACATTTTTCACTGCACACAAATTATATTTGGTAGGTTAATTTGCCACTGTAAATTGTCCCTCGTGTAGGTGAGCGATGAGAATGTGGGGAGAATAAAATACAATCAGTGAGGATTAATGTTAAATAATCAGCACTGACAGTGTGCTGAAGGGGCTGTTTCTATTCTCTCTTCATCTATCACACTGCATGCTGGATCTAACAATAAGAAATTAATAAGAAAAGTAATTTTTCATTGGATTGTTTATATTTCCACAGGAACTGGAGAATGTCAGAATTTCTTTTCCCAATGTTTGATCACAATATATGTGAGACATCAAAAGATGCAAGTTACTTCTATCTCACAAGAAGAGCTAAATAATGATATGGCACACAGTAAATATTTACACAATAGGATAGCAATGGTTTGACACTTGGGAAGATTTTTAAAAATAGCAGTAAAAATTTCAAGTTAGTAAGTATCATCATCATCATTATTTGCCATGTCCTGTGTTGTGGGCCCCATGGTTTTCTCGAATATGATGGTTCCTGACAAATTTTTCTAGGAAGTGGTTTGCCTTTGCTTTTTTCTCGGCAGGGTCTTTACAAGACGGGTGACCCCAGCCATTATCAATACCCTTCAGAGACTGTCTGCCTGGCGTTAGTGGTCACATAACCAGGACTAGTGATATGCTCATACGACCATCCATCACCTGCTCCTACGGCTTCATGTGACCCTGAACAATGAGGGGAGTGGCTAAGCAGGTGCTACAGCCTGACCTGCAGGCTAGCAGAGAGAAGGAGCACCTTACTCATCCTTCAGTACAGACGTATCAAAGTTACAAAGTTAATGTTACAAAGACAAACTAGAGGCCTCCCTGAAGTCGTTTGACATAGACACGACCTCTTGGGAAACGCTGGCACAAAACTACCCTATTGGCGCGGCCTCATCCACAAGGGCTGTCAAGCTTATGAAGCAAGACGCATTGCCAAAGCACAACATAAGCACGAGCTGCGCAAGTCCAGACCCACCAGCGCAACAACTGTAGTGCCTGCACGTCTGCCCAACATGTGCCAGGACATTCTGTGCCCGAATTGACCTGACCAATTATCTTCGGACGCACCGCATCCAGTCTCAAAGTCATTAATGGTGTTGAGGTCTTCATCGACGACGATGGATGAACCACAATCTCCACAGCACCACCCAAGTAGGTAAACACAGCAAAATACTTGTTTTCAGATTATATTTTCTTAGCAATCCTGGAGAAAGGTGTCAGCCCAAAATATCAACTGTTTATTCATTTCCATAGATGCTGCCTAACCTGCTGGGTTCCTCCAGCATTTTGTGTATATTGCTTAATTTTTTTTGTGGTCAAAGGCCATCTGGCCCATTGATTCTCAGAGGAGCCCCATCCATTATACAAACGTATTTCCCAACTCCAGTTCTCAATTTCCACAGTTTGGCTGCACTTAAGAAAGTGGATGTTCTAAAGTCCATGGAGATTACTGATTATTATTACATTTCATAGTTTGTAATTGTTTAAAAATTTGATTTCAAGTAAATCGTGTTGTCAAAAATAAATAAAAATCTGTTTCATAATTTATGACACTTTAAATGAGGAAACAATTATTGTTTTGTTGCTTCTCAAACAGGAAAATAAACCCAGCTGTTAACAAACATATATAGAACTAAAGCTATCAGCATCTAGTTATGTATGGTCACAATGAAACATCTTTCACATGGGCAGATGTCCAGGATGATTCAGATTCTTTTTCTGACCATCTCCATTAAAGGTCTGACAAGGATGCTCTGAGGGTTATGTAACAATGAAAGTTTACATGAACCAAGTCTGCATTCACTAGAATTGCAACGGTTTACTTGAAGTTCTAGGATTTTGAACTTGGAGAGTCTACAACACAGACACACCTTTAAATCAATGGAGTGTTCAGAAACTCTTCTTTATACAAATTAAAATGCGGCTGTATGCATCTCTGCAGAAAGCTGCTGACTAATTAATGATTTTATCTTTGGGATTCAAGCAAGCAAAGGATATAATGAGATAGGAAGCCAAGGCAAGTGTACAGAATTAGGATGAAGATCTGCCATGATCTAGTAGAATTCCAGTATTAACTTCATAGGCTGAATTGCCACTTTTTTTTTTTCATTATTGCGTTTTCCATTTGTTCTATTCTATATATTTTCTGTGACATGCATTGGGTCTTTGCTTAAGCACTTTCTAATGGAAGCTGCAATGGCTATTCTTTTCAATCCCTAGCTTTTGTCTACATAATAATGATTAAATCATAACATTCATGTGCTGTGACAAGCTGTAGAACATTCTAAGAAACTTACAAGGTGCTGCCCAATTAGTGCATAAGTCAAATTTCTGGACATGTTTGGAGAGGGATCAAAAGAAGGGAGATGGACCTGTGTTATATAACAAGGTTAACATTTGTAGAATCCAACATTCATTTTCCTAAAACACCTACTTGCTAATCCTTGTGTTCCACGGTCTTTCTCACTGAATGTATATGTACATTGGTGTAACTTATACACCATGTCTCACTGTAAAACAGGATTAGCGTAGGTGAATTATAAATTAGTGTTTGAATGTAGTACAGACTCAGTGGGTGAAAGGGTATTTTTCCATGTTGTGTAACTCAGTTACTCTAATTCCTTCCTATTTGATCAAATTTTTACTTATCTGCTGCTCTTTGAATCAGAGTCTGAATTCATTCCTATCATCCACTTTGGCATGTCTTTTCCAGGACATCAGAGATGTCTTTTTTCTTCAAAGAACGGATTTCTCTTCCACCACTATTAATGCTGCCCTCATCTGCATCTCCACCATTTCCCAGTTCATCCCATCTACCCGCTGCCCTCTCGTACCACCCCATCAGCCTCAAAATCCAACACATTGTTCTTTGCAACACCCACCATCTTCAATGGGACCCAACCACAAAACTCATCTTTACTTCTCTCCTGACTCCCTGCTCTCCACATGGATCACTTCCTCTATGATTCCCTTGTCCATTCGTCCCTCGCCACTAATCTCCCTCCTGGCACGTATCACTACAACTGACAGAAATGCTATCCCACCCATTGACCCCGACTCAGGGCCAAAAACAGCCCTTCACCCGCAAATCTGTTGGAGATGTTTATTGCATCTGGGGTGCTCCCAATTTGGTCTCCTCTACAATGGTGAGACCCGATGTAAATTAGGGGATCGCTTTGTCAAATGCCTCCACTCCATCCACCAAAAGTGGAATTTCCCAGTGGCCAAACATTTTAATTCCAGTCCTCATTCCTGTTCCGAGATGTTGGTCCGTGGTCTTCTCTTCTACAATGATGAGGCCACTCTCAGGGTGGAGGAACAACACCTTATATTCCATCTAGGTAGCCTCCAATCTGATGGCATGAATAGTCATTTCTCCTTCTGGTAATTTCTTTCCTTTTTTTTCTCCTCCCTTTTCCTTCCTCTTCCATTCCCCACTCTAGCCTTTTACCTCTTTTCCTCACCTGCCTCTCACCTCTCCTTTGGGCCCCTCCTTCCTCCCTTTCTCCCATGGTCCACTCTCCTCTCTTAACAGATTCCTTCTTCTCCAGGCATTTGCTTTTCCCTCCCACCTGACTTCAAGTTTGTCCTCCTTCCCCTCCCCACCTTTTTTTTTATTTTGGTGTAGTCCCCCTTCCTTTCCAGTCCTGATGAAGGGTCTTGTCCCAAAGTGTCAACTGTTTATCCATTTCCATAAATGCTGCCGGACCTGTTGAGTTTCTCCAGCATCTTGAGGGTGTTGCTTGGGATGCTTTACTGCATAAAAGATGCAATAGAAACACAAGCTGTCACTGTTGTCTGGCGTTTTAACACTATGAATTTGGAGTGGGTCCTTGAAAGCAGCTCCCCTTGATTCAGGTAGCTTCTTTTAAACTCGAAGAGGTCAGAAGGGAAGTTCAGAATCAACCAGGAGAGGAGCCTTGCATTAGAGAAGGATAAAGCTAAAATTCCATAGATGGCCTTTTCTTCCAAGCATAGATAATGGAGGAGTAAAATAGAATAGAATGGAATGGACTAAGTATATAACTCAGGTCAAAAGCCACAGCTTCTCACAACATCCAAAATTTCCTTCAGTAGAAACAGAGCAGGCTCGACATAATATCTGCATAGTGCAGTCTGTCATGCCCCCAGTAAGAAATTAAAAGAAACCTATGGAAACTCCAAGGCTTCCTGACTTCTTCTTTGTTCCACCTAAAATGGGACCCATTGATACTTCCCGAATTTTACAATCTGTGATTCCATTTACAAATGGAAGTTGTGTTTTTTCCACAACAGGAAAGAAATATTAATTTTCACTCATTCCAGTTTAGGTGCAAAATAAAGCTCCCCTTGATCTTTGATGCCACATAAAATATCTCTTGAGGGGCCCTTCAAGAGAACCCAAATTAATGCTATGCCCAGGGGTTGTTGCTATCCACATGAGTGTGAAGGAACTAAAGAAAGATGCCAGAATTCTGAAACAAAAAAAGCAGAAAACATTTGAAATGTTCGGCAGATCAGGCAGCAACAGTGCAGAGCTAAGAGTATAGCTTGTGCTAAACCAGGCCTGCCATCCAGATTCACCAGTGGCAGCCTTCACCCGATCGTCACGGTGTGATACTGCATACAAGAGTCAACGTCGACCATCAACCATCCATTTGCATAAATCTTAACCCACCCCATTTTATTCCACCCACATTCCCGTCACTTCCTTCCAGGATTACACACTAGAGGCAATTTAAGGCAGACAATTAACCTATTGACTCCTATGTCTTTAGGATGTGGGGAGGAAACTGGATCACCCAGAGGAAACCCATGCAGACACAAGTAAAATGTGTAAACTCCACACAGTCAGAACCATAGGTCAGGTCTGGACCCGGGTTGCTGGAGATGTGAGGCAGCAACGCTTCTTGCATTCACCTGGAATTGGGTGATGAGGCCCTGGGGGTGGGGGGGGGGGGAAGAATGTCACTGAGGCCCCACCCCACTTCCTGACTACCTTGAATGCAGAGGCAAGGCTGAGGTAAATGCTTTGCTTTGAGTCAAAGGCTAGAGAGACTTTCAAAGACTTCTCATTTCCAGAGACATTAAAAACCAGAATGAACTATAAATAATTAAACAGAATTAAAATAATTAAAAATTTATTTTAAAAATAAATCATCAGAACACATTAAAATGCAAGTCAATAAAACTGCTAAATAAAAATGCTTTCCCCATTCCCAGGATGAATTTGCCCTGTCCATGCTGACTACACTAATCCCATTTGTCTGCATTAGATCCATGTCCTTCTATTCCTGCATATTCAAGTGCCTATCTAAATCTCTCTTAAACATAATGATTCCACCAGCTCCTCTGGTAGTGAGTTCCAGAAATTAACTATCCTCTGTGTAAGAAAAAACTTATGCTTCAGATCCCCTATAAAGCTCCTATTTCTCACCTTAAGCCTATGCTGTCTTGTTTTTTTTATATACCATTGGAAAAATCTACCTCCATCTCACATAATATTATGTACCTCTGTAAGGTCACCTCACAGCTTTCTTTGCTCCAAGGAAAACAAGCCCAGCCTATCCAAGCTTTTCCAAAAACTAAAATCCTCCAATTCAGGCAGCAACGTAGTCTCTCCAACTTAACAAATTTCTTCTCATCGTGTGGCAATCAGAACTGCACAGTGTAAAGTTACAGGACATGAAGGCAAGAATGCCATCAATCTTCTTCATCGCCTCATCTATCTGTGTGGCCACTTTCATGAAATGATAGACTCGAACCTAAGGTCTGTCTGTTCATCGTCATTCCTTAATGTGTTTCCAGAATGCATCATCTTGCACTTGTCGGATTAATTGTCATCTCCATCGTGGGCACAGCTCTCCCTACCATCAAGATGCAGTGCCTCAGAAAGGTACTAAGAACTGTCATTATCCAGGAATGTTCTTTTCTCACTACTACCATCAGGGAAGAGATACAGGAGCCTAACGATTCAGGCTGAACAATTCAGAAACACCTTCTTCCCCTCCACCATAAAATTTCTGAATGGTCCATGAATCAATTAACTCGACCTCACTATTCTCTTTTTTCCACGAATTATTCATTTTTGTCATTTATAACATGTTTATATATTTACATTGTACTGCTGCTGCAAAACAACAAACTTCACATTGTCCCAGTCAGTGATAATAAATCTGACTAATAAACCTGATGTAGATTCTGAAATTCCATCTGCCAACATTCTGCCCAGCTTCCCCATGACAGGAAAATTGAACAACAAAAAAGCACGGACACACATACTGAACAAAGAGATGATGGGAGTTATTAACTTCGATAGTTGAGAAGAGTGAGATACAAGTAGGCAGTTTAAATGGCTTGGCACGGACTAGATGGGCTGAAGGGCCTGTTTCTGTGCTGTATTTCTCTGTCTCTTTGACTAGCATAATAACATCACCAAGTCTCCACAGAGTGAAACCTGAGTGTAGAGAACACATGTTAAATGCTATGAGTTGAATGTCTTCATCAGATTAATTATAGAGGCATAAATCAGACAAACACCTTTTTCTCTTCACCTGCACTGACAATCCACTTGATAATTATTGACAGCTCAATTCAATTAGATGCCAAAAATACTTTGAGTTCTGGCTGGAGTATTGTAATAAACAATAGTTAGCTTGACCTGGCAGAGACCCACAAATGTTATTCACACAGTCAACAAAGCTAATGTTGCTACCTTGATTTACTGGAAACAAAGAGATTATGTAATTACAGGGATTAATATTATGTAAATCATCCTGAATTGTTGCAATTTACATTTGCTAATCCCTCATTTAGGCAGTCGAACCCCTAGCAATTATCCACTCTCTTATATTTGCCAGGAATCTTTTGCCAGAAGAATATAATTTATGCCTCTATACATTGTGCTGGTATTGTCCCCATGGTGACTTTTGATCATGTGCAAAGCCATCCCAAGATGTCTCTTCATGCCATGCAACACTTCTTGAGGGGTGGCTCCTCTCAAAAAATGTAGATATCTATGATGAAGCACAGCAAAAGGCCCTTTGGCCCATTGATTCTGTACTCACTATCAGACACCCATTTGCAAATAATCCTACACTAATCCCATTTTATTCTCCCCATAGACCAATCAATCCCTTTCAGACTCTAATCACAAACAGGAGAAAATCTACAGATGCTGGAAATGCAAGCAACACACACAAAATGCAAAATTTTGTGAGTGTTCCCTTTAGACTCTACCATTCGCTTGCAGACGTGGAGCATGTTACATTGGTTAATGTCAATGAGCCAACATAAATTTGTGATTGTGCTTGAGGATTAAGAACACAAACCTGCCAATGGTCAGACTGGGAAATAGCATTTCCCAGCCTCTTTCTGGGACCTGGACTACATTAGCAGGCATCTCTACAGTCCTGGAAAATTACCACCAACACTGCCTCCAAAAACCCTCCAATTTCATTGGAAGGATAAGTGAACTCGTATCAATGTCCTCTCCCATGCCAACAACCCTGATATTAAACTCAAGTTCCAGTCAGATGGCTCTGTTATACAGGCCTTGACCCAAAACCAATACCCTTCTCCAGTTTATATCTTGGAAGGAGATAACTAGGAAACAGAGGAAAAGATTAAAGGATGCCCTCAAAGAATCCTGGGGAAAAAATGCAGTTTCCCCACTGATTCTTCACCGATTCCACAACAGCCCAAAATAGGTAAGGACCATTCAGGGTGGATCTGAGAACTGCAAAGGTGTGCATAAGGATCACAAATGCACCCTGTGTAAGTGGTGAAGGGAATGCACCAGAAACCTTGCAAATTACAGGTCTGCCTGGGCCGTCAACCGCTTCCTGCGAAGGGGTCTGCAGCTACTGCACAGTCCCATTCAGCCACAGACCAAGGTGCAAGTAAGTCTACTACAATTTTGAGGGAGAAGAGAAGCACCTCCCAAAACTGCAACCTCAACTACTTAGAGATGGAAACGTATGGGTGTTTAGAGGGATCCGGTTGTCCTTCAAAACTGTTCACTGAAATTTAACATGCAGGTGAGGAAGTAGTTTGGAAAGTGAGGGAACAATATTTGGGACATTACTGCAAGCAGATGTGAGTAAAAGAGTAAAATTTGAGATTGTTTAATGTCATTTCCTATTCATAAGTGTAAACATGAACAAAATAATTGGTACTCCAGATCGGATGGAGCATAAAAAAACACAAAAGAAAAAGAACACAATAACAATAAAAATCAGAATTATCATAAATACAGAACATAGCTTACATACAGTACATAGATTGATTGCCTGTCCATAAAGTGACGCTAGGCTACAGAAATCCCATGGCTTTCTGTCAGGACTTTGTATGTTCTCCCCATGACTGCATGGGTTTCCTCTGGGTGCTCCGGTTTCCTCCCACAGTCCAAAGACGTACCAGTTGATAGGTTAAGTGGTGATTGTAAATTGTCCTATGATTAGGCTCGGATTAAATTGGGGGATTGCTGGGCAGCGATTGCTGGTGGAGTTAGTGGGTGGAGGTCTTGATCAGTCTTAATGCTTGGAGAAAGTAACTACTTTTTAGTCTGGTGGTCCTGGCATGGATGTTACGTAGCCTGCTCCCTGATGGGAGTGAGATAAACAGTCCATGAGCAGGGTGTGTGGGATCCTTCATGATGTTACTGGCCCTCTCTTGCCACCTTTATGTATATACTGTACATCCTTGATGGCTGTTGCCGGTGATGCATTGGGCAGTTTTGACTACCCATTGTAGAGGCTTCCTGCCCACCACAGTCCAGTTTCTGTCCCAAACGGTCAGGATGCTCTCCACTGCACATCTGTAGAATGACGTTGAGTGTGTCCACTGTGTAGAAAAAGAGCGTCAGATTGCAGCAGCATAAATTGAGCTCTGACCAGCAATCAATCAGTGTTTGGGATTGATTAGCAAGAGCAAATTAAAGGAAAAGCAGGGGCAAACTCTGCAGTCATCATCAGAGTGGACTGAGTTAGAGTGATGAGTTAGAGCGGCTTTTGCTCTCCAAGACTTCGGGGAAGAGAGGCTTCAGTAAGAGAAAGCAAACAAGAAAACCTCAAAGTAAAGTTTTTTTTCCCCTTCCCTTCTTTATATCTGCTCAGCTAGGAGATTAGAGGTGCCAGGCAGGGTAGTGGAATGCTCCTCTTGTGGGATGTGGGAAGGTAAAGAGACCTCCAGTGTCCCTGACAACAACAACTGCAAGAAGTGCATCCAGCTGCAGCTTCTAACAATTAGTGTTAAAGAGTTGGAGCTGGAAATGGATGAACTACAGCTCATTTGGGAGGCTGAAGGGGTGATAGACAGGACATAGAGAGAGGACGAAGGAAACTGGGTGACAGTCAGGAACGAGAAAGGGGTTAAGAAGCCAGCACTGAGTACCCCTGTGGCCATCCCCCTCAACAACACTTTGGTGGGGGGGGAGGGGGAGGGATTTGACCTAATAGAGGAACGTCACAGCAGTCGGGTCTCTGGCACTGAGGCACTCCGTGACTCAGAAGCAAAGTGGGGGGGGGGGCTGTGAAGAGGCATTCTGTGGTGATAGGTGATTCAATACTTAGGGAACAGATAGGGGTTCTGTGGATGAACAAATGAGATGCTTATGGAGTATAAGAAATGCAAGAGAACACTCAACAAAGAAATTAGGAAGGCTAAAAGAAGGCATGAAGTTGCTCTAGCAACCAAAGTGAAAAAGAATCCTAAAGGATTCTACAGATATGTTAAGAGCAAAAGAATTGCAAGCTGCAGAACTGGTCCTCTGGAAAACCAAAATGGTATTCCATGTGTGGGGTCAAAGCTTATGGGGAAGATCTTAAATGAATCTTTTGCACCTGTATTTACTCAGGAAACAGACACAGATATAAAAGTGAGGCAAAGCAGCATCAACTTCATGGACCCTGCACAGATTACAGAGGAGGAGGTGTTTGCTGTCCTGAGGCAAATCATTGTGGATAAATCCCCAGGGCAAGATAAAGTGTTCCCTTAGACTCCATAGGGGACAATGCAGAAATAACCAAGACCCTAGCAGAGATACTTAAATCATTCTTAGCAACAAGAGAGGTACCAGAGGATTGAGGTATATCCAAAGTTGTTCTGCTGTTTAAAAAAGGCTCTAAATATAAACCAAGAAATTATAGGACGATGAGTCTGACACCTGTTGGTGAAAAATTATTGGACGGTATTCTAAGAGACCGGATATAAACGTATTTGCATAGACGTGGACTGATTAAGGACAATCAGTATGGCTTTGTATGGTAGGTCATGTCTAACCAATATTACCAGGAAAGTGGATGAAGGCAAGGCGGTGGATGTTGTCTACATGAACCTTAGCAAGGTATTTGACAAGGTCCTGCCTGGGGGGATGGGTAAGGAGGTTCAGTCGCTCTGAGCCTTCAAGGTGAGATAGTAAATTGAATTACACATTGGCTTTGTGGGAGAAGCCAGAGAGTGGTAGTAGATGGTTGTCTCTCTGACTGGAGGCCTGAGATTAGTGGAGTGATGCAGGGATTAGTACTGGGTCTGTGGTTGCTTGTCATATATATCAACGATCTGGATAATAATGTGGTTAACTAGAACTGCAAGTTTGCAGATGACACCAAGATTGGGGGTGTAGTGGACAGTGAGGAAAGCTATCATGACTTGAAGAGAGATCTGCATCAGCTGGAAAAATCGGCTGAAAAATGGCAGATGGAATTTAATGCAGACAAGTGCGAGGTGTTGCAGTCTGATTGGACCAACCAGGGTAGGTCTTACACAGTGAATGGCCGGGCACTGAGGAATGTGACAGAACAAAGGGATTGGGGAATACAGGTCCATAATTCGTTGAAAGTGATGTCACAGGTAGATAGGGTCATAAGGAAATCTTTTGGCACATTGGCCTTCATAAATCAAAGCACTGAGTACAGGAGATGGAATGTTATGTTGAGGTTGCATAAGATGTAGGTGAAGCCTAATTTGGAGTATTGTGTGCAGTTTTTAGGTCACCTACCTACAGGAAAGATGTAAATAAGGTTGAAAGAGTACAGAGAAAGTTTACAAGGATTTTGCCGAGTCTAGAGAACCTGAGTTATAAGGAAAGATTGACTAGATTAGGATTGTATTCTTTGGAACGTAGAAGATTGAAAGATTGAAAAGACATTTGATAGACGCGTACAAAATTATGAGGGGGTGTAGATAGGTAAATGCAAACACGAGGAATTCTGCGGATGCTGGAAATTCAAGCAACACACATCAAAGTTGCTGGTGAACACAGCAGGCCAGGCAGCATCTCTAGGAAGAGAAACAGTCGATGTTTCGGGCCGAGACCCTTCGTCAGGACTAACTGAAGGAAGAGCTAGTAAGAGATTTGAAAGTGGGAGGGGGAGGGGGAGATCCAAAATGATAAGAGAAGACAGGAGGGGGAGGGATGGAGCCAAGAGCTGGACAGGTGATTGGCAAAAGGGATATGAGAGGATCATGGGACAGGAGGCCCAGGGAGAAGGAAAAGGGGAGGGAGGGAAAACCCAGAGGATGGGCAAGGGGTATAGTCAGAGGGACAGAGGAAGAAAAAGGAGAGAGAGAGAAAGAATGTGTGAATATAAATAAATAACAGATGGGGTACGAGGGGGAGGTGGGGCATTAGTGGAAGTTAGAGAAGTCAATGTTCATGGCATCAGGTTGGAGGTCTCCGCAGCCTCCGGGTCCAACATATAATTCTCCGTAACTTCTGCCACCTCCAACAGAATCCCACCACTAAGCGCATCTTTCCCTCCCACCCTCTCTCTGCTTTCCACAGGGATCGCTCCCTACGCGACTCCCTTGTCCATTCATCCCCCCCATCCCTCCCCACTGATCTCCCTCCTGGCACTTATCCTTGTAAGCGGAACAAGTGCTACACATGCCCTTACACTTCCTCCCTCACCACCATTCAGGGCCCTAGACAGTCCTTCCAGGTGAGGCAACACTTCACCTGTGAGTCGGCTGGGGTGATATACTGCATCCGGTGCTCCCGATGTGGCCTTCTATATATTGGCGAGACCCGACGCAGACTGGGAGATCGTTTTGCTGAACACCTACGCTCTGTCCGCCAGAGAAAGCAAGATCTCCCAGTGGCCACACATTTTAATTCCACATCCCATCCCCATTCTGATATGTCTATCCACGGCCTCCTCTACTGTAAAGATGAAGCCACACTCAGATTGGAGGAACAACACCTTATATTCTGTCTGGGTAGCCTCCAACCTGATGGCATGAACATTGACTTCTCTAACTTCCACTAATGCCCCACCTCCCCCTCGTACCCCATCCGTTATTTATTTATATTCACACATTCTTTCTCTCTCTCTCCTTTTTCTCCCTCTGTCCCTCTGACTATACCCCTTGCCCATCCTCTGGGTTTTCCCCCCTCCCCCTTTTCCTACTCCCTGGACCTCCTGTCCCATGATCCTCTCATATCCCTTTTGCCAATCAACTGTCCAGCTCTTGGCTCCATCCCTCCCCCTCCTGTCTTCTCCTATCATTTTGGATCTCCCCCTCCCCCTCCCACTTTCAAATCTCTTTCTCGCTCTTCCTTCAGTTAGTCCTGACAAAGGGTCTCGGCCCGAAACGTCGACTGTACCTCTTCCTAGAGATGCTGTCTGGCCTGCTGCGTTCACCAGCAACTCTGATGTGTGTTGCTTATAGGGTAAATGCAAGCAGCTTTTTCCACTGAGGTTGGGTGGAACTATAACCAGATGTCATGGGTTAAGGATGAAAGGTAAAACGTTTAAGGGGAACATGAGGGGAAGTTCTTCATAAAGGGTCGTCAGTGTGTGGAATGAGATGCTAGTACAGGCAGTGAATGTGAGCTCGATTTCAACGTTTAAGAGAAGTTTGGATAGATCCATGGATAGTAAGGATGTGGAGGGCTATGATCTCACTGCAGATTGCTGAAAGTAGGCAAATTTAATGGTTTTGTCATGGACTAGATGGGCCAAAGGGCTTGTTTCTGTGTTGTACTTTTCAATGACTCTATTACTCTATGGATGTGCAAAATCCAGCTTGCTTCAGCCTGCTCAGAATGTAGAGGTGTTGGTGAGCTTTCTTGACTGTGTAGGATGCGTTCCGGGACTATGAGGCGTTATGTGTGATGTGCACCCTGAGGTTCTTGAAACTGCTCAAATTCTCTTCTGCTATGCCACTGATGTAAAGGAGCGTGAGTTCTTCTGGTTGATAACCATCTCCTTTGTCTTGGTGACATTAAGGAAGAGGTTTTTTTACTTGGTACCAGGCCTCAAGTTCTTCCACTTCTTCTCTGTAGGCCTTCTCATCACTGTTAGTGAGGAGCCCTACCACTGTCAGACATGAGTGTACAGCAATGAGCTCAGCACTCAGCCCTGGAAGGCACCTGCATTGAGAATGATGGCGTGAGGGGAGTGGTTGTGCATCCTGGCTATCTGAGGCCTGTTGGTTAGGAAGTCCAACACTCAGTTGCAGAGTGGTGTATTTAGATTGAGGAGTAGGAATTTGTTCATCAAGGTCTGTGGGACAATAGTGTTGAATTCCAAACTAAAATCCAGAAAAAGGATTCTGACACAAGTGCCCTTGTTTTCTAGCTGTGTCAGGGCCAGGCGTAAGACAGATGCTAAGGCATCTGTCGTAGAGCAATTCTGTTGGTGAGCATATTGGTGAGTGTCCAACATGGCAGAAATGAAGTTTGTGAAATGTGCCATTATCAGCCATTCAAAACACTTCATGATGATTGGCATCAGTGCCACCAACAGGTAAGTCTATTAGTTCTGAAAGTGTAGAGTTCTTTGGTACAGGGATGATGGTGACATTTGGGCACAGCGGCCTGGTTCAATGACGCGGTTTTGCCTTGCATAGTTTGCAATGTCCTTGGTGCACAACCACGTAACACTGGGGATCATTACCGGACAGGTGTTCTTGAACTTTCTGTGCATAGGCAGCCTTCACCCTCTTGATGCCTAAGATGTGGACTCCCCTGAGTGCTCGAGAACTGTTCTGTCTCCGGAATTGAAGGCAGCATCGAAGGCTTTTAGTCGGGGGTGTACCTTTGCGTACAGCCAGGGTTTGCTGGTTGGGCCATGAGGTGACCAATAGGTCATCTTGATTGTTTTCTCCATTCTCAGTGGTGTCCATTATGCTGGGATTAACATTATGGAAGTGTGGTCAGAGAGGTCAGGATGAGACCGTGGGATCGCTTTGTAAGCAGAATGTTTGTTTGTATAAACGTGGTCCAGTCTGTCTGTTCTCCTCGTAGCCATAGTGACATCTTTGTGGAATTTGGGTAAAACGTCCGGCAGATCAACATGATTGAAGTCTCCTGCAATTGTGAAGAGACTGTCTGGATGCTTATTTTGTAAGAAGCTGATGATACTGTAAAGCTCTCCCAGTGTGACCTTGGTGTTTGTACTTGAGGGGATGTAGACAGCTGGAACAGTAAACTCCCCGAGGAGAGGCCTTACTGCAACTATAGGGCTCTAGTGAGATGGCATCTAGAATATTGTGTACAGGTTAGGTCTTCTGATCTAACAGAGTGCATACTCACCACAGATGGTGTGCAATGAAGACTTAGCAGATTAATTCTAGGGGTGGGAGGATTGTTAACATGAGTAATTATTTATTCTAGATAGAAATCCTTTAGAGCTTAGAAGAGTGGAAGGTCATCTCACTGATAGGTACAGAATTGTTATGGAGATCAACATGGATAATGCAAGGATGATGTTTCCTCTGACTAGAATGAGCAGAATCAGGAGTGGTGCATAAAGACATTCAGGACTGAGTAAGAAATGCCTTCACTTTGAGGCTGATGAATCTAGAACTCTGTGCAGGAGGGTTGTGGATACCCAAGTAGCTGTGCTTGCTCAAATGAGGCAATGATAGGGTTTTGCACATTAAGCGAATCGACTTATTCAACATATGTCATCAACTTGCACTAATGTTATGTTTATTTTGTTTATTTGTGTGGGCTAAGTTATATATAATTCATGTTTGTCTTTTTGTCACGTACTGTGCTACTGCAAAAAACTAATTTTGTGACATTTAATGCTGTGTACGTACAAGAGTAAGCTCAAACTTGCAACAAGAAAATGATGCAGTGGTTAAAATCAGCCACAGTTTTATTGACGGCAATAAGGGGCTGCGTGACTTACTCCTGCTTTGATTTTCTCCATGTAGCATGGAGAAACAACACCTCTACATTCATAAGACTATAAGACCATAAGACACAAGCACATAATCAGACCATTCTGCCCATCGAGTTACTCTGACATTCCATGATGGCTGATTTATTATGCTTTTCAATGCTATTCTCCTGCCTCCTCCTTGTAACCTTTGACACCCTTACTAAGTAAAAACTTATTGACCTTTGCATTAAGTGTATGCACCCAACGACTTGGTCTCAGTTAGAGTCACACAGCAACCCGACATGGAGGCATCTCACCATTCTTTGATTGCCACCAAGGCTGAATCCTGGAATTCCCTTCCTGGGAACGCTCTGAGAGAATTCCACCAAATGGATTCAAAAATAGATCAGCATCCCAAAGATAACCAGGCACTTTGCAAGTGATGACCAGTTCAACAGACTGAATCTTAAAATATTTCAATGAAATATCATTGAACAGATGAACCTTTGCCCTAACATTTTAACTAACAGGCAGCATCTCGAACAATATAGTATTCCACCAGTATTTCACTGGATATTCAGACAGAATTACGTAGTTAGACATCTCTGGACTGGAATTCAAACCCTAAACTTTCTGACCAAGTGGAGGTGAGCTTAAGTGGAGCAGTGATGATAACTCATCGTGAAACCCAGATATTATTTAGTGCAAAGCAACACATAAAATGTTGGAGGAACTCAGCAGGCCAGGCAGCATCTATAGAAAAGAGTAAACAGTGGACATTTTGGGCCGAGACCCTTCATCAGGACTGCTTTAGATTTCCATCATCCGCAGATTTTCTCATGTTTATTATTTAATGCAGCTAAATTCTGGGGTTCTGTGGTGATAGACAAATCACTACCCTTGCAGCCTAATGAAACTAGATCATTCTAAACAACAGCAGGTGATCCTGAGCACATCTATGGACCCGCAGTTTGGCACAACGGCATACTGCTGACATATAATTTGCCCAAGTCATGGTTTTATTATCTGCCTGTCAAGGGACAAAGGTTAAGAGTGGGTCTCAGCACAATGAAATATATGAGGATATTGCAGATGGGTTAGTGGGGATTTTCCACAGGACCACAGGTTTTAAAATTGTACAGTTGGATTAGAAAATTACAATTGAAGAAGGTTAAAAGGCAAGGAAACAGCAGACACATCAATTTGTGAAATGCAGAAAATCTATCATCTGTGACAGAGTGGCTGGGGACTTTAACAAAGAAGAGGCGATTAAAGAAAGTCAGTACACATTTTTAATGGATGGTTAGGTGCAAGTAATCTTGATGTTTTTATTTCAGGAGGGCGCTAGAATGCTGGGTAGGGGTGTATCCAGGAATTGTGTTGTGTATAGAAGTTTTGTAGGGGATACTTGGTAAGATTCTAGAAAATATAAGAATCACAAAAAAAGTGCAGTGAATTAGAAATAACTTTATAAGGTTGGGAGTTGGGAGACTGGGATGGAGATTAGAGGCATTCTCACCTACTTGCTGGTGAGGCATAGCTACCCTGAGGCATCTGTTCAGGAAGCTCAGATTTACAACATATAAATTAATATAGACATATAAAGCAGCATTGTTTATTCAGGTTTGCAGCTGAAAAATATTTCAGCAGCTCGGTAAATAACAAAGGTATTTGTAATTTAGATGAAATAGAGCAGATCGTGACTTTGTAAGACTGTATAAAACAGATCAGCAGCCCGTTTCAGCCGATTTAATGCCTTTTCCAACTTTTATATCCAGTAATCTTGATGGAAATGAAGAAAATTAATAAGACTGCTGATCTGCTATCATTTTATACCAGCACAAAAAATTAAGATCCAGCCCAGTGAGAGTGACGAATAGAGCCAAAAGTCTGGGAAGTGTGAGGCACTGACACTGGGAGAAAAATAATGTATCATGAATTGTGAATAAGCATAGGTTCATGGAATATAACTGTCTCGATTCTATACTAAATTAACAACCTCAAGTGGCTAAGACCTTGCAGTTTTTGACAGATATAGAAGAGGGCTGATAGTGATAGATTTAGAAATTTTTGACAGGTGATGTGACAGTTGAAGAAATGGAATTTAGTTTCTGGAGAAGCTTTGACTTGACATTTTATTTGTGTTATTTTGCAATACTTACACCAGACATCTTCAGCAGAATACCAAACTAGTTCTCACGTGAAGTCACACTTGCAACAACACCAAGAGTAGGAGATGGGCGAACATGTGACTGGAATCCTACGCATAGCAACGCTGCTTGGACGTCTCAGGAGATCATCTCCAGTTATCTCCAGAGACAGACTCACATCTGATGGCCCATCTGCTGGTGCCGTATTGTGTTGCAATCATGAGAGTGAAACCTTGAACATAGAACATAGCCCAAGAGCTGATGCTTTAACCTACTCCAAGATCGATCTAACACTTCCCTCCTGCATAAAGCTTCACTTTTTCTTTCGTCCATGTGTCTATCCAAGAATCTCTTAAATGTTCTTAATGTATCTGCCTCTACCACCACCCCAGACAAGGTGTTCCACACATCTAGAACTCGTGTAAAAAACCTACTTCTGACATTCCCCCTAAATATTCCTCTAATGCGCTTAAAATTATGCCCTCTTGTCTTTGCCATGTCTGCCCTGGGGAAAAATTTCAAGTTTCAAAGTTCAAAAAAGTTATTAGCAAAGTATATAGATGTCACCATATGCTACCCTGAGATTCATTTTCTTGTCGGCATTCACAGTGAGTTTGAAGAAACACAATAGAATCAATGAAAAGCCGTACACAACAAGACGGACAAACAACCAGTGTGCAAAAGACAACAAAGTATGCAAATGCAAAAAGATGTAAAAAACAAAATAATAATAATAAATATTTAGAAAATTAGATGAGTCCTTGCTGAAAGTGAGGTTGTGGGGTCAGTTCAGTGTTGAGGTGAGTGAAGTTATCCTCTCTGATTCAAGAGCCTGATGGTTGTAGGGTATAGTTGTTCCTGAATCTGGTTTTGTGGAATCTAAGGCTCCTGTACCTCCTTCTTGATGGTAGCAATGAGATGAGACCTGGATGACGGGGGTCTTCGATGCTGGATGCTGCTTTCTTATGGATGGTGAGGTTTCTTGATGTAGATGCTGCTTTCCTGCGACAACGACGGCTGTCCATACTTTCAATGCCTCTTATCATCTTGTTCATCTCTATCAACACACCTCTCATCCGCCTTCGCTGTGAGGAGAAAAGCCCTAGCTTGTTCAACTTTTCCTCATTCTTCCTAATCCAGACAGAACCCTGGTAAATCTCCTCTGCACCCTCTCTAAAGCTTCCAAGTGCTTTCCATAATGAGGTGACCAGTGTTGAACACAATACCTCAAGTGTGTTCTAACCAGAGTTTTATAGAGCTGCAATGTTACCTTGATGCTCTTGAACTCAATCCCCCAGCACACCACTCACCTTCTTAACCTTGCTATCAACTGACATGGCAACCTTGAGGGATCATAAATGCAACAGAATTTACAGGTGCTGGAAATCCAGAGCAACACCCACAAAACGCAGCTGGACCTCAGAAGGCATGGCAGAACAACTGGAAATGAATGAAGACTCATATTGGATCCTAATGAAGGGTCTTGTCCCAAAACATCTACTGTTTACTCTTTTCCATTGATGCAGCCTAGCCTGCTAGGTTCCTCCAGCATTTTCTGGGTGTAAATTTGGGGGATCTATGAATGTCGACCTCAGGACCCCTCTGTTCCACCGCACTGATAGGAATCCTGCTATTAACACTGTATTCTGCCTTCAAATTTGATCTTTCAAACTAAATCACTTCACACTTTTCTAGGATGAACTCCATCTTCCACTTCACAGCCCAGCTCTGCATCCTGTCAATGCCCTCTTGTAACCTGCAACACCCTTCTCCACAATCCACATCACCACCAACCTTCCTGTCATCTTTGAACTTACTAACCCATCCCCCAATTCTTCATCCAAGTCAATTCTAAAAATCACAAAGAGCAGGGGTCCCAGAACAGATCCTACTTGACACCACTGGTCACCAACCTCCAGGCTGAATATGCTTCAACTACTACATCCCTCTGCCTTCTATGGAAAAGCCAGTTCTGAATCCACGCAGCGTTTCCCTAGATCCCATGCTACATGACTTTCTGAATCAGCCTACGATGGGGAAGCCTGTCAAACATCTTAACGAAATACATGCACCAAATCAGCTGCTCTACCTTCAGCAATTTATTCCTTTGCTTCCTTGAGGAATTCACTCAGGCTCATGAGGCACAACCTGTCCCTCACAAAGCCAAGCTGACTATCCTTAATCTGACTATGCTTCTCCAAATGCTTTGTAAATCCTGCTTCTAGGAATCTTTTCCGTTGTACAACTTTGACAACGTGAACAGCAACTGAAGGAGGTTCAAAGGAAAGACGGGCAGGAGAAGGAGGAAAGTGGTCATCGGCATGAGAAAAAGGCTGTCTATGGTGACGGGGAGAGGGAGGGAAGGAGGGAGAGGGAGAGACAGAGGGAGGGAGGGCGAGGGAGAGAGAGAGTGGGGAGGGAGAGGGAGAGAGAGAAGGGGAGGGAGGGAGAGAGTGGGAGGGAGAGAGTGGAAGAGAGAGAGGGGGAGGGAAAGGGGAGAAGGAGAGAGGGAGGAAGGGAGGGAGAGGAAGCGGGAGAGGGAGATTGATTCCCAATTTGTCAATGTGGAGCGGAGAGTGGGTTTGTAAATCTGGCAGGAAAAAATGATGCTGGGAATGGTAAGGGTCGTGCGCCATCAGAGGGATGCCAGGGGTGGGGGTGGCATGTGGCCAGACATATCCAGTCTGAGACACCAGGCAGGCATTCGATTCCAAACAATTGGTTTATTGATCATTACAGAATGTCTCTCTGATGCTTCCCGCTCCCTCCCCTCTCACTTCCCCTTTCCTCAACCATGATTCCCCTCTCTCTGCCCCCTTCCCACTCTCAGTCCACAATTGAGACCCAGATCAGAACCAGGATTATCATCATGATTTTTTTTACAGCAGCAATACAGGACAATACATAAAATTACAGCAGTGGTGTGGAGAGGTTTTTTAGGCACTCTAGATATATATATATATGAAACTTCTGCACAGTAATACTTTATGCAAAGCACTGGTGTTATCCCTCTGTGGACCAATAACATCTCCTTGAGGATAAGGTCGAATGGCTTTATCTTTGATCTTCATAATGGAGGATGAAGCAAAAGTTGTGCAAATGACATCAGAGGTATAGCAAAATGAGGAAGCAAATATAAAAGTGCTCATCTATGAGGAAAGAATGATTCCAGGACTCCTAGTTTGTGAAATGTTAATGCTTCTACATGTTTTCCGGCAAGCCGCTGTGAGTCATTTCTAATTATCATGACCCATAAAATTCTTCCAGGAGCTGGGCTTCAGTATGGTACATTTCCTTTGATAACAGATAATGACCATGAATCTGTTGTCAGCCCTCCTTCCTCACTCAGTAACATCCACATAGTCTAACAAGGCTGACAAATGTCATGGCTGGATTGACAAGAGAAATCCATTCGACAAGCTTGAAGAGTAACTTATTGCATGGCTTATAAGTTGCTGCCAAGAAAACTTTTTGCCCCCATTGCTTTCCATTAAATTAGCCTTTTACCTGGCATAGATCCACCATTCCATTAATACGAAGGGCAGAAGCAAAAGAGTGCAGATCCTGGAAATCGGGAATAGAAACAAAGAAGGACTAAAACATTCAGCAAGTCAGGCAGCACTCGCAGTGAGAGAAGCTCACTGTCGGTCCAGGCCCAGAGCATATCAAGGCGTTGGGCCTGGGTCCTAGTGCGAGGGTCGGCCTGGTGTTTGGACAATTTAAATGCCGGGCCAGATGGACTGAAAAGGTAAGCTGTCGGGATCAGAGGCGAGGGTGGGGCTGGTCCTGCTCACTGCTCCACCATGTTGACTCCTCTCTCCACGGCGCTGAGGCTGTGTCCTACTCTGGGCTGCAAGCTCCTTGGCAATTTGCCCAGCTGTGTGATGAACTGAGGCGTGGGCTGTGGGCCTACTCCGGCTGCTCTGGCCTTTGGGATTATGGACTCACTTTCAGTCTGAATGCTTGCTTTTATTGCTTGCATGATTTCTGTTTCCTTCTCTCTCTGTGCTTTACGTGTTTGTTGGACCTTTTTTTTTAATTGGTTCTTTTATCTTTCTTGTCTTGTGGCTGCCTGTAAGGAGACAGCTCTCAAGGTTGTATAATTTATACATATTTTGATAATGAATGTACTTTGAACTTTGAACTTGAACACAGTGATGACAGGTTACTGACCTGGAAAGTTAACATGGTGGCTGCAGAAATCTGAAATTTAACAAGAATGCTGGAAATACTCAGAGTAGAGTAACGCACACAAAATGCTGGAGAAACTCAGCAGGCCAGGCAGCATCTAGGAATATATTACTGTCGATGTTTCGGCCCGAAACCCTTCAGCAGGACTGGAGAGAAAAAGCTGAGGAGTAGATTTAAAAGGTGGAGGGAGGGGTGAGAGAAACACCAGGTGATAAGTGAAACTTGGAGGCGGGGAGGGATGAAGTAAAGAATTGGGAAGTTGATTGGTGAAAGAGACAGAAGGCCATGGAAGAAAGAAAAATGGGGGAGGAGCACCAGAGAGAGGTGAGAGAGGGAAAAGGGAATGGGAAATGGTATTATCAGAAGTTTGAGAAATCAATATTCATGCCAACAGGTTGGAGGCTACCCAAATGGAGTAGAAGGTGTTGTTCCTCCAACCTAAGTGTGGCCTCATCACAACAGTGGAAGAAGCCATAGATGGACAGATCGGAATGTGAATGGGAAGTGGAATTATAATGGATGGGCAGTGGGAAATCCTGCTTGTTCTGGCAGACGGAGTGTGCATGCTCAGTGAAGCTATCTCCCAATCTACGCTGGGTATCACCAATATATAGGAGGCCACACTGGGAGCACTGAACACAGTAAATGACCCCAACAGACTCACAGGGGGTGAAGTATTGCCTCACCTGGAAGGACTACTTCAGGCCCTGAATGGTAGTGAGGAGGAGGTGTGGGGGCAGGTGTAGCACTTGTTCCACTTGCAAAGATAACTGCCAGGAGGGAGATCAGTGGGGAGGGACAAATGGACAAGGGAGTCGCATAGGGAGCGATCCCTGTGGAAAGCAGAAAGTAGGAGGGTGGTGGGGGGTGAGGGAAAGATGTGCTTGGTGATGGGATCCTGTTGGAGGTGGCAGAAGTTTTGGAGAATTATGTGCAGGACGTGGGGTGGTAGGTGAGAACAAAAGGAAGCCTATCCCTGGTAGGGTGGCAGGAAGATGGGGTAAGAGCAGACGTGCATGAAATGGAAGAGGTGCGGTTCAAGGTGGCGTTGATGGTGGAGAAAGGGAAGCCCTTTCTTTGAAAAATGAGGACATCTCCTTTGTTCTAGAATGAAAAGCCTCATCCTGAGAGCAGATACAGTGGAGACGGAGGAATTGAGAGAAGGGGATAGTGTGAATAGAGTAGGCATTTTAGAACAATTTAGATTAGATTAGATTAGATTCAACTTTATTGTCATTGTGCCAAGTACAGATACAAAGCCAATGAAATGCAGTTAGCATCTAACCAGAAATGCAAAGAATAGTGTTATTTACAAAATAACTGTGAATAAAAAGTAAATGCTACAGCACACAAATACTGTATAAAAGTACTAAGACAGTACAATATGGGTGCAATACTGCTTAGCGCTGTGATGTGAGGTTCAGCAGGGTCACAGCCTCAGGGAAGAAGTTCTTCCTGTGCATGCTGGTGCAGGAACAGAGGCTCCTATAGCACCTACCGGATGTGAGGAAAGTAAAAAGTCCATGGTTAGGGTGAGATGCATCCTTGATAATGCTTTTCGCCCTGCCCAGGCAGTGTATATGGTAGATGTTCTCAATGGTGGGCAATTGAGTGCCGATAATTCACTTTACTTCCTGTGAGAGTTGTAAAAGTTTAACTTTAAAATGGAGGACATGTTGGGTTGGGCCAGATAGTGGGGAGCAGGAATGGGCAAAAAGAATGCTCTGCGAAAAGGTAGAAAACAAGCTTGGTTAAATTGAAATGAGGACAATGGTGCAAGGTGAGTAGGGCTAATATGCAGAGACAACAGATACTGCAAACGATGGAACTTAGAGTTACACACAAAATGCTGGAGGATCTCAGCAGGTCGAGCAGGACCTTCCTCCAGGGAAATGGACTGTCAGACTTGTTGGTCAAGACCCTTCATCTGGACTGGACTGCAGTGTGGTAATGCAGGGGCCTGGAAGAAGTGCAAGTGGCCACAACGTAGTCACTTGGGTGCCTGCTAGCATAGCTGCTAACTTACAACCCCAGTGGCCCAGGTTCCATCCTAACCCAAAATGCTGCCTGTGTGGAGTTTGCCGTGACCGCGTGGGTTTCCTCTGACATCCCAAGAATGTGCCGGTCGGTAGGACCTGTCCCTATAAACTGAGTACAGGCAGTGATGAAACATGGGTGAGTTGATCAGAAAGTAGGGACTTGGTTACAAGCTAAATTTGGGGGACTATACCAAATGGGCTGTTCTTTGGCATCAGAAATGTGGAAATGTGTGAAATGAATCCTCAACATAAGAGAACAATGATATGATCGTAAATTGTTGAACATATTGCTGAGACATAAGGATGTAATTTGCCTCGTTGGAAGATAATGTGTCTTCCTCAAGCTTTCATTCTGCTTGAGGAGAACTGTGTTAGCTAGAGAGACTAAAATGGGAGCGGGGCAGACAATTAAACAGATGACCAGAAGTCAGGTAACCCTTGCAACTGAAAGAGGTACAAGGCTTGTACCTTGAAAGAGGTGCAAGAGGTACAAGGCTTTTATGTCTGGAGCCTGCGATATGGGAAGAGAAGAGGTGAAATGATTAGTGTGTCTCCCCCTGCGTTTTCGTAGGATGATGCTGAGGATTTGGTATTGGCAGTCAATGAGAGAAAGAGCAAAAAGGCATAGACACAATAGTCTCTCCAGACTGCTGCAAGAGAAGACAGGAAGAAATGTGTGGGTGCTAGCAACATATGGGACGCAGCAGAAATGCCACAAAAGATCTGCAATAGCATCATCTTGCTAGTATATGTTTTTGGATAATTAAAATATTCCATGATATTTGCATTATGTCCTTTATTCCTTTTGCCTGTATCCGTGCATTGTCCATTAGGATCCATGTTTTAAATGTCTTTTTTAAAATGAAGTAGTTCATCTTTATTTCAATCCATAAACAAATGCCACTATTCTTCTGGTAGTGACAGCCATGTACATCCAGTGTCACCACATTAGCTCTAATTATTGCTTCTACTGAAGATCCCCCACTTGCTTCACTGTCCTTCACAATTATGTTTTAACCGTTTTATTTCCAGTCGTATTCACCATGAAGGTGCATTTTTGGTGTAAATAATTCAGTTCCCCACCAACAAGTATTCAACAGCCTACTTTCCCCCACATCTCAACAGTTATGCCCTGGTTTGCAATATTTATGTGTTTGTTTTGTAACTGCATCTGTCTGTTTTAGTGCTTATTTTTAGCTTATTCTGATATTGACACTCAACTAACCTTTTTTTCAAACATATCACTTTCACCATACCTCCTTCGTACCAACTCCTCCCTCCCCGCAACCCGAGCTCTCCAGCAACCCCTTCCCCCCAGCCACCTCCTAACTTCCCGACCATATTGATTTAAAAATGCCCCTACTGCTTTAAAGTCCCAGCAACAAACTTCTTTATCTTTTCTGCTGGGACACTTGTCCCAATCCATTTCACATGAGGCCACTGCTGGACTATTATCACATTCCAATATAATATCATCATATGATATTCCAGTATCATAGAACATAGAATATCGATCATAGGTTAGTACAGTATAGGACCAGGTCCTAAGGTCCATCCAATCTGTGTCAGCTATGATGTCAGTTTTAAGCTAATCCCATCTACCAGTACGTGGAGTATACGCTTTAATTCCCTGCCTGTCCATATGCCTGTCTAAATGCCTCTAAAATGCCACTTCCACCATGACCCTGTCAGCACATGCCATGTTCTTGATGCAAAAAAAACTTATAACTCATGTCTCCTTTAAACTTTTGTTTTCTCTCCACAAGTCTATGTCCTTTAGTATTTGATATTGCTACTTCGGGAAACTGACACTGACTATCTACCCTTTCTAAGCCTCTCACAACTCTAAGGTCTCCCTCAGTCTCGGATGCTCCAGAGAAAACAATTCAAGTTTGTCCAATCTCTCCTTATACTCTCTAATCCAGGCAGCATCCTGTTAAACATCTTCTGAACCGTGTGTTCCATGACTGCTATAAATGCTTTAGTCTGATGGAATTTTGGGTATTATCTGTCAGAGACAGACTGATTAACACCATCAATTCCATCCAATGTATGAAACGCACTTTCATACTGGTTCCATTGCATACTGGTCTCTGGTTGGTAGAAAGATCACGGATATTAAATGAACATTTATTTAAATGTTAAATGAACAACTATTCCTGACATCAGAGAGCTTTTACTCACTTATTTAAGGCTTCCAAGTTTGATCTATGGTGGTATTTAATATTTCAGTAATATTTGAATAATATTGTGAATATTGGTTAATTAAGCATTCTTTTTTCTTTACATTATGCATTGCAGATTATATGTAAAAGTACACAATTAGTTTTATGTTTTGGAGTTACAAAACGTAATGGTTGTTGATATCAGTCATTCCAACACCCATTTGATTCAGCACGCCCAGGTTAGAGGGAATAAGCAACTGATGTTACAATTCCTGATCACCTGCCAATGTTTCTGGTTAGGCAATCATTTATGTAAATTTTCAATGATGATTGCAAATATAATGAAACGTATTTCTCCCTCCTCACAGTCAGTGGATCTAGATCCTGGAATTCCATAACCAGAGCATTGAGTGAGTAACATCATCATGATTCCAGGAGTTCAAGAAGGAGAGAAATTCTTACAAGGGCAACTGAGAAGGAGGCTCACACTCTCCATTACAAGTTCAATTATGGAGGCTCACACCCCCATTACAAAGGGAACTAAGAAGGAGACTCACCCCCTCCATTACCAGGGCAATTAAAATGAACAATAAATCTAGATGCTGTCAGAAACACCTAGCTCTAATTAATAATTTTAAAAATGCAATGTGATGAAATATTAATAATATTTATTAAAAAGCCCATTGTATTGTCATTATTCAAGTTACTTTTATGTTAAATGTTGAAAACTGATAGCAGCTAAGGATGGGTTTGCTTGAGGTTTCCTTAGTCCTCTGAGTTTCTTCCATATCCCCAAAGTTCGTGGTTACCTGTCCACTGGAAATTGTCCCTCATATAGTTTGGAGGAAGGAGAACAACAGAGATGATGTGGGTATGTGAGTGAGAACAAATTACATGGAAATAACTGATAGAATGAGGCCACCGAGAGCCGGCGTCAGTCACTGAGCAGCAAAATATAAGAAATTTATCTGACGGCTCTCTAGTTGTTAAGACTATACTTTGCCAGAAAGACCACCCATCGACAAGCTGACCTGTTAAATCACGTTATGTTCCATTTGCTGCCCTTTACTCCTGTGTTTCTGCTCAGCTTTGTAACAAGCTGTACTCTATGTCATCAATTATTTACTGGGTACTGCATGTTTCATGGACAATCTGATTACATACACAATGGTTATGATCTCAAATGATTACAGAAGATTGAAAACAGTTTTTCTGATTTATAGCCCTGTGACTATATTTGTTTCAGGCTAAGGATACCAATAATTGCTGTTATTTATGGTTTTAATTACACACACTATCAGTTCTGTGATTTTTATACGTTGTAAATAGTATTTATTATTTTGGTGACAAGGTGAATATTCTGTATTTTTATGGTTGTAATTATAAGATTGTAAATATACTGGTCCAGGTATTTGTGTCATAAGGTGGTGACTGGGAACGGACCCAAGTGCAAGACACAGACACTGAAGTACTAGGGACAGGACTAGGATACAGGGTGAGGGCTAGGACGTAGACACAAAAACCGGGAACCCGGAACAGGTCTGGACAAGAGAGCTAGGAGCCCGGGCTTGGACTCCAAGCCAAAGACTGGGCAAGGACCCAGAACCTGGGTCTTTCCTCTGGCTCGGACCCCAGAACTAGGCAAGGATGTGACTTGGCTGGCAAGCAGGACGAGGCTGGAGTCTTCAGGCTTGAGACTTGAGGCGAGGCTTGGGACCAAAGACTTAAGGCGAGGCTTGGGACCAGAGACTTAAGGCGAGGCTAGAGACTTGAGGCGAGGCTTGGGACCAGAGACTTAAGGCGAGGCTAGAGACTTGAGGTGAGGCTTAGGACCAGAGATTTGAGGCGAGGCTTGGGACCAGAGACTTAAGGCGAGGCTAGAGACTTGAGGCGAGGCTTAGGACCAGAGATTTGAGGCGAAGCTGGGGACTAGAGACTTGAGGCGAGGCTTGAGACTAGAGGCTTGAGGCTTGGGGTCTTGAATCTTGGCTTGGGGCGAGGCTTGGCTAGATACTTGAGGCAAGGCGAGGCTAGAGATTTGAGGCAAGGCTTGGCTAGAGACTTGAGGCGAGGCTTGGCTAGAGTCTTGGGGTCTTGAAGCTCCTCCTGGGCAGGGCGTGGTACTCCTGGGCAGGGCGCAGATCTCCACCCGACAGAGGCAAGGGTCAGGAAGGGACAGAACCCACCACAGGATAACGGCAATCTGGCCTGGCTTACCCGACAGAGGCAAGGGACAGGAAGGGACCTAGGTACAGGATGGCTCCAAGACAAGACTTCAGGCGAGGCGAGGAGAGAGTTACCAGCAAGACAAGAAAAGGCTTCAGGCAATGCAAAGCGAGACAAGAACTTCGGGCGAGGTGAGGCGAGAGTCACCAGCAAGACAAGGCAAGGCTTCAGGCAATGCAAAGCGAGACAAGAACTTCGGGCGAGGTGAGGCGAGAGTCACCAGCAAGACAAGGCAAGGCTTCAGGTGAGGAAACAGAAGGCAGGGGAAGGGATACAAGCAGTAAGGACAAGAACAATCCAGCAGCCACGCCCTGGTCTCTGGAGGTATCTATGCAGCCAGCCCCAACGAGAATCAGCTGCCTCAATTAGCGTTCAACAGAAACAGAAACAGGGTAGACAGGAAATCCTGGAACAAGGGTCGATGGACCAGATCGTGAACCAGAATGCGGACTTCACAGACCGGACCATGACAGTATTCCCCCCTTTACAGGAGTCTCCAGGCGACCAAACAGGCTATCCAGACTATGGACAACCCGGGCGAGTGGGAGGCTATTTCACAGAAGAAAACCACGGGTAGCAATTTGTTGGTACACCTTTTAGAACAGGGGGTCCCAACCTTCTTATGCCATGGACCCCAAGTTGGGGACCCTTCTTAAGGGGTATAAAATTAAGACACTAGTATTTTGAAATTAGTATTTCCCTGCATTCCTATCCCACATATGTCACTGGATTTCTACTCTGGGCACACCGGAGCAAGCCAAGCAAAGAACACTGGAGGAGTTCAGAGGGTTCCTCCTGCCAATGACCGTCCATTTCCCTCCATAGATGCTGCCTGACCCACTGAGTTCCTCCAGCACACTTTGAGCTCCTTCAGACTTCAGTATCTGCAGTCTCTTGTGTCTACATTGGACCAAGCTCCTCTTCAATCAGCCAAGCTGATCAGTGAACAGAATGGGGAGCTCTTTGTAATATTTCAAATACAGGACCAATGCTCATTACGAACAACTCCTTTGACACTTGGCTATTCCAGCAGCTGACCAGCTACATAAAATACAAGTGACCATAATCTTCACCCAGTGGGTTTGATTGCTACATGAAAATTAGTTGCTGATTTGTCCTTTGAGTCTGACGGTTAACTTGTTGGATATCTCCAGCTTGGATTTCAAAACCCTAGATTCAGTTCTGGTGCTGGGGCTACTTTCCAAGCAGTTTTGTCTCATCCACTGGTGATCTAGTGGGACCAGAAACTTCAGGCAAACACATCCATTCTATCCCTTGAGCACCAGTTTATGCACGTTTGATTTTTTGTCACCTTCCCTTTGGGATGAAGCCACTCCAACCATAGTTCTTAAAGGGGGGCATCCTATACCTCCTTCAAGGGTTCAGGCCTCTGTCTATTCTATCTGCACTGCAGTGGGCTGAGCTAAGGTGAATTCTGGGGAACCTTCCCCACAGAACCCTACTGGTAGCTGCACCAAGCTTCAATGTGCCCCTCAATGCATAGTCCTGCAGGCTGCATTGTGTCAGTTAGTAGCCACTTACAGCCATTTCCTCACACTGGAGGACCAATTAGTTGTGTCTTTCACTGAGCTGATGATCTGCTGAGAGAGCTGTGTAATAGAGGAAACATGAGTGATATTGGTACCTTGTTAGAGAATGAATTTGTTTGATGATACAAAGAATACATTGATTTGATAGTGCACATGATGAAGAAAGATGTGCTGATTGTATTGTCCTGAACATAGAGTATTTGTTTGAGTATTTTTTTGACATAGCAAAAGCTCTAGGCGGCCTTCTACTCATTGATTAGACGGTATGAATCCTGATAACATTGTGCTAACCAACAGGTTGGAGGCAGGGTTTTAATTTACAGAGTGTCTCAACTCCTGACTGAAACTCTGGCAGAGTCTCCAGACCAGGCCAAGGCTATTAGAAAGCATTCTGTCTAGATGCACAATAGCTTGGTATGGCAACTGCTGTGCACGTGGCTGCAAGAAACTGCAGAAAGTTGTTGAAACAGCTTAGCACATCACAGGAACCAGACTCCCCTCTGTGGACTCAGCCTATACCTCTTACTGCCTCAGTAAAGGAGCCAGCTTAATCAAAGACACACCCATCCCAGACATTCTGCTTCTCTCTCCCATCAGGCAGAAGATACAAAAGCCTGAAAGTATTTGCCCCCCGTCACAGGGACAGCTTCTATCCAACTGTTGTCAGATTCTTGAATGGACTTCTTGTAAGGTGAACTCTTGGCCTGACCATTTAGCTCATTATGAACTTGCACTTTATCATTTACAACTATATAAAATAAGCTTTTCACTGTATCTTGGTACATGTGACAATAATAACTAATACCAATGCCATTTTTTGTCCTGCAAAATGCAGTGACTGAAGGTTAGTTATTTCAGACAAATTATATTTTGATGTCAGTCCGGTCATTCATAGTAGGTCTGCAGACACAAATGGTGCAGAATTACTCAGTCAGCTCCATTCTGTCACCTTCAAAGAGTTAGTCAGAAATGGTCAGGCTAAGTGGTAAATTAGTAAATTCTGTCTATTGATAACAGTACCAGAATCAGGGAGCATAATGAATCTAATTACATTAATTGTGAAAAGCACACATTGTTCTTTTAGAACAGAATGTTCCTCAATTCACTAATGTTCCATTTATGATTAGGAGTGTGTATGTCTGTGTCTGTGTCTACGTGTGTGTGTGTGTGTGTGTGTGTGTGTGTGTGTGTGTAAGTGAAAGACCAAGCAGGAAGGCAGGGTGTGCAGGTGAGGGAAGAGATATACCATTGAAAGTATCCTGAAAAAATGGCAATTTGAATGCAGAGGAACACAAGTTGGAGAGAGTCGTGGACTCTGTCCAATACATCACTGGTACATCTCTCCCACCATCGGTCGTATCTCACTGAGGTGCTCCCTCAAGAAGGCAACAACTATCAGCAAAGATCCCCATGCCATCTTCTCACACCTACCATCAGGCAGGAGTAACAAAGGCCTGAAGTACCACACCACCAAGTTCAAGAACAACTATTTCCCTTCAACTATTTGCTTCCTGAACCAACAAGCACAACCCTGATCACTACCTCAGTACAGCAACAGTATGACCGTTTGACTACTTTGCACTAAAAAGGACTTTGCTTTTTTGTTCTAATTATGCTCTTTCATGTGAAAAATTAGCATAATTTATGTTTAATTTGTTTTTCTGGTGAATGTGATATATCTGAAGCTATGCACTTGTGATGCTGCTGCAAGTATTTCATTGCACCTGTGCGTACATGCAGTTATGCAGACGACAAGTTGTTTGTTGCATTAACTGTGACCAAGTTCAAGTTAAATTGTCATTCAACTACACATGAATACCCATGAATACAGCCAAACGAAACAGTGTTACTCCAGGGCCAAGGTGCCAACAGTCACGAACAGCACAAGGCACGTACAGCACATATAAGATAACAGTAAAATATAGTTACACGGAAGATCCATCTTATCCATGCCCCTCATGATTTTATTAACCTCTACAAATTCAATTCATCAGTTCAGCCTTCTTCGCTCCAAGGAAAACAGTCTCAGTCTATCCATTCTCTCATAATTCACGTCCTCTTCAGTCCTTCCCATTCTTTTGTGACAAACAGAACGGGAAGAAGCTAGATCATGTCATTAAAGTGATAGCTAATTGCATCTTGTACACTGACTCTGAGTCATTACAAATATTATGACGCAATTCCTTGGTTGCTATTTAATACAGTGCAAAAGATGAGTTTTGACTGCTATGTTAGGTATTGTATAAGAGTTCTGCGGGAGTATTTGGTGCATAATCAGTAATTTACAGCATCGTTTAGTCATGGCTGAAACCTCCTTCATTCAAGTCCAAGCAGCATTTCCATTCCATTGTTTATTTAATAGTTTATTTCCCTGCCGCTTCTCTTTTGAAGAACCCGAGTACATACAACTTTACAGGAAGAGGCCATTTTGGCCCATTGTTTCTGCACCAGCTCTTCCTTAAACCAGCTCAACACTAATTAAGAAGAGCATAAGAAATAGAAGCAAGAGTAGTCATAGTCATAGTCATAATCATACTTTATTAATCCCGGGGGAAATTGGTTTTCATTACAGTTGCTCCATAAATAATAACTAGTAATAGAACCATAAATAGTTAAATAGTAATATGTAAATTACGCCAGTAAATTATGAAATAAGTCCAGGACCAGCCTATTGGCTCAGGGTGTCTGACCCTCCAAGGGAGGAATTGTAAAGTTTGATGGCCACAGGCAGGAATGACTTCCTATGATGCTCAGTGTTGCATCTCGGTGGGATGAGTCTCTGGCTGAATGTACTCCTGTGCCCACCCAGTATGTTATGTAGTGGATGGGAGACGTTGACCAAGATGGCATGCAACTTAGACAGCATCCTCTTTTCAGACACCACCGTCAGAGAGTCCAGTTTCATCCCCACAACTTCACTGGCCTTACGAATGAGTTTGTTGATTCTATTGGTGTCTGCCACTCTCAGCTTGTGGCCCCAGCACACAACAGCAAACATGATAGCACTGGCCACCACAGACTTGTAGAACATCCTCAGCATCGTCCGGCAGATATTAAAGGACCTCAGTCTCCTCAGGAAATAGAGATGGCTCTGGCCCTTCTTGTAGACAGCCTCAGTGCTCTTTGACCAGTCCAGTTTATTGTCAATTCATATCCCCAGGTATTTGTAATCCTGAGTAAGTAACTCAGCTCCTTCTGTCTGCTCCACTGTGCAATAAAGTCATGGCTAATAATTTACCTCAGTGTCACTTTTTTGCACTAAATCTGTGTCCCCTGATTCCTTTAATATTTTATAGCCCATTAGTCTCTGTTATAGAATCATACAGCGTGGAAAAAGACCCAGCTTGTCCAGAAACAAGATTCCCATCCAAGCTAGTCCCACTTGCTTCGGTTTTGCCCCTCGACATTTAAACCTAGATGTTTTGGACAAATAATTATCACAGATATGTTATCCTCTGGGTGAGGAAAAGTCTCCTAATGTCCTCTCTGATGCCCTCCTTTGGCTCCTCCTACTTCCTCCAAACTAAAGGTCTAGCTATGGGCACCCGTATGGGTCCTAGCTATGCCTGCCTTTTTGTTGGCTTTGTGGAACAATCTATATTCCGTGCCTATTCTGGTATCTGTACCCCACTTTTCCTTTGCTACATCGACGACTGCATTGGCGCTGCTTCCTGCACGCATGCTGAGCTCGTTGACTTTATTAACTTTGCCTCCAACTTTCACCCTGCCCTCAAGTTTACCTGGTCCATTTCCGACACCTCCCTCCTCTTTCTAGATCTTTCTGTCTCTGTCTCTGGAGACAGCTTATCCACTGATGTCTACTATAAGCCTACTGACTCTCACAGCTATCTGGACTATTCCTCTTCTCACCCTGTTTCTTGCAAAAAATGCCATCCCCTTCTCGCAATTCCTCCGTCTCCGCCGCATCTGCTCTCAGGATGAGGCTTTTCATTCCAGGACGAGGGAGATGTCCTCCTTTTTTAAAGAAAGGGGCTTCCCTTCCTCCACTATCAACTCTGCTCTCAAACGTATCTCCCCCATTTCATGCACATTTGCTCTCACTCCATCCTCCCGCCACCCCACTAGGAATAGGGTTCCCCTGGTCCTCACCTACCACTCCACCAGCCTCCAGGTCCAACATATTATTCTCTGTAACTTCCGCCACCTCCAACGGGATCCCACAACTAAGCACATCTTTCCCTCTCCCCCCCCCCGCTTTCCGCAGAGATCGCTCCCTACGCGACTCCCTTGTCCATTCGTCCCCCCCATCCCTCCCCACTGATCTCCCTCCCGGCACTTATCCTTGTAAGCGGAGCAAGTGCTACACATGCCCTTACATTTCCTCCCTCACCACCATTCAGGGCCCCAGACAGTCCTTCCAGGTGAGGCGATACTTCACCTGTGAGTCGGCTGGGGTGATATACTGCGTCCGGTGCTCTCGATGTGGCCTTCTATATATTGGCGAGACCCGACGCAGACTGGGAGACCGCTTTGCTGAACACCTACGCTCTGTCCGCCAGAGAAAGCAGGACCTCCCAGTGGCAACACATTTTAATTCCACATCCCATTCCCATTCTGACATGTCTATCCACAGCCTCCTCTACTGTAAAGATGAAGCCACACTCAGGTTGGAGGAACAACACCTTATATTCCGTTTGGGTAGCCTCCAACCTGATGGCATGAACATTGACTTCTCTAACTTCTGCTAATACCCCACCTCCCCCTCATACCCCATCCGTTATTTATCTTTATACACACATTCTTTCTCTCACTCTCCTTTTTCTCCCTCTGTCCCTCTGACTATACCCCTTGCCCATCCTCTGGGTTCCCCCCCACCTTATCTTTCTCCCTGGGCTTCCTGTCCCATGATCCTCTCATATGCCTTTTGCCAATCACCTGTCCAGCTCTTGGTTCCATCCCTCCCCCTCTTGTCTTCTCCTATCATTTTGGATCTCCCCCTCCCCCTCCCACTTTCAAATCTCTTACTAACTCTTCCTTCAGTTAGTCCTGACGAAGGGTCTCAGCCTGAAACGTCGACTGTACCTCTTCCTAGAGATGCTGCCTGGCCTGCTGCGTTCACTGGCAACTTTGATGTGTGTTGCTTGAATTTCCAGCATCTGCAGAATTCCTGTTGTTTGCCCTCTGTGATTGATTGGTCCTTTATTTTTAGGCTGATACCCCATAGATACTATTCCTGGTCCACTGCAGAACCTGAGTTATTCCCAAATCATTTCATCATTGAGTACCTATGGCATTATTAACTACTCCATTTAACAAGTTTATGTTGTGGAGTTGCACTTTTATAATCCCAGCTAGATGCAGCCAAAACAATTCACTTCATACTGAACTGGATCCCAGTACCAGGCTCCACAGACGGAGATCTGCACAGACTTCCTTCTAACCCAAGGGTTCCCAACCCCTTTTTATGCCATGGACTCCTACCATTAACTGAGAGGTCCATGAACCCCAGGTTGGAAACCTCTGTTCTACCCTCTTCTCACTACACACAAGTAATTCAAGGTCATAGGAGAGAAGCATTGGAATCCAGTGCACATGCGGGCTTCTTCATATGTTAACACTTTAAGACAGAAATGTTGAACAACAGTTTATGGAATTCTTGAATGCAAACAAGCTAGAACAAGGTAGAGTCCCATGCACCAGCTCTCTAAAGAGTGAATTACTTATCAGTTTTACTTCAAAGTACTCAGAGTTGGCTACAATAGGAAAACCGATGTACAACGGCTGATGGAAATGCATGTAGATATGTCTGAGGACTTATCCATCCTGCCTGAACACTTGAGTGAGGCAGTTAAAAATATAAGTGAGTCTAGCTCCAACAGAATTTTGCCTGGATCAAGAAATTCACCCATTCAGAACTGAATTACCGACTAATTTTATGTCAACTCTCACACACCCAATCTCAGTGCAATATCTGATCATTGGGATCACAGACTACACCATAGAATAGACTCAAGCCTGCTGCTCAGTGGGTTAGAACCCGGATCATTGGTATGGAGAGGCATTATATGTGCCTCATGTCTTAGCATCTTGGGTGTATTTTGCCTTTTATGCTTGGAATTATACTTTAGAAAGTTTCCTTTTGCAATATGTCGACTGTAAGAACTCAATTGGATTTTGTGATACATTTTACACCTCAATTTAATTCTAGTATGTATTAAAGAACATGCAATAATCAATTGAATTCCTTGGAAAAGCATTTGATTGTAAACAACCTAGCACAAATTATTTATTGTGAACAATTTAATTCCTTCATCAGCTTCTAAACTTCCAAACCTGGAGCCAGATCATGGTGATTCATTGCAAGTTGCTTCCTGCAGTTCAACTCTTTGTTTCTATTATAAGTGTTCTGTTCCTTTAAATCTAAATTCAGTGTGTACCTGCACTGCAGTTGTTCAATAGTTTTTATACTTTATTCCACATTGTTATTGTTTTATCTTATTGTATGTCAACGCACTGTGTAATGATCTGATCTGTATAAACAGTATGAAAATCAGGCTTTTCACTCTATCTTGGTACATGTGATAATAATAAACTAATAATAATAATGATAATAATAATAAATCAGCTCTGAATCTATGCTTATCTATAAGCTAGAAAGCTAGCTCATTTAGTTCATCTTGGAACCAGTAATCCACTGTGGCAATCTTTCAAGCAGCTCTAAATAGAGTCCAATTGTCTGCCAGACCTCTCCCCCTGCTATAACTCAATAATTCTGCAGCATGTCAGGAGAAGGAGCCAGAAATCCTTTTCAGGTTGTTTGATATGACATTCCTTTTTACTGAGGTGTCAATTCCAGGTCAGTATCTTAAGTTGAAAACCAGATTCGGATCCTAACTTGAAGTGACCCAATTTCGAAAAAAAAAAACATAGGGAAAGACAAGGAAATAGATTGCCACAATCATTCAGTAATCATTTCAGGAGTAAATTATTGGATAAGGTTATGGGAGCAGAGGCCACACATTAGTTGTAATTGATTGTGAGGGTACTGGATAAGGGTCAGTGACACATTGATTTTAACTGCACTTTAGCAGTAAATTACACCAGTCTCCTCTGGATGCTCACATGATCTACACTAAACTCCGATTTATTCTGGGGTAAATGAGGTTTAAAAGTATTGGTTTTTGACAAAGTTAGGTCAATAGTTCCAAGGAGCTCCTGTTCATCTGTCATCACTTTCTGGTGTATTTACACATTATTTATATTTTGCTAGTTGTGTTAACATCAATGTCCTTCAGGTTGACTAATTAATGTACCTTCATGGGAATGAAACTCCCATAAAAAACATTAAATTATGAGAATAAGTCATGCAATCCAGGCAAGTGTTTTACTGAGCACAAAGGTTAAGGGGCAATGTAATTGAGTTGTTCAAGATGAGTTTAATAGGTTGGATAGTGGGAGGATATTTCCAGCGGTGTGTGAGTGTGATGTAAGTAACGAGATCAGAGACAGGCAGTTCAACCAGTACTTACTGAAATAAAGTCTGTTGAAAATCCAGAGCGCTCTTTCCCAAAAAGCTGCCAAAGCTTGGCTAATTGAAATATTCACGTCAGGGAAGAGCATTAAGGGCTACGAAATCAAGCTGGGTAAATTAAGTGGTGGTACAGATTCCCTGTGATCTCAGAGGATGGTGAAATGGGCATAGTCCTATGCAAATGGCTTCTGTTCCCCAGATTTGTCACAAATGCAGGACACAAACACGTTTTGTAGGGTTAACTAAATTGAGTTTATTACTCGTTACAAGGAGAGCAAAGCAGAAGCGCAAATAGTGTAATGGACAAGGGCTCAGGCCCTGGACTAGGCTGGGACTCAGGGTCTGGGCTAGGACTCGGAACATGGACCTCGGAGGCAGGATTTGATACTTGAAACCCCGGAGCTTGGACTTGATATTTGGAACCCCAGAGCCAGGACTTATTACTTGAACCTCGGAGCCCGGACTTGGAACTCAAACACAGGACATAGAACTGAGCCGGGGCTCCTCCTTTGACACAGGATGGAGTCTGGACTCTTCTTGACACAGGGTCAGGGTCCTTCCAGGGTACAGGGCTGGGACCCCTTTTAGACGCAGGACATAGATACGGAGACCAAACGATAGGCAGTGCTATAACTGGGCACAAGTACGCTCCAAGCCGCAGCGAGCTCTTGACTCACCCCAGCAGGTTAACTTTGACTGACCCGCTCTGGCAAGGGAAAGCGGCTTGCTGGCACTAGCTTTGGGGAGGAGACTTAGCTTGCTCTGGCAAGAGACTTAGTTAGCTCTGGGAAGATGACTTTGGTTCGCACTAGCTTTGTTGACTTTGTTAACGCTCTCACGCCGAACGGCTGAAGCAGGAGACTTATAAACTGCTGGTTCAGTTGAGAGTAAATTGTCTTTAATCACCAAGCCCGAGGGACACGGGAAAACAGGGAATTAAAGGGAAACAGGGAGTCAACAGTCTGGATCGTAACACTGAGTAAGTTCAGCTGATAGTGATTAGAGCTTAGTAGAATGAGAGAAGATCTTACTTAAATCTGAGGAGCTCTTCAGAGTAGCTGCTTTGTTGAGGTATTCCCTCATGAAGGACTCCAGAAGTGAAGGCACAGTTTCAGAATGGAGGGTCACTCTTTTGAGATAGCCATAAGGATGTTCTTGAAAAAGGTGGTGAATATGGAATTCTCTCCAGAGAGGTCAAGAGTAAGAGGGTTTAGGCAAGAAAGCAGAGGCCGGTAACAGATCAACCAAGGCCTATTAAAAGGCAGAACAGATTTGAGGGACTGAGTGGCCTACTCCCACTCCTACTTCTTGTGATCTTGTATTCTTATGATGGAGAAGAATTCAGCCACAATAGAATGGATAGATGAAAGCAAACTAGACACATCAATGTTTGGTAAAATGTCCTCTTCACTTTACGATCTCTTATAAGTAAGGGAAGAACACGCCGTCCTCACTTCATGCATTGAACTTGTAACTCCTTCATCACCATACAAGCTGTTCCCATTCGCCTTCTCCTAATCTATAGTTTCCTAATAAAATCCAGGCGGCTGGTAGAGCTGATACCTCAGAGCTCCCAGAGACTCAGGTTTGATCTCGATATCTGCTGTCAGTGTGGAGTTTGCACGCTTTCCCTGTGACCATGTGGGTTTCCTCCAGTTGTTCAGGTTTCAGTAGTTCCATTTAATATCAGAGAAATGTATACAATATACGTCCTGAAATTCTTGTTCACAAGCAGCAGCAAGGCAACAACACCCTCTCTCCCCAACTTACTTCAGCAAAGAGCATCAGCACCCTTCACCCACCAAGCAAGCAATAGCAAAGCCCCCAAGAAAGACCATGATCTGAGAACAACAAAAACTAATTGTTCACACACCCAACAAATCTGACATACCATAGGCTCTCTTTCTCTCCCTATAAAGGAGCAGAGGAGTCACTCTGTGAGAGGGGAAACACAAACAAAGCAACTCGCTGACTTGCAATGATAAAGTCTGCCACGTCGCCTTTTTTTCCCCAAGTTCTCTGACCCAAGAATGTTCCCAATGTTCTATTTTCTCCTGCAACACTTGAGTTGGCAGCACCGGCTTGTCCACAGGGCCATAGAGCTTTGGAGCCTGGAAGGCACGCTCGTCTTCTAGGCCACATCCTTGGAGCCAGTCGTGAGCTGATGGAAGCGGGACCCACCACCGTAAAGAACAGAAGTCTGAGTGTAACTCCAGGTCAGGGTCTCTGACAGAAACTCATCCATCCTGAAAAAGAAAAAGAGAGACTTCAAGGGGAGAAATTAAGCTGTTTCCGCAGATGAGCTCAAAGGGTTCGCTATTAAGTGCCATTGTAGCTCCGCCCCGTTCTCTTCCACATCACAAAGATGCATGGGCTGGTAGACAAATTGGCCACTGCAGAACTGCCGCTGGTGAATAGATGAGTCGTATAACCAAGGGGGGAGTTGATGGAAATGTCAGAAGAGTAAAATGAGATTAATATAATCGGGTGCTTGCTGATCAGCATGGACCTCCTCTGCTGCTGGATGGTAAAACTACCGCCAAGGCAAATCCACTCGGCAGCTGAAGGCAGGGCAGTGAAACGTGTGCAAGAGCAGCCCAGATAAGAAACGCTCTGGAGCATTACGGAAGGACACGGTGGGGATTTCCGTGAGATGGCTCACGTTTTGCGGGACCCTCTCCCACGTGGTATCTCAAGACCTGGGTCCAACGGACACTTCCAGCCCATCAGGTGGTGGTGCAGCCGGAACCCCTCCACTTCCTCGAGCCCCCTCGACATACACCCTGATAGGATGGGGACCAGTCCCCAAAACAGCTAGAACACCATCTCCACCTGCGCAGGAGCACCCTGTCTGGATGAGACTAGGCCCCACTCCCTCAACACCTCTCGGTTAAGACAAGGCAGTTCCCTCAAAGCGGCAGCAGCTGATGCTGTCCGCTAGAAGCCACGTGTCCTCCTGCAGGCAATGTTTCCGGCGGAGAAGGTGATCACCAGCGCATGCCATCGCAGAGGGTGGTCGCTATACAGGTATCTCTACAGGTCCTGAGGCAGAGAGCCACCAGCTGGGTGTGCACATTCACCAATGACTGACTGCCCTCCGCAATTGAAAGACTCAGGACCCAGGCAGAGACCCAATGTCTCCTGTTGCCCCACAAGAAGTTCACCAGCCTGTTCTGGGTCAGGAGACTAAAGTAGTGGGCGGGATTAAAGTAATCAACCGGTCCCATATCTTTACAATGAAAGTTACTTATCAATGGGTTTTAAATGGACTGGTGACCCAAGTTGTCCAATTCCATTGATTCCATTGTGCCTAGTCTGTGGCAAACAGCTTACAAATGTAGCAATGGCTCCAGCAAAATTGAAAAGACACTTAACTACAAATCACAGCCATATGATACGTAAAAGTGCTGATTATTTTAAACGACTATTGGAATCTCAAAACAAATAGATTAGAACTTTTGAAAATAAAATCACAGTCAGTAAAAGGATTCAGGATGCAAGTTATTTAGTAACGTTAAGACTAGTTCAATTGAGAATGTTTAAAAAACTGTAAAAAACCTGGACAAAGAGCAGACCAATCTCCTGTTACATGTAGAGATCCAGTGGCTTTGCAAAGGAAGAGTTTTGAATGAGGTGTTTGAGCTGAAAGGGGGATTACAGGTGTACTTTCAAGAAAATAGTTGGCCAGATTTTGCTAAGTGCTTTGAAGCTGAAGAATGGCTGGAGTAACTAGCCTGCATAACATACATTTTCATCATATGAACCAGTTGAACAAGGCCCTGAAGAAATTGTTTTGACTTCAAGTGACAAGATTCTTGTATTGAAAAGAAAACTGAATCTTTGGAAAAATCACACTGCAAAAGGAAATCTTGGAATGTTTCCACCGCTGCTTGGGCTTGAGAGTGAGGAAGGATATGAGAAAGTCTCGAGTCTTATTGAAAACCACCTGGAAGAAATACAGGAAAAAAATTGAACAGTATTTTTCCTCCCTTTCAACACAAGTGTATGACAGGGTGAGGGGTCCTTTCTCTGAATCTTCTGCTCAGCCTGAGAAATTGACTTTGAGAAAAGAGGAAGAACTTCTTGAACTGCACTCTGAACCTGGACAAGTTCTGGATTTCTGTGAAGGAAGAATGTCCTGCCATTCATAGAAAGCAATGAACATTTTGCTGCAGTTTTCAATTTCTAACATGTGTGAGCAAGCTTTTTCTTGTTTAACAAGCATCATGAACAAGGATAGAGATTGTCTCATTTCATTTGAAGGTGAAATCCATCTGCTTATCTCAAGTTTGACCCAAAATTGAGTAATTTATTATTTTTGCCTTATGAGTTTTTAACATTTATGAAAGAGGAAGAAAGAAAGAGTAATTTCAAGAAAGGGAAGCTAAGCTTAACTACCTATTTTTTTCAAGAAAGATTGGCTAACAATTCATTCGCTACTCAAAAGAGCATTGACAATTATTTTTGGATCATTATATCAACAAACTGATCACGCTAATGTACTGTGAGCTCTAGATACAATAATTTATAGGCAGAGGTTCCCTGAGACCTGGAAATCATTTCAAGGGCTCCTCCAGGGCAAAAAGGTTGAGAAAGGCTGCTCTAGTCTCTGTGAGGAAACGAAAGGAAATTCTGTGGAAACCTGAGCAAGGTGATTGTTATTTAGACAACACCTCTCAGGACCATATGACATCACTACACATGAGGTATTCTTCAAATGTAGTTGCTCATGTATTATCAGATGCAAACTGAACAATTTGAGCTCAGCATGATTCCAGGAATGCCTATGTGATCATGATTACCAAGCTGAGGTGGGCAAGCTCCTGGGTGAAGATGGGTTACTACTTGAGAGAGCATGTGGAAGAAATTGTGCAATGGTGGCTTTAATTTTTATTAGAGTGTAAACAGTGAGTTTACTAGATCTGGTATCAGCTCCTGTCAATCCTCAGTATTGGTCTCAGGCACAGGGACCAGTTGGCAGGGGCAGAAACTTCACAGAGATATGACAAGACCAAGGGTTCATTGACAAGGGTGTGAATGTAATCACTCACCTTGTCAATAGTTCTCCTATTATCAGGTAGCCTCTAGTCCAACATGCTGGCATTCACTAGGCAGAGGAGCAGAGTAAGGGCCTTCAGAGTGAATTGTTAATTCAGATTCTCTCTCCACAGATATTGCCTGATCTGCTGAGTGTTTCCAACATTCTCTGTTTTAATGATGTGTCAAATGTGATTCAGGAACAATTGGGAATGGGCAATAAATACTGGCTTTGCCAGTTTTGGCCAAAAATGAAAGAAAAAAATTACTTTAGTAAGAAAATTTAGGAACTTCCATAATGACTGACTAGATCTTGAATTGCTAGGGACTATATTCCAACCCAGACATTAAAGACAATCTCCTCCTAAATTCACTACAATAGTAGCATTGTGGAGCAGACACGATGCGCTCAACAGCCTAATTCAACTCCTGTGTCTTTTGGTGTTTTACTTTGACAGGAGAATTTTGGTTGGATTCCAGAATATGCATGATAGGAAGTGGGGAAGGGGATGGCAGCAGAGCCAATCAGAAGGTCGTCAGTGGTGGGGATCTGTCAGGAGGCAGGGTGAGGACAGGGTCAGTCAGCAGTTGGGGAAAAGTGGGAAGTTAGTCAGAAGTAGAGAGGGTGGGCAGTCAAATGTGGATAGGGAGGAAGTCAGTCAGGAAATGGGGAGGGAGAGTATCTGTTCAGAAGGGATGAGGGAAGCTGAGGAAAAGTGAGGGTTAGTTGGGAGAAATGTCCCTGTGTTACCACACCTCAGAGATTACTGTCTAGAATATTCCATGTCATTTTCACTGAATATTTGTGAACACTTTCAGGAATTGGAGAATAGGATGCAGATCTATCAATGATATACACACCACTAATGTCCAAATTACCTCAGTTTCAGCCTATGGTCAAACATTGTACTAGTCAGCATGAGGAATTCTGCAGATGCTGGAAATTTAAGCAACATACATCAAAGTTGCTGGTGAACGCAGCAGGCCAGGCAGCATCTCTAGGAAGAGGTACAGTCCACATTTCAGGCCGAGACCCTTCGTCAGGACTAACTGAAGGAAGAGTTAGTAAGAGATTTGAAAGTGGGACGGAGAGGGGTAGATCCAAAATGATAGGAGAAGACAGGATGGGGAGGGATGGAGCCAAGAGCCGGACAGGTGATTGGCAAAAGGGATATGAGAGGATCATGGGACAGGAGGCCCAGGGAGAACGAAAGGGGGGGGGAACCCAGAGGATGGGCAAGGGGTATAGTCAGAGGGACAGAGGGAGAAAAAGGAGAGAGAGAGAAAGAATGTGTGTATATAAATAAATAACGGATGGGGTACGAGGGGGAAGTGGGGCATTAGCGGAAGTTAGAGAAGTCAATGTTCGTGCCATCAGGTTGGAGGCTACCCAGATGGAATATAAGGTGTTGTTCCTCCAACTTGAGTGTGGCTTCATCTTTACAGTAGAGGAGGCCGTGGATAGACATATCAGAATGGGAATGGGATGTGGAATTAAAATGTGTGGCCACTGGGAGATCCTGTTTTCTCTGGCGGACAGAGCGTAGGTGTTCAGCAAAACGATCTCCCTGTCTGCGTCGGGTCTCGCCAATATATAGAAGGCCACATCGGGAGCACCGGATGCAGTATATCACCCCTGCCGACTCACAGGTGAAGTGTCACCTCACCTGGAAGGACTGTCTGGGGCCCTGAATGGTGGTGCGGGAGGAAGTGTAAGGGCATGTGTAGCACTTGTTCTGCTTACAAAGATAAGTGCCAGGAGGGAGATCAGTGGGGAGGGATGGGGGGGACGAATGGACAAGGGAGTCGTGTAGGGAGCGATCCCTGTGGAAAGCAGAGAGAGCGGGGGAGGGAAAGATGTGCTTAGTGGTGGGATCCCGTTGGAGGTGGCGGAAGTTACGGAGAATAATATGTTGGACCCGGAGGCTGGTGGGGTGGTAGGTGAGGACCAGGGGATCTCTATTCCTAGTGGTGTGACGGGAGGATGGAGTGAGAGCAGATGTGCGTGAAATGGGGGAGATGCATTTGAGAGCAGAGTTGATGGTGGAGGAAGAGAAGCCCCTTTCTTTAAAAAAGGAGGACATCTCCCTCGTCCTAGAATGAAAAGCTTCATCCTGAGAGCAAATGTGACGGAGACGGAGGAATTGCGAGAAGGGGATGGCATTTTTGCAAGAGACAGGGTGAGAAGAGGAATAGTCCAGATAGCTGTGAGAATCAGTAGGCTTATAGTAGACATCAGTAGATAAGCTGTCTCCAGAGATAGAGACAGAAAGATCTAGAAAGGGGAGGGAGGTGTCAGAAATGGACCAGGTAAACTTGAGGGCAGGGTGAAAGTTAGAGGCAAAGTTAAAGTCAACCAGGTAAACTTGAGGGCAGGCTATGTTTCTTCATCTTAATCAATAGTACCTTCACATTAAGTTGAAATTGACAGAATATTTTTTTAGAGCTACAGTACATTAACAGAGCCTTCCAGCCCAAGAAGCCCATGTCACCCAATTACAGCAATTAACCTACTAACCTGTAAGTCTTTGGAATGTTTGAGGAAACTGGAGCACCTGGAATAACCCTACACAGCCACAGGGCAAACATACAAGCTTCTTACAGACAGCAGTGAAATTGAGTGCAGGTTGCTGCAGTGTAATTGAGTTAATGCCAACAACTGCACCATCGTGACATCCCAATTACTCAAATATGGCACCAAAGTTCAAGTATGTTTTTATTTTTACCTATTGAACGCACAAATGACATGGGCTGGTGTGTAATTTTCTATTCTACTTCAACAATGAACATTTGAGCTTTACATTTTCAAATGTAGAACAAATTTTCTTTGGGTACATCAGCTAAAATGGCTTGAACAGAAGATAATGACATCAGAGAAAGGAATATCTGGCATTCCTAAAAAAAATCTCAGTGCATCCTGAATTTTCCTGCAGTCAATGGAATATTTCATTGTGGCAACATCTGTAAGACAGTAGAAACAAATAACGTGGTAATCACTAGTTCTGATCATATCTTTGGTCCCTGTCTTTATAAAGGAAGGCATAAACTGCAAAAGCAAGAAAGTGATATCAAACAATTCATTGGAGTAATGTGTCCAATTTTGGCCTTGGGGAGAAGGATGAATTTGCTTGAACAATCTCAGTGTTAGGTAGGTAAACAAAAGAAGAGTTGTTTTCCTTAGTGGAGAAAGTTTAAGTCAAGATTTATGGATGTGCTCAAGATAATGAGGGAGTTTGATAGGTTAAATAGGGAGAAACCTATTCTACTGGCACGAGAATCTTTTACAAGAGGATATAGATTTCAGATAAAGAGAGACAGAGGTGAGATGAACAGGATTTATTTTTACACAGGGGATTATTCTAATCTGAAACACATACCCTAAAATGTTGGTGGAGGCAAGTACAATGGTAACTTTCAAGGGGTTGAATGGATTGGAGAACCTACAAAGCTTTCAAAGAGCTCCAGCAGGACGATGAAAAAATAACTTGTTTCTTTTGCTGCAAGATTTGTTTTAGTGTTTCTGGTTCAGAGATATATTATACTTTATACCTTATACTTTATTGTCGCCAAACAATTGATACTAGAACGTACAATCATCACAGCAATATTTGATTCTGTGCTTCCCGCTCCCTGGATTACAAATCGATAGTAAATATTAAAATTTTAAATTATAAATCACAAATAGAAAATAGAAAAATGGCAGGTCCGGATATTTGGAGGGTACGGCCCAGATCTGGGTCAGGATCCATTCAGCAGTCTTATCACAGTTGGAAAGAAGCTGTTCCCAAATCTGGCAATTGAACAGGGCACCAGGAATATCACCCTTACCCTTGTCTGAAATTGTGCACAAGGTTTCTAGTGTACTACCACACCACCCTACCCCAAAGGACAGATTAAATCTTTATTTGATGTCCCTTCTCAAATCATGTCAGGTTCAATTATGTTCCACCTCATGTTTGTTCCCTCTGTCATCCCTGCAGCCACACTATTTTGTGGCTTCACAGGATAAATTGAGTTCCAGGTTTCAAAGTTGCATCTGTTTAGCTAGGCCTCAGGTGGCAGATCTCAAAGATGCACTCCAAACTCGCTGGTGGCCTTTCAACAACTCGTACTGCTTTTGGATATCAGCGATGATCAGGGGCATTTAAAAATTGATGGGAAATACATGCAGCCTTTCTGGAATGTATGACTAAACGCCATTCCTGGACTGAGTGCTAGGTGCAGTGACAAACCGCTGGTCTAGGGGTGCCACCATTTCTGATCTTCAGCACTTCCAGACCTCCATGCTATAACATGATGGTTAGTAGGTTGCATGATCATTGTAAATTTTCCTGTGATTAGGCTAGTGTTAAATCAGTGGGCTGCACATTTGGCAGGAAAGCCTATTCTGTGCTGTAACTCTAAGTAAATAAATACAAAAGGCTAGCAGGGAAGACGAGAACTGGCTGGCTTGTGCAGTGCTGTTTACTCCTGGGTCTCCTTGGTTAAGAATCAGCATGATTTGTTAGGCCTTACTCATTACTTTACCCTGCTGTTCAGTGGATACTTCACCCTCAGATCACACCACAGCCAGCAACTTCCGATATAAGCCGTGGCTGATTCCTTTAAAGAGTTGGAGTTATTAACTGATTTTTAACTGGCTTTGAACCTCAAATAATTTTGCAGTAAAACCTTTCTGGATGACAGAAAACCAATAATTAATTAATTCCATGCACATTAACCAATGAAGCCAGGGAACATAATATATATCAGATCTGGAGGAACTTAGAGAAAATTATTCATAGGTTTATTTTAGAAAAGCTATTGAATCAAGAGGTTAATTGAATACATTTTAGAAGGTATTTATTATCTACTAGTTCAAGGAGTTTACTGCTTGTTAGTTTAGTCTCTACCCAAGACGAGGGTGGTTTACAGGTCTATTCAGCATTCAGTGATCCCTGTATCATAGTGGATTGGCAGCTGGCAAGGTTTGTCTCAGGACTATCAGCAATCTAGGGACATGCTGGTAGGCTAATCGGCGACTGTAAATGACCCCTTAGGGTAGGTAAGTGTCAAAAGAATATAGAGGAGTTAATGGGTGTGTGAGAGAGAATGAGTTGTAGCAGTACCGGAGATTAAGAGAAGGGTGTGTGACTACGCTGGTGGAAGCTGCAGTGAGTCCAATGGGGGTGAATGACCTCCCTCTGCTAGTAATGCTTTCAAACCACAGGTGAGAAGCAAAATAAGAACACTAGATGAAAAGTACGCTTGACCTCTAAGCAACAAATGATGTAACCAGGCACAATAAAATGTGGGAAAATGTGACTGTATTAAGAGAGCACGGGTACCCAAGTGTTCTTGTACACAAGTCACTGAAAACAACAATTGCATATGTAACAAACAATTAAGATGAAAAAATGATGTATCAGTCATTATTACTTAGATACAGGTGTCAGGAAGTCATACTGCAATTGAATAGGACCTTGGTGAGATCGCATTCGGAGTGTTTTGGTTTCTTTACCTAAGAAAGGCCATCGAGGGAGTGAAACAGATATTCACTGGATTGGATGCAGAGTCAGCGGGTTTGCCATATGGGCAGAAATTGAATAGACCAGGTCTGTAGTATCTGGAGTAGGTCTCAAAATGAGGGAAAGCCAAGAAGGATTAAGACGAGGAGAAATTTCTTCATTCAAAGGGTGGGGTGAATCTTTGAAATTCTTCCCACTGGAGGGCTGAGGAGGTTCAGTCAGGAGTTGATTCCATACAGCAATTGATAGATTGGAGGGATCATCCAGTGTGCCACACATACATGGCAGGGAAGCTATTGAGAGGATTCTGAGGGATAGGATTTATGTGCATTTGGGAAGTCATGACATGCTTAGAGACAGTCAGTATGGCTTTTGTAGGGCAGGTTACATCTTATAAAACTGATCAAGTTTTTCTGAGGAGGTAACAGAAGCTTGATGGGGGTAAGGAAGAGGACATTATCTTCATGGACTTTAATAGGCATTAGTTAAGGTCCCTTTTGATAGGTTGTTTCAGAAGATAAAAATACATGGAATCCAGGGTGATTTACAAGTTTAGTTACAGAGCTGGCTTGCCCATAGAAGACAAAGAGTAGAGGTGGAAGGCTGTTATCTTGGCTGGAGGTCTGTGAACAGTAGTGCTTCACAAGGAGTGGTTCTGGAACCTCTGTTGTGAGTAATATATATATATATATATATATATATATATATATCAATGATTTGGATGAAAATATAAATTTGCAAGTTTGCGGAAAGACACCAAAGAGTGGTAGAGTTGTTGACAGTGTAAAGGTCAAGTAAAAAAATACGGCGGGATATAGATCAGTTACAGATATGGACAGGGAAATGGCAGGTGGAGTTTAATCTGGACAAATGTGAGGTGTGGAGATTGAATGAAAGAAGAATGTTAACAGTTAATGGTAGACACCCTATTGCAATAAGATACAGAGGGATCTTAGGGTCCAGGTCCGTAGTTCACTGAAAGTGCCTAAGCAGGTGGCTAGAGAAGAAATATGGCATGCTTTCCCACAGTGGCAGTGCTGTTGAGTGTACGAGTAAGGATGCCATCCTCCAGCTATATAGAACTTCAGTCAGATTGAGTTTGGAGTATTGTGTGCAGTTCTGGTCGCCCCATTATAGAAAGGGGGTGGAGATTGCCAAGAGGGTGGAGAAAAAGATTTACCAGGGTGGTCCTGTATTCAGGAGCATTGAACAAAGTTGGGTTGTTCTCCATGAGCACCAGAGGCTGAGAGGAGATCTATGATGGGGTAGTCAATCAGAATCTTTTCCCCAGGGGTAGAAATGTCAAACACCAGAGTGCACTTTTTAAAGGTTTGAGGGGGAGAAGTTTAATGACAATGTGAGGGGCATGTGGAGTGGACGGTGCCCGGAATAGGTTACCAGGGGCAATAATGCAACTGGACAGTCTGGTGAAGTTCAGGAGGCTTTTAAATAACAAATGAATATGAAGGGAAAGGAGACTTATGGATGATACTCAGAAGAAAAACATTTAGTATAAATTGGCATCAAGATTATCAAAATATTGTGGGCCAAATGGTCTTTTCATTCTGTTGCCTTTTCTATGTTCTAAGTTCTATGCATGGAAGATCAGTCATAGTTTTGATGCATGACAGAACAGGCTTGAAGGCTCCTATTTCTTACATTTTATGCATTCAGTGGGAAGACTTTTATCATGCTCACGGCTATATTTTTCATTTTATGTCCTCCCCTCAGTATCTCTTCAGGAAATCCAACTTATCATCTTAAAGAGCTGTGCACAGAGGGAAGACCTACAGTACATGGGTAACAGCCCATTCCTTAGCCTGAAGATGTTCTGAGAGATCTCCCTAATGCAGAAGTACAATTACTGTTGCTTTGTAGGAAGTACAGAAGAAACTGCAGATGCTGGAATCTGGGTGGCACAGTAGCATAGTGGTTAGCACCATGGTTTACAGTACCAGCGATCCAGGCTCAATTCCTGCCACTGCCTGTAAGGAGTTTGTACATTCTCCCCGTGACCACATGAGTTTCCTCTGGGTCCATGTTCCAAACAAGTACTGGTTGGTAGTTTAATTAGTCATTGTAAATTATCTAGAATTAAATTAGTGGATTGCTGGTCAGCACAGCTTGAAGGACAAGAAGGCCTACTCCGCGCTGTATGTCAATAAATAAATGAGTGTCAAAGGAACTCAGCAGATTAGACAGCATCTATGGAGGGAAATGAACAGTTGACATTTTGAGTTGAGGCCCTTTATCTTGACTGAAGTCCAGATAATTTGCACACAAGTTCTCAATTTGGTAATAACCAAATAATCAGTTTTTAGTGAAGCTATTGAAGCATCAATTTAGGCTCCAGATCCTGGTGAGTTTTTAGCTCATCTAAGCCATAGCCTTGGTTTAAGGTTACATCCTGATAGACAGCACCTTTGTCTTTGCAGCCACCACAATAGTCCTCCACTGAATGGTTTACTCACATCCAAAGTGATATTTGAACCCACAATTCAGGCAAGGGTTAAATAGGACATCTTTAGTCATGTCTTTTTCAAACTCTACTCTACCATTGTCACTGCAGTATTTCATTGTCACTATCATTGTCCTCACCCTGAGTTAGTCAAAACCCTCATGAGAAGAAGGGGAACAAACAGGAACAAGGTCAAGAAAACCATTAGTCAGTGAGATCTAGAAGAACAAGTATGTTGACAATAGCAGGAGGATGTAAAAGCAAGAGGATTGCAAGTACTAGGTGGTTTTTAACTTTCTCGATATTGATTGGATATGTCTTAGCATAAGGCCTAAGATGGCATAGAATTGGTTAAGTGCATTCATTTTATGTTTTCCCCTTGCTCTGATCATAACTGCGAGAATTGTGGACACCTCTCAATACTTTAGGGAAACAAGTTACCCCTTGATGGACTCTGTCTATACTTTTTGCTGCCTCAGTTAATCAATCAGCATGATCAAAGGTTCTGCCCTTCCTGAACATTTTCCCTTCTCCCTGCTCCCAATAGACAGAAGATACAAAAACCTAAAAGCACATACCACTACGGCCAAGAGCAGTTTATTTTCTTTTCTTTTTCAATCTTTTTATTAGTTTCATAATGATAAACATAACATAGTATTGATAGAAAGTTATTGGGATTACATTGTTGTAGATAAGATATTTTAAATATAAACCCAGTTAACACACGGGTATTAAACCTCCCAATTGTACAGGATACAAATATAATATACAAACAAATAAAAAAAATATATAACATGAAAAGGAAAAAAACATATACCCCAAAAGAAAAACTAACCAGAACAATACTAACCAACTAAACTAAGGAAGGAAAAACATGGGCTGTTATGTAACATCAAAAAAAAGGAACCATTAGTGTTGTCGACTCCACTCCTTTTGACATATATTAAAAAAAAATAGAATAGGTTTGGAAAAGGTCAAATTACATCATATGAAAGTATTGAATAAATGGCCTCCAAGTCTTTTCAAATTTAATAGAGGGATCATAAATAACACTTCTAATATTTTCTAAGTTTAACCACAACATAGTTTGAGAAAACCAATGAAATGTGGTGGGAGGATTGATCTCTTTCCAATTCAGCAAAATGAATCTTCTGGCCATTAATGTAAGAAATGCAATCATCTGACCATCTGAAGAGGTTAAATGATTTGGTTCTACCATTGGTAACCCAAAAATTGTGGTAATAGGGTGAGGTTGTAAATCAATATTCAGAACAGTTCAAATAATATCAAAGTTACCTTTCCAGTACCTTTTCAAAAAAGGACATGACTAAAACATATGAGTTAAAGAAGCTATCTCAGAGTGACATCTATCACATGCAGGATTCATATGAGAGTAATAACAAGCTAATTTATCCTTAGACATATGAGCCCTATTCACTACTTTAAACTGTACCAGTGCATGTTTAGCACATATAGAGGACGAGTTAACTAATTGAAGAATTTTTTCCCGTTTTTCAATCGGTAAAGTAAACTTAAGTTACCTTTCCCAATCAGTCTTAACTTTATTAAATACGTCTGGACACATTTTCATAATTATATTATAAATAGTTGCTATTACACCTTTCTGAAAAGGATTTAAATCTAAAATCTTTTCCAAAATATCCATTGAATATAAATTCGGGAAGGTAGGAAGAACAGTATTTAAAAAGTTTCTAATCTGTAAATATCTAAGGAAATGGAATCTAGGCAAATTATATTTATTAGATAATTGTTCAAAGGACATGAAACAATTATCCAAAAATAGATCACAAAATCATACTATACCTTTAGTTTTCCAAGCCAAATAGGCTTGATCCATAATAGAGGGTTGAAAGAAGAAATTAGATATAATAGGACATGCTAGAATAAATTGATTCAACCCAAAAGATTTTCGAAATTGAAACCATATTCATAAAGTATATTTTACTATTGGGTTATCCATTTGCTTATACAATTTAGAAAGAGTAAAGGGAAGCGAAGTCCCTAAAATAGAACCCAATGAAAACCCTTGTAAAGAATTACATTCAAGATTTACCCAATGTGGACTTGAAGTTATGTCCAAGTCCCATAACCAAAATTATAAATATCAAATATTAATTGCCCAATAGTAAAATCTAAAATTCGGCAATGCCAAACCCCCTCCTTTTTAGATTATTGTAGGTATCTTTTACCTAACCTAGGATTTTTATTCTGCCACATATATGATGAAATTTTGGAGTCAACATTATAAAAAAGGATTTCGGAATAAAAATTGGCACTGATTGAAATAAATATAAAAATTTAGGTAAAATAATCATCTTGATAGCATTGATCCGACCTATCAATGACAGAGACATTGGTGACCAATTAGTAAACAGAAGTGTAGTCTGATCAATTAAAGGTAAAAAAATTAGCCTTAAATAAATCCTTATGTTTTTTTGTAATTTTAACCCCTAAATATGTAAAAAAGCCAGTAACCAATTTAAATGGTAGATATCCGACCTGCATATTTAGGGGAAATAGTTCACTCTTATTACGGTTCAGTTTATCACCAGAAAAATTACTAAACTGAGCCAACAAGGATAAAATAGCGGGAATGGATTTCTCAGGATTAGAAATGTATAATAACAGATCATTTGCATATAATGATAACTTATGTATTTCATTCCCACAGGTAATACCAAAAATGTTAGGTGAGTCTCGGATAGCAATTGCAGAAGGTTCGAGGGCAATATCAAATAATAATGGACTAAAAGGACATCCCTGCCTAGTTTTCACTTTTACTGTTAGTGCGCATGCGCCGGTCGTGCATGCAGCCTGGTACAGCCGTTCCGATCTATTCTTACTTTCTTCTTCTTACTTTTTAATTTACGTCATTTTTTGTTTTTATTTTCTCACGGTAACACATCAAAGCTGCACCTTCTCTAACATGCTGGTAGAGAGAATTTTATTTGGGTTTTCTCTAGCGCTGGAAATGGTAACATCCCGACATGCGGGACAGAAGCAAGGATGTAATGCGTATTCCACGGACCAGCAAATACCGGCTGGTTTAGCGAGCAGAGCAGTGGACACCCCTGCTGAAATCCAGAGGAAAACACACAGAGGATGCAGAGGGGGAACACAAAGCCGAGGAAAAAGGACAGGGTTGAGACAACAAAGACTTTTGGAGAAGAGGAGTTCGGCGGGTAATACCGTTCCGGCTGACTGGAAGTGCACTGAGAGCGGTAAGCGTAAAGGAGCTGGGTGCTTACTGATCTGATTAACAACGGATGGTGCAATCCGGGGCATATTGCGATCGAGGAACGTGTTTGCAGACTGGATATTGAACTTTTTACTGCTGGACTTCAGCCACATTCCACCGTGATACAACACTTGGCGGCACTGGAGGTCGTTCCTTCCTGTGGCCATCGAACGTGCAGCTCCTCCCCTGGAGGGTCAGACACCCTGAGCCAATAGATTGGTCCTGGACTTATTTTCCATCTGACATAGTTTGCATTTTGTTGTTTGATTGTTGGGGGTTTTTGTATTGCTCTATTTACGCTCTATTCTTGGTTGGTGCAGCTGTAACGAAACCAAATTTCCCTCGGGATTAATAAAGTATATATATCTATCTACCTATCTATTTACTCTGAGATAAGCGAAAAAGGGAGATCTTTGATTGTAGTAAAAAACGAAGCTGCAGGGGTATGATATATTACTTTAACCCAAGATATAAATATCGGACTAATATTAAATTTCTCAAGCACAATAAATAAATATGGCCGTTCAACTCTGTCAAAAGCTTTCTCGGCATCTAAAAAATTATTGGGTTACTTTTTAATAATGAAGTTACTATGGTCAATGTTTATTCTCCAAACGTGGATCATCCCAAATTTTTTAAGCATCTATTCACTTTTTTCCTAATTTAAATGAGTATATGTTGATAATGGGTGGTGATTTTAATTGTTGTTTAAATCCCCTGATGGATAGATCCATATCTAGTCAGGCTTTACCGAATAAGTCAGCTACTCTTATCAACTCTTTTATGATTGACTCTGGAATTTCAGAAATTTGGAGATTTTTACACCCTAAAGATGAAGAGTTTTTATTCTTCTTACATGTTTATCATTCTTATTCCCGAATTGACTACTTTTTTATTGACTCTCATTTAATTCCATCTGTAATTGACTGTAATTATGACATTATCGCCATTTCTGATCATGCTCCAATGAAACTTTTATCAAGTTAATGAATACTTCTCCTAGTATTAGACAATGGCGGTTTAATTCTAATCTGCTTCAAGACCCAGATTTTGTTAAGTTTATGAGGAACAGATTGATCTTTTCTTTTCAACTAATATTACAGAAGAAATCTCCAATGGGACAGTATGGGACACTTTTAGAGCATATATCCATGGACAGATTATTTCTTATTCTGTTGGTTTGAAAAAACATATTAAGAATGAAACACTTTTGTTGGTTAATAAAATTAAAGAAATTGATAAGAAATATTCTATTGCTCCTAGTAAGGAGCTATATAAACAGAGAGTCGAACTTCAAATGGAACATAGCTTATTATTAACATTCTCGATTGAAAATCAATTAATGAAAACTAGAAGTGACTTTTATATACATAGTGACAAATCGGGTAAATTATTAGCTAATCAATTGAAAACTGCTTCGGTTAAACGTCAAATTATCAAGATTTGCAAACATGATGACACCTTGACAGGTAATCATGAAGAGATAAACAGATCTTTTCAAGAATTTTATACCTCCTTATACCATTCTGAATTTCCTCATGATCCCAACACCATGCATGACTTTATAAGGAAATTGAATATTCCAAAATTATCACCCGAAGAATGTTTAATATTAGAAACTTCCTATTATGGATGAAGAAATAACAGCTGTTATTTCCTCAGTGAATTCTGGCAAAGCACTTGGTCCAGATGGTTTTACAGTGGAATTCTTTAAGTTTCTTTTCTTCTATTCTTTCTCCTTGGTTGTCTAGAGTTTTTAAAGAAGCAATCAGATTAGATAAATTACCACAATAATTTTATGGAGCTTCTATTTCTTTAATTCTTAAAAAGAATAAAGATCCTACTGATTGTGCATCATACAGACCGATATCTCTCCTGAATGTAGATTCTAAGATTTTTTTCTAAAGTATTAGCAATTAGGTTAGAGAAGGTATTACCTCAAATTATCTCTGTGGACCAAACTGGATTTATTAAAAATCGTCATTCATCTTTTAATATTAGGAGGTTAATGAATATTGTTTATACTCCTTCACTTAGTACTCCAGAAAGTGTTATTTCTTTAGATGCCAAGAGCAGCATCCATCCTGCTTTTAGAAGACTATTGAATAGTTATCTAGTATGATAAAATGGAGTGACATCACAATCTACAGTACCTTGTTATGATTTTACACCTTAATTTTCTGTCAGAAACCTCAAAGCAGGTGGTCATGGTTGAACTGACAATACTTTGGAAACACAAGCAAGAGAAAATCTGCAGATGCTGGAAATCCAAAGCAACACACACAAAATGCAGGTGTCATAGTCTGGTCCGTGAAGTCTGCATTCCGGTTCACAGTGCGGTCCATTGTTCCTTGTTCTGGGTTTTCCTGTTTTCTCCCTTGTTCTATTGGTTGCCTTAATTGAGGCACCTGATTCTCATTTTGGACTGGCACATAAATACCTCTGCAAACCAGAGATGGCTGAGGACTGTTCCCTTTCCCTTCCTTCTGAAGCCTTGCCTGCATTCCCGTCAAGTTGAACCACTGGAGTGAGACTGGAGCTTTGCCATGCCAAGATAAGGAACTACCTACTGTTGAGTTTGTATCCCTGTGTTTAATGTCTGTGTCAAAGAAGAGTCCTGGCCCTAGGTCCTGTTCCCAAGGAGGGGTCCTGGCTCTGTGTTCCATGTTCCTGTGTTCAAGTCCGAGGCTCTGTGTTCCTGTGCTCCAAGACCAAGTCCAGGGGCTGTGTTCCAGCCCTGTCCAAGTCTGAGCTTTGTGTCCTCATCCATTTCTGGTGCCTCGCCCAGCCCAGTGCTGGAGATTCATCGTCCTGTGCTGGAGATTCCTCATCCTGTGCTGGATCGTCCCCATCTGAATCCTCAGCAGTTTACCTCAGCAAGTATCCTCCGCAGTCATCCCGGCCCTGCGTCCTAGAAAGGGGCCCGGCCCTGCGTTCCAAGGAGGAGACCCAGCCTTGTACTCAAAAGCCCAGCTAAGCTGAGTCCAAGAGCTGAGCCAAAACTAGTCCAAGAGCCTCGTCCTGCCCTGGAGTTCCCTCCTCCTGCCATGGAGTTCCCTCATCCTGTCCAGGAGTCTGTTGTCTAGTCCAAGACACATCCAAGAACCTTGTCCAGTCCAAGCCATGCCCAAGATCCTCGTCCAGTCCAAGTCACGGTTTTGTGTTCTCGTCCTGTCCATGTGCCTCATCCTGTGCAGGAGTTTCACATCCAGTCCTGTAGCCACGTCTTGTCCTCGCCTAGATCCAGGGTCCAAGCCTGGCCCTGTCCAGTCTCTGGCTCAGAGTCCAGCCCAGGCTCCTAGTTCCAAGTTCCTTGTCCTGGTCCCGCTTTCCTAGTCTTAGTCCTGGTCCAGGTCCAGTGTCCTTGTCTTGTCCAGGGCCTGTGTCCATGTGCAACGTCGTTTCTTCCTGACTCCCCTTGTTTTCTTGATAAACCTTGTCCTGTTCCTAGTACTTCAGTGTCTGTGTCTTGTATTTGGGTCCGCTCCCAACACCCTCTTGTAACAGAACAGTCCAGCCTTACATGGACCCAGCGATGCAGACACTGTTGTTTAACCCTCGCCATCCTGGGTTCCATCCTGTTGAATACACCCCCCCCCCACCCTCCCATGTAGCCCATAGTCTTGGAAAGCCTTTTGGGTCACCAGGAGGCTCCCATGGGGGTGGGGGGGAGTGTACTGTCATGGTCCTGTCTGTGAAGTCCACATTCTGGTTCACAGCCCGGTCCATCAACCCTTGTTCTGGGTTTTCCTATTTGCTCCCTTGTTCTGTTGGTTGCCTTGATTGAGGCACCTGATTCTCATTTCAGTCTGGTACATAAATACCTCTGCAAAACAAGGATGGCTGGGGACTGTTCCCTTTCCCTTCCTTCTGAAGCCTCACCTGCATCCCCATCAAGTTCAACTGCCAGAGTGAGACCAGAGCCTTGCCACGCCAAGATAAGGAAATATTTATCGTTTGGTTTGCAACTGTCTCTTTGTGTCCCTGTGTTTAGTGTTCATGTCAAAGAAGAGTCCTGGCCCTAGGTCCTGCTTCCCAAGGAGGGTTCCTGGCTCTGTTCCATGTTCCTGTGTTCAAGTTCAAGGCTCTGTGTTCCTGTGCTCCAAGACCAAGTCCAGGGGCCGTGTTCCAGCCCTGTCCAAGTCTGAGCTTCGTGTCCTCATCCAGTTCTGGTGCCTCGCCCAGCCCAGGAGTACCTCGCACAGCCCGGTGCTGGAGATTCCTCGTCCTGTGCTTGATCGTCCCCATCCGAATCCTCGGCAAGTATCCTCGGCAGTCATCCCGGCCGTGCGTCCTAGGAAGCATCCTGGCCCTGCGTCCTAGAAAGGGTCCCAGCCCTGTGAGAGGATCCCGGCCCTGCATCCTAGAAAGGATCCCAGCCCTGTGAAAGGCTCCCGGCCCTGCATCCTAGAAAGGCTCCCGGCCCTACGTCCTAGTAAGGGTCCCGGCCCTGCACTCCAAGGATTCCTGGCCTTGTACCCAAGAGCCTAACTAAGCTGAGTCCAAGAGCTGAGCCAAAACTAGTCCAAGAGCCTCGTCCTGCCCTGGAGTTCCCTCATCCTGTCCAGGAGTCTCTTGTCTAGTCCAAGCCACGTCCAAGAACCTCGCCCAGTCCAAGCCACATCCTAGAACCTCACCCAGTCCAAGCCACGTCCTAGAACCTTGCCCAGTCCAAGCCACGTCCCAGAACCTCGCCCAGTCCAAACCACGTCCTAGAACCTCGCCCAGTCCAAGCCACATCCTAGAACCTCGCCTAGTCCAAGCCACGTCCAAGAACCTCATCCTGTCCAAGTCAAGGCTTTGTGTTCTCATCCTGTGCAGGAGTTCTACATCCAGTCCTGTAGCCACGTCTTGCCCTAACGCCTGGATCCGGGGTCCAAGCCCGAGTCAAGACCCAGCTTCCGGATCCCTGTCCAGTCTCTGGCTCGGAGTCCTAGCCCAGGCTCCTAGTTCCAAGTTCCTTGTCCTGGTCCCGCTTTCCTAGTCTTAGTCCTGGTCCAGGCCCAGTGTCCTTGTCTTGTCCAGGGCCTGTGTCGATGTCCAATGTCGCTTCTTCCTGACTCCCCTTGCTTTCTTGATAAACCTTGTCCTGTTCCTAATACTTCAGTGTCTGTGTCTTGCATTTGGGTCCGCTCCCAACGCCCTCTTGTAACAGCAGGAGGAACTCAGCTGGCCAGGCAGCATCTGGGGAAAAGAGTAAACAGTCAACATTTTGGGCCAAGACCCTTCATCAGGACTGGAAAAAGAGAGGAGAAGTCAGAGTTCTCCTCTTTCTTTCTAATCCTGATGAAGGGTCTTGGCTCAAAACATCAATTGTTACACTTTTCCATAGATGCTATCTGGCCTGTTGAGTTCCTCTAGTATTTTGTGCATAGTGCCTTGGGAAGTCCAGATTGAGAAAGCATTTTTCTGAGTGTAAGAAAGCCAAATACCAGGAGCTGGTAGAGTAGTGCCGGAGACAGGTGTGGAGGGCATGATGCAGACCTATAGAAGTGGAGTGTAGAGGTTTTGTTAGCTACTCGCAGTGCAGAACCCCACTCTCCCTTTGGGGGTCCTGCAAAGAAAAGAACCTCCAGGACCATAACAGAGACTGCTGAGTGAGCCTGCAGATGGCTATGGATCAAGAGGTGTGACCTGTGGACCAATGCTGTGGGACACAAGCTGGGGTCTGATCAACTCTGGCTAGGTCACTTGGGCAGGGGTGTCAGATGTTGAAAGACCTGAAACACCAGATGACCCCAGGTTACATCACTGATGATGTGTCTCTGCGCATCCTAGGATGTATCTCAGCATCGACCTGCACTGCACTTACTCTGTAGCTGTTGCAATTTATTCTGAATTCTCTTATTATTTTAACCCAAACTGTGCAATCTTTTAATCTGCATGAGCAGTATGCAAGACAAGATTTTCACAGTGCCTCAGTACATATGACAGCAACAAACCAATTCCAATTCCAAACTTTTTCCCAGGGTAGGGGAGTCAAAAACTAGAGGACATACGCTTTAAGTTAAGAGAGAAAAGAGCTCCCAGGGGCAAGTTGTTCACACAGAAGGTGGTGAGTTTATTGAACAAGCTTCCAGAGGAATTGGTAAGAGGTGGGTACGATCAGTGTTTAAAAGACGTTCAGACAGGGTTATGGATAGGAGCGTTTTAGAGGGATATGAACCCAATACGGGGAAGTGGGATTAGTGTAGATATGCCTCTCTGTCAGCACAGGCAAATTGAGAGTAATGCCTTTCTCCTTGCTGAACAACTCTGACTCTCTGTGACCCCCCAAGTCCATAACTCTTCACACCGATGTAAAATTATGTAAAGTTACTAGTGTTTTATTGATTATCTAATTATTCATATTCCATCAAAATTAGATTATTCTGAGAGAGTTGTCATTTTCAAAGTGGAATGTGATCAGTTTTGGCACCTGCTTGAGGCAGTAAAAATGCAAATGAATCGTATTTATTTTGAAATGAGCTGGACGTCATCAATCAATCCTCTGCTTTGGCTTCCATAGTATTGCGACTTTTCATCAGAGACACAAAGTATATGCATCAGCAGATAATTCTTTCCAGTCTGCTATCATTCAGCTCTCTTCTCTGTGTCCTCCACTCCTTTGAGGTATACCCTGGGCCTGCTGCGTTCACCAGTAACTGTGTATCGCTTGAAATTCCAGCGTCTGCATATTTCCTCATGTTTGCAAAAATAAGCTTACAGCCTGTTGTGTCCTTACAGCTCTTTAAGAGAGCAGTTCATAGCAGCTCAGGCCCAGGTTGGTGCCTGGCGTCCTAGCCTGGCTAATGTGCAAAAGCTTCATGTGGGCAATGAAAACTACTGCTTTTAACCATATTACTTGAAATTGAATCGTTGACTGGTTCCACACTCTCAATCTCTCTGCTGCTTCTCTTACCCTCCCTTATCATATGTTTCCACAAACAGACTTGATTTGCTGACTTTCAGATAACTGGGTTTTCATTTAAGTCCATCAAGTTAAAAGGCTAACAGTAACTGTGTCATTTGATTTTTCTCCCTCTCTGTTTTGTTATGCTATCACTTACAATTGGCATCTCATTGGTATAAACACTTCAGACTTTGCGCTTTCTAACAGTCAGGAAAACACAGGCGGGATAATTAACTGGCCTCGACGTTCAACAGGTTTATTTCAAAAATTAATTACAACATCACACTTATCTCTGTCATCACCCCACCCAGTCAGTTTAACATGCATTGTGAGGTTTATGATAGAATAGCTGCATATATTTTCAAACTGGGCATGTTTTCACAAAGCACTTTAAGTGATTTCTAAAAGAAATATAAAAAAAAAGGCATCCATTAGTCTTGCGAGACCATGGATCTGCGCCTGGAAAGTCTTCACTCTCCAGGGCGCAGGCCTGGGCAAGGTTGTATGGAAGACCAGCAGTTGACCATGCTGCAAGTCTCCCCTCTCCACGACACCGATGTTGTCCAAGGGAAGGGCAAGGGCCGAAACAGCTTGGCACCAGTGTGGTCGCAGAGCACTGTGTGGTTAAGTGCCTTGCTCAAGGACACACACGCTGCCTCAGCTAGGGATCAAACTCACGACCTTCAGATCGCTAGTCCAATGCCTTAACCACTTGGCCACTTGCCCACTGGCAAAAGAAATAGAATACATTATAAATCATACAGTATAATAGTGGTCAACAGCAATGAATTGACAATAAATGTATATGCAGGAGTGTACGGTCACCAAATTCATAGTCACCACCACTGCTTGTGCAGGCAGAAAGTATAACACACATGGAACGTGCTCAGTAAAATTCTTAGAAAGAAGTTGACGATTGTCAAACATGATAGGATCGAACCCACCTCACTAGAGCTGTGAGGTGGCAGTTCTGTCAGCTGCAACAGTGTGTGAAGCCTGGGAGACTCCTGGAGTGAGAGCTGAGCAAAAACAGCATATCCACTAAACAGATACCCCCCACCCCCACCCAGAAACTGCCCTTACAGCTTTGACATCTGACATGGTTCTGCCATTGGCATTGCTGAATGTCAGAGCTGTAAGCCCTCTAAATGAGTCTGATATTTAGAAATGCACAAAATATTATAAAATAGAAATAAATGAATTTAAAAGAAAATCAGATCACTTAGAAGCATATGAATAATTGAACCAAATCACATCCTTGTAATTCTTGATGAAATTAAGGGGGATTACAGATCCTGGATTGTATTTAACCTGGAACAGAATACAAAGGCAGATTCACCAGCATCAGCGCTGGGGAATCACAGCAAGGCAGAGCTACTCTGCAGGAGTCTAACAGCACAGGTGGAATATTTTCAGTGAGGTTTGTAGACAGAAGTTGATGCCTATTGTTTCTGTTGTTTGATATATAGATGACAGGGTTTTGCCAGCTGTCAGTTTCCGGGGCAGTTTCAGTTTGAACCAACTACAATACACCATGAGAGGCCCTGTCCCTGTTCAAGTCTTGTCAAGGAGGCTTTGGGCAATGAGGGAAGTCCTTAGGTTGGTAAGAGCATAAGGTGACCACTGCCAAAGTAAGTCTGACTGTGCAGAAATAGAATTTTTAAGTAGCAAGACAAAAGTGGGCAATGGGTGATGTGGTTAAGTTGCTACCCCACAGCCTCAGTGACTTGGGTTCAACCCTAATCCCCATTGCTGTCCATGTGGTCAACTTTGCCTCCTTTCCCATCTATGCCCAATAATTTCAATTAACCCACTCCAAACATTATTTTTTTTTCAGCTTGCCCTCTCCCCACTTCCCCATCAGGCAAAAGATACAAAAACTTGAAAACACACATTACCAGGTTGAAGGACAGCTACAATCCGGCTGTTATAAGACTGTTGAACTGACATCTTATAAGCTAAAGATGGACTCTACCTCACAATCTACCTCGCCATGGCCCTTGTGTTTCATTGTTTACCTGCACACCATCCTCTCTGTAATTATGTTCTACATTCTGATATTGCTGTCCCCTTGTACCACCTCGAAGTACTCATGATCTGTATGAATGGCTTGTAAAACTGCGTTTTCCCACTGTTTCTCAGTATGTGACAACAATAAACTGAGATAAAAGGATGAAGATGGGAATAAAATTTCACAGATAAGGCATCTTTAACAAATCAATAATATTGGAAATCTGAAGTATAGAATATAGAATAGTACAGCACAGTACAGGCCCTTCGGCCCACAATGTTGTGCCAACCCTCAAACCCTGCCTCCCATATAAGCCCCCACCTCCATTTCCTGTCTAGTAGTCTCTTAAACTTCACTAGTGTATCTGCCTCCACCACTGACTCAGGCAGTGCATTCCACACACCAACCACTCTCTGAGTAAAAAACCTTCCTCTAACATCCCCCTTGAACTTCCCACCCCTTATCTTAAAGTCATGTCCTCTTGTATTGAGCAGTGGTGCCCTGGGGAAGAGGCGCTGGCTATCCACTCTATCTATTCCTCTTATTATCTTGTACACTTCTATCATGTCTCCTCTTATCCTCCTTCTCTCCAAAGAGTAAAGCCCTAGCTCCCTTAATCTCTGATCATAATGCATACTCTCTAAACCAGGCAGCATTCTGTTAAGTCTCCTCTGTACCCTTTCCAATGCTTCCACATCCTTCCTATAGTGAGGCAACCAGAACTGGACACAGTACTCCAAGTGTGGCCTAACCAGAGTTTTATACAGCTGCGTCATTACATCGCGACTCTTAAACTCTATCCTTCGACTTATGAAAGCTAACACCCCATAAGCTTTCTTAAGTACCCTATCCACCTTTGAGGCAACTTTCAGGGATCTGTGGACATGTACCCCCAGATCCCTCTGCTCCTCCACACTACCAAGTATCCTGCCATTTACTTTGTACTCTGCCTTGGAGTTTGTCCTTCCAAAGTGTCCCACCTCACACTTCTCCGGGTTGAACTCCATCTGCCACTTCTCAGCCCACTTCTGCATCCTATCAATGTCTCTCTGCAACCTTTGACAATCCTCTACACTATCTATAACACCACCAACCTTTGTGTTGTCTGCAAACTTGCCAACCCACCCTTCTACCCCCACATCCAGGTCGTTAATAAAAATCACGAAAAGTAGAGGTCCCAGAACAGATCCTTGTGGGACACCACTAGTCACACTCCTCCAATCTGAATGTATTCCCTCCACCATGACCCTCTGCCTTCTGCAGGCAAGCTAATTCTGAATCTACCTAGTCAAACTTCCCTGGATCCCATGCCTTCTGACTTTCTGAATAAGCCTACCACGTGGAACCTTGTCAAATGCCTTACTAAAATCCATATAGATCACATCCACTGCACTACTCTCATCTATATGCCTGATCACCTCCTCAAAGAACTCTATCAGACTTGTTAGACACGATCTGCCCTTCACAAAGCCATGCTGACTGTCCCTGATCAGACCATGATTTTCTAAATGCCCAGAGATCCTATCTCTAAGAATCTTTTCCAATAGCTTTCCCACCACAGACATAAGGCTCTCTGGTCTATAATTACCCGGACTATCCCTACTACCTTTTTTGAACAAGGGGACAACATTCGTCTCCCTCCAATCCTCCGGTACCATTCATGTGGACAACGAGGACATAAAGATCCTAGTCAGAAGCTCAGCAATCTCTTCCCTCGCCTCATGGAGCAGCCTGGGGAGTATTCCGTCAGGCCCCAGGGACTTATCTGTCCTAATGTATTTTAACAACTCCAACACCTCCTCTCCCTTAATAGCAACATGCTCCAGAACATCAACCTCACTCATATTGTCCTCATCATCATCAAGTTCCCTCTCATTGGTGAATACCGAAGAGAAGTATTCATTGAGGACCTCGCTCACTTCCACAGCCTCCATGCACATCTTCCCACCTTTATCTCTAATCGGTCCTACCTTCACTCCTGTCATCCTTTTTTTCTTCACATAATTGAAGAATGCCTTGGGGTTTTCCTTTACCTTACTCGCCAAGGCCTTCTCATGCCCCCTTCTTGCTCTTCTCAGCCCCTTCTTAAGCTCCTTTCTTGCTTCCCTATATTCCTCAATAGACTCATCTGATCCTTGCTTCCTAAACCTCATGTATGCTGTCTTCTTCCACCTGACTAGATTTTCCACCTCACTTGTCACCCATGGTTCCTTCACCCTACCATTCTTTATCTTCCTCACCGGGACAAATTTATCCCTAACATCCTGCAAGGGATCTCTAAACATCGACCACATGTCCATAGTACATTCCCCTACAAAAACATCATCCCAATTCACACCCGCAAGTTCTAGCCTTGTAGCCTCATAATTTGCCCTTCCCCGATTAAAAGTTTTTCCTGTCCTCTCTGATTCTATAGTTTTCCATGATAATGCTAAAGGCTAGGGAGCGGTGGTCACTGTCCCCCAGATGCTCACCCACTGTGAGATCTGTGACCCTGACCCAGGTATTAAGAGTGAATGCTGAAAAGATGAATCAACGTTGAAGAGGAGAGACCAGTCTATGTTTAACGCAAAGTGTTTGTCTCTTAAATTGGAAGTGGATGGTTGGAAAATTGGGTGGCCAAGCAGAAAGCTGCACCATTAATTCACATAATCTCCAATCAGATGTCAAAATCTCAGGATTTTGTGGAATAATCTATATCCTTTGCTAAATTTGATTAAACGCTGTAGTATGGCAGAACATCAGTCAGCAGTTAATTTTCAACAAATTTTTGATTGTTTTAAATCAGCATTTTAATTTGTGTCACAGCTGGCATCTGCAGATTGCGATTAAATTAAAATGTGAACAGAGTTTCTTTGTGACATGCTGTAGGTTTAGAGCAATTGACTAGACAACAGAAAAATAAGGTCAAATAAAATAAATAAATAAAGATTTCTTCTGAAGTATTCTGCTACGAATTATTCCTGAAACTATCCATGTTCCAGACTTAAACGTAATCATAGAGACCCAGAATTCCAAAAATTATCCCTACAGCAGACCCACATAGTCACAGATGTACATTATTCCTGGAACTATTGACATACCAGACTTACAAACAGTTTGCAACTGTGGGTTCGTGAGTCAAAAAAGTGACCTCAAGTTGCCTTTGTGTTTCAATTCTTTTCCTACATTACTGCAGGCTGAACCCAAGTAATCAATGGGTTCCATTTTTACAAATGTCCATCAGTCAATTTTGTCTATAAGTTGGAAAATACATTACAAAAAACTCCATATGCTAACCATACCTCCAACAGTATTTTAATGAACAGCATTGAAATCAGCTAAGACCAATAATAAACACAATTACTAAATGTAATGAAAGAGAGGAAACTGGTTCTGCTGCTCATATGATGGAATGTCTATACATACTGTACTTTGGACTTTTGAATTTACTGATATTATGTAAACTGCTTTGTACATGGGGGTGACTGTAGATATGTAACCTGGGATGGCGAGTGTCTGTATATTTATTAGAAATTGGAGATGTATTATTTTAACACTTCAAGACTAGAAGAGAGCTGGTGCATGGCTGTATTTTGGAGAGGAACAATGATTCATTTCATTTTACTGTTATTAAACAGGAGGGGTAAGACTGACCCAAGAGTTTCCGTTCTCATATGGGAAAGGCTAATTTTAGTAAAACTTCTTTATTCTCTTTTTCTTTTGCGATATGGGCATTGTTGACAAGGTCCGCTGCAGTAGTTGGCATTCAATGAGTGGGCATCTAAGGTAAATATGTTCTCACAAGAGTAAAGAGTGGGAGTCCCAAATCTAGAGCCAAATGGATAGCAGGCAGCATACAGAGTAAGGCAAATGAAAGGAAGACTTCTATCAGATACCTGAAGCTTAAGGCTGCAACAATTGTAAAGGAACGTAGTTGGTAAGATAGACAGGGTAATGGCAAACAACATTTAATACTGATAAGTGTGAGGTGATGCATTTTGGGAGGCCAGAATGGGTAGAATATATGCCATGAATGGTAGGGTCCAAGGGAGTATTAAGAAACAGAGGGACCCCTGTGTATGTCCAAGTACCTCTGAAGATGGAGCAGAGGTAGATATGGTGGTGGAGGAAACATATGAGACACCCATCTTCATCAGTCAGGTTATAGAATATACTGAAAGAGCAAGGAGGCTATGGTGCAACTTTATGAAGTATTCATTTGACCACAGCTAGAGTACTATGGCCTGGAGTACGGTTGGAGAGAGTGCAGAAGAGATTCACCAGGATGCTGTCTGGGTTGGAACATTTCAATTATGAGGAGAGATTGGTTATACTAGGTTTTTTATGCTTTGACAGATGGTGGAATACAAAGTTATGAAGTGTACAGTTAGAGTTGTTAGTAGGTATAACACAGGTATTTAGAACTGTATTAGAGGCCATAAACTTAGGGTTAGGAGCAAGAGATTTAGAGGGGATCTGAAGATGAATGTTTCCATCCAGAGGATGGAACACACTACCTGGGTGAATGGTAGAGGCAAGTACTCTCATAATGTTGAAGAATTAATCAGACATGTACAATGATATAGACAGCTATGGACCCAGTTCTGGTAAGTGGGATTATCACAGTTAGATACTTAATAGTCAGCATGGACATGATGAGGTAGTTCTGTGCTGTATGATTCTATGATGGATGAATATAGGAAGCCCATGGGGGCAGGTAGAAAAGATATCATGTTAACAAAGGAAAGGTATGAAAGGTCATTGACAGGAGAACTTCAGGATATTTAAAAGACACATAAAAAGTGAGAGGGCAATCAAGGAGAGATTAGAAGACTTTTAGATGACCAGCAAATGTGGCAATGGGAGATGTGAGTTAGTTCTTTAAACATGTTTGTCTGTAGACACTGTAGTTGACAGGAAAATATAAAAATATCTTTGGTAAGCATTGAGTGGAGGGTATATTAATGGATTTAGAATCTCTTCAAATTAGATAGTTCACCATGCATGGAAAAAGTGTGCACATCATTTTCAGATAAATGAGAGAGAAAGTAGCAAGAGCTCTGACTGTCATCTCTAAACCTCCTTTCCAGTAAATTGGAAGATGGCTGACAGCATACTGCTGTTTGAAAAAGGAGAGGAGAATAGCTCCATTAACTGCAGTGGTGAACAAGTTATTGGTAGAATCTGTGAAAGGCAGTATTAACTTATGTTTAAAAAGATGTGCAGTGAGAATGGAATTCAAAGGAGGCCAGATTTGTCTTATCTGATTCAGTCACTTCTGATGGCAATAAGGGGAGTCATGTGATGTTTTGATGTGTTTAAATGGATTTTAGAAAGGACTTTGATAAGACTTCAGCATCTCTGATCCACTCATTGCAGCCTCAAACCCTCCTCCCAGCAAGGCCTCTGCTCACTGCCCTGTACCCACCCAACAAACCCAAATGGTGTTCTAGCCCTCAATTATTCCAAGGATCATATTTCCTTTGCACATTCCATAGTGTGCGGAGAGAAGTACAGATCACCATATCAGTAAATCTCAGGCCATTGAATGGAGCAGCCATTTATGAACTGTGTGCCCACTGGCATATTAGCATCTTTGGGCCTATGCTCTGTATGGCCGAATATTCTTTTCTGTCAAGATTGACTTGTACTTCTCCCTGGGAGATCAACCTGCAACTGTGGGAGGGCCCTGGCCAGTCCTATTTTCAGCCCTTCCACAGCCATGCATGCTAGGATTTATATCAGAGATGTTCTGAGCTCTGTGATGCACGGTTTGGCCAGCTATCCTTCATGAACAAAATCAGTTCTTTCCCAACTGTGCATGTGAACTGTGCTGTATATTCATTAGGATGCTCTGGGCATCGTAATGCAAGTTAAAGGCATCAATAACCATATTTTTAATTCTGATGTACACCAGAAACCAATAAATATTCTACTATTTTCTGGTGCTTTAAGGTACAAGATGGCCAATGACATTCAGGGTAAAGGACCTTGGCTGTCAGATCATCATTTCTTGTCAATTCAAGTAAGTCAAACATAGACACCAGTAGATATTCAGCAACTGCATTAGAGCTTACAATATGGGATTCCTCCTTCCTCATCAGTGAGGAAAGCTTGTGCTAAACCTGAAGGATTTCACAGGGTAGTGTGTTTCATCAGTTGGTCTTTCTCAGAAACTTCCAGTAGGGTGTTAACCATATGGCTAAAAGGGTCTGTGTGCTTTCGTGGAAACCCCGGTCCACAGCGCAGTGTATGGTGTTTTACATTTTATTTGCATATGCCTTTACACAGGAGACAATTCAAGTCTATACCAGCTAACTGAGCAAAGCTCAGTTATTTTTCCTGTAACATACCCTTTTCCACCTCTCCACCATTTCTAATGAACTCTACAGACTAGGGGCAATTTACAGTGCACATTCACTACCAATTCTCACATCCCTGAGATGTGGGGGGAAGCTGGAACACCCCCCCCCCAGAACAGAGAACTGTACAGCACTAGAACAGGACCTTCATCCCACCATGTCTAACCAACCATAATGCCAACCTAACTAATCCCATTTGCCTACACGTGATCCATATCTTCCCTTCTCTGCATGGTCACATCTACCTAAATGTCTCTGAACCATTGCTTCTACCATATGACCATGAGACATAGGAGCAGAAATAGTCCATTCAGCCCATCGAGTCTGCTCTGCCATTTCATCATGGCTGATCCATTTCTCTCTCAAAGCAAATTCCCTGTCTTCTTTCTGTAACCATTCATGCCCTATTAACCAAGAATCTATCAAACTCCGTCCTAAACACACTCAATGACTTGGCCTCCACAGCTGCCCGTGGCAACAAATTCCAGATTCACCACCCTTTGGCTAAAGAAATTCCTCCTCATCTCCATTCTAAATGGACATCCCCCTGTTCTAAGGGTGTGCCCTCTGGTCCTAGACTCGCGCAACATAGGAAACATCTTCTCCACATTCGCTCTATCTACGTCTTTCAACATTTTTTTAGGTTTCAATGAGAACCTTCCCCCCCCCAATTATTCTAAATTCCAGCAAGTACAGGCCCACAGGGATCAAATGCTCCTCAAACAATAGGACTCTCATTCCGGGACTCATTCTCATGAACCTCATGTGAGCCCCCTCCAATATCATCATATCCTTTCTTAAATAAGGGGCCCAAAAAACTGTTCACAATTCTCCAAGTGAGGCCTCAGCATTACATCCTTGCTTTTATACTCCAGTCCTCTCCAAATGTATGCTAACGTTACATTTGCCTTCGTCACCACTGACTCAACCTGCAAATTAACCTTCAGGGAATCCTGCATCAGGACTCCTAAGTCCCTTAGATACCCAAGATTTTTGAATTTTCTCCCCATTTAGAAAATACTCTATGTTTTTTTCCCTTCTTCCAAAGTGTAAAGTGCATACAGTGTATCTCCACACTGTATTCCATCTGCCACTTCTTTGCCCATTCTCCTAGTCTGTCTAAGTCCTTCAGCAACCTCTCTGCTTCTTCAACACTACTTGCCCCTCCATCTATCTTTGTACTGTCTGCAAACTTGGCCACAATGCTATCAATTCTGTCATCCAAATCATTTGACATAAAATGCAAAAACAAGCGGTCCCAACAAGAAGCCCAGCAGAACACCACTAAACACCAGCAGCCAATCAGAAAAGGCTCCTTTTATTCCCACTCTTTGCCTATGTCAGGATGCTAGAGCAAGGATCCAGTCGCAGACCAAGTACTGTGCGCACTGTGATATTTACTGAGTAGCAAATCCCGGGGGGGGGCAACAAAGTCAGCATCAAAGTTCAGGTAGAGATAAAAAAATTCCAGAGAAATGCAAAAACCAGAATCAGGAAACAAGCAGAGTCGATATTCAGACAGACAGAGTACAGATACGAATGCTGAAAAGGCTCAGGAAAATTCACTAGCACAATCTGGCAACGAACAGGTGAAAACACAGGACTGAAATACACTGAGCAATAAACAGAGAGGCAGATGATAGGTGGAGCACAATGAGACACAAGTGGCAGCAATACAGGTAATAATGAGAAACAGGTGAGAGACGGAGTACTCAGTAATACAGGGGCCGGAGTAGAGCAGGAGCGGGGATAGGAGTACATGGCAATACAAAGCCACAGACTGACAACTAGGGGGAAACACACAAAAAGACAGTTTACCTGGAGGTACTAACAGCCTCCTGCCAATCAGCCAATATTCAATCCATGCCGGTATCTTTTTTGTAATATCATGAGCTCTTATCTTGTTAAGCAGCCTCATGTGCGGCAACTTGTCAAAGACCTTATGAAAATCCAGGTGCACAACGTCCACCAATTCTCCTTTGTCTATCCTGCTTGTTATTTTCTCAAAGAATTCCAACAGATTTGTCAGGCAAAATTTTCCCTTATGGAAAGTATGTTAACTTTGGCCTTTTTGTCTTGTGCCTCCAAGTATTCTGTAACCACATCCTTAATAAATGACTCCAACATCTTCTCAACAACTGAGGTCAGGCTAACTGGCCAATAATAGTTTCCTTTCTTCTGCCTCCTTCTCTTCTTGAAGAATTTAATGACATTTGCAATTTTCCAGTCCTCCTTCCCTGTCTTTTATGACTAAGCCAATTGTGGATCCAATTTACTAAATTACCATGTATCCCAAGCAACTTAATCTTCTGGACCAGCCTACCATGAGGGAACTTGTCAATGCTCTAATAAAGTCCATGTAGACAACATCCACTGTTCTACTATTATTGATCATCTTTATCTCCTCCTCTAACAGTGTGTCAAACATAACCTCCCCGCTCAAAGCTATACACTGTATTGACTGAGAAATCCATACTTTTCCAAAAGCAAGTAGAATCTATCCCCAAGATCGTTCTCTAATAATTTCTCTACCACAGATTCTGTCAGACCTGGACAGGCAGACACCTCCCAGTCTCCACCCAACTAACAGGAGTCACCTGCTACTCATTTTCAACTCATCACCTGCAGCCTATTTAAACCCAGCTCTCATCTGCAGTCTTTGTTCACTCATCAAACCAGCCATTTGCCTTGAGCCTTCAGTTACCTTGTTACCTTTTATGTTTAACATCTGTTCTCTCTCTTGTTTTGTGGCCCCTCATGGCTTGTTATTTTGCAGCTTATTAGTAAAGTTTTGTTTGCTGCTCAGTCACAAGAACATAAGGACAGAAGAAATAGGAGCAGGAGTAGGCATCTGGCCCATCGAATAAGATCATGGCTGATCTGGCCATGGACTCATTTCCACCTACTTGCCTCTTCCCCATAACCTTTAATTCCCCTAAAATGCAAAAAACTATCCAAGCTTGTCTTAAATATATTTACTGAGGTAGCCTCCACTACATCATTGGGCAGAGGTTTCCACAGATTCACCACTCTCTGGGAAAAGCAGTTCCTCCTTATCTCCATCCTAAATCTACTCCCCCAAATCTTGAAACAATGTTCTTTAGTTCTAGTCCTACCTACCAGTGGAAACTACTTTCCTGCCTCTATCTTATCTATCCATTTCATTATTTTATATGTTTTTATAAGATCTCCTCTCATTCTTCTGAATTCCAGCAATTACAATCCCAGGTAACTCAATCTCTCCTCATAGTCTAACCCCCTCATCTCTGGAATCAACCTGGTGAACCTCCTCTGCACTGCCTCCAAAGCCAGTATTTCCTTCCTCAAGTATGGAGACCAGAACTGCACACAGTACTCCAGATGTGGCCTCACCAGTATCCTTTACGGTTGCAGCATAACCTCCCTGCTCTTAAATTCAATCCCTCAAGTAATGAAGGCCAACATACCATTTGCCTTCTTGATAGCCTGCTGCATCTGCAAACCAATCCTTTGTCAGGACTAACTGAAGGAAGAGTTAGTAAGAGATTTGGAAGTGGGAGGGGGAGGGGGAGGGGGAGATCCAAAATGATAGGAAATGACTGAGTCCTTCAGTTAGTCCTGAGGAAGGGTCTCAGCCTGAAACGTTGACTGTACCTCTTCCTAGAGATGCTGCCTGGCCTGCTGCGTTCACTAGCAACTTTGATGTGTATTGCTTGAATTTCCAGCATCTGCAGAATTCCTCATTTGCCAAAAGAATGGTATTGTATTGTGAAGGAAGAAGAACAGAATATTTCTCTCTTGTATTGCACTATTATTTGTGAATGACTCACTGAACAATCCAGGAGTAATGACACTCTGGTCAGGTACATAATGTCTGTGTCTACTCGGTCAACTCCAGCACTTGTTCATTACACCAGAGAAAGAACAGTTCACTTCCATCTGATACAATAGCTCACTTACAACAATGAATGGTGACGCATTAAGTCAGATGATGGACTCCCTATTGATTAGCTCACCGCTGCGTGCCTTCATGGCTGTCAGATTAGGAAGTGTGTGTGTGGGTAGTGATCCTGGGTCAGATTAGGAAGTGTGTGTGGGTAGTGATGCTGGGTCAGATTGGGAAGTGTGTCTGGGTGGTGAAGGTGATCTACCAGGGTTCCTGATCTCCGTTCATTGAGAGCAAGGTAATAAGGTAATACGAGGCACGGTGGCACGGCTAATAGAGCCATTGTCTCACTGCACAAAAGACCAGGTTCAGTGCTGACCTCCAGTGTGGCTTGTGTGGAGTTTGCACGTTCTTCCTGTGACCGTGTTGACTTCCCTCGGGTGTCCTGGTTTCCCCCCACATCACAAAGACACACACGTTAACACACTAATTGGCTGCTGTAAGTTATCCCTCGTGTGTAGTTGATCATAGAATCTGAAGGGTGTTGAAGGGAATGTGGGAGAATAAACTAGGCAGGCAGAATGAAGCAAACTCATTAAGTAATTTATTTTCTGGAAAGGATGGCATTTAAACAATATAAACTGGTTCCATACTTTTCCAAATACAAGTAAATCCTACCCCTTAGAACCCTTCTCAATAGAAAGTCAAGCTCACTGGCCTGTAATTTGTTGGATTAGTTTAATGCCTTTCTTAAACAAATAAACAACATTGGCTACTCTCCCATCCTCCAGGGCCTCACCTCTGGCTAGAGAGGATACAAAGATCTCCGTCATGGCCCCAGCAATCTCCTCTCTTGCCTCTTCCGGTAATATGGGATAGACCCCCAACGGGCCCTGGGGTCTTATCCACCTTAATCTCTTCCTTGGTATCAATATGCCCTAGAATATCAGCACACTATATGCATGTAGGAGCTCAAAATGAAGTACGCAGTGAGTAGGTAGCATATAGTAGCATTAGAGGCAGTCCAAATTAGATTTACCAGACTAAATCTTGGGTTAAGACGCTGTCCTATCAAAAGCGGCAGAACAGCATGGGTCTGTACGCTTTGGAGTTTAAAAGAATGAGGGGTGGCCTTATTCAAACAGTTGTGATTCTAAAGGGTCTGGATTGGGTAAATGTTAAGATACTTCAGCAAAAGGGAGAGTCACGGCGAGGGGACATACCTGCAAAATAAGGACTCAGTCACTTAAAACCGAGGAATGTAGTATTTTTTCTAAAGAGCAGTGAAGTTTTATTCTAAAGCGCACCAGAAATCTCTGTGTGGTGAAAGAGAGATCAACATTTATATTTAAGGCAGACATAGATAGTTAAAATATCAAGGAATTGAGGGTAATGGGAACCTGACTCAGAAAAGAAGTCAGCATAGATTAGCTATAATCAAATTCAGTGCTAGGACAGGTTTGAAGTGCTGACTGGCCTTCTCTTGATCCTGTTTTCTCGTTTTCTTGTAGCATTCTTATAACACCAATCATTTTACCACTTCCCTTCCCCCCCAGACTTGCAACCAAAATCTCCTTCTACTGTATGTGAAGTAGTGATAACGCTTGCAGTTCAGTGTACATTCAGTATTTAAGTTGTAGTCTCCTGCACACTGGGGAAAAAAAAATCCTGGACCCTCAGAGGCTCCACCTTCCTCTCACACCAACCCTCCCCTCTCCACTAACACCACCAGCCTCCCTCCCCCCTCTGATCCTAGCTCTCAAGACTCCAGCCTTGAACTCCAGGCCGGGTCTTCACCTGTGACTCTCGTCTCCCCTTCCTCCACCACCACTCTGCAACCCCGTCTCCCTCAGATCCCACCGTCAGTTCTTGGGCCCTCGGAGGCTTCATCTTCCTCTCACCCCAACCCTCCCCTGTCCACTGACACTACCAGCTTCCCTTCCTCTCCCCCCTCTGATCCCAGCTCTCATCCGTGCCGGGTCTTTAATATCCCCTCCGACCTTCAACTCTCTGAGGCAGAGCGCTCTGTCCTCAGTAAAGGCCTTACCTTTTTCCCCCTTCGCCCACACCTCAGCGGGTTCCGCGGGCGCCAAGACACTGAACCCTTCTTCCGCTGGCTCCGTCTTCGAGCCCACTTCTTCAGCAAGGACTCTCCCACCCCCACTGACGACCCCGTCTCCTGTCTTCAACCCTTCTCCTCTTCATGGACACCCCGCTCTGGCCTTCTGCCTGCTCTGGATCTCTTTATTGCTAACTGCCGACGGGACATCAACCGTCTCGACTTCATCGCACCTTGTTCCAATTCCAACCTCACTCCTTCTGAATGCTCTGCTCTCCACTCCCTCTGCACTAATCCTAACCTTACTATAAAACCTGCCGATAAGGGGGGGGGGGTGCTGTTGTAGTCTGGTGTACTGACCTCTACCTTGTCAAGGCACAGCGACAACTTGCTGATACCTCCTCTTATTTACCCCTCGATTATGACCCCACTAAGGAGCACCAGGCCATTGTCTCCCACACCATCACCGACTTTATCAGCTCTGGGGATCTCCCATCCACTGCCACCAACCTCATAGTTCCCACACCCTGCACTTCCCGTTTCTACCTCCTACCCAAGATCCACAAACTTGCCTGTCCTGGTAGACCCATTGTCTCAGCTTGCTCCTGCCCCACCGAACTCGTTTCTGCATACCTCGACACTGTTTTATCCCCCCTTGTTCAATCCCTTCCCACCTGTGTTCGTGACACTTCTCACGCACTGAATTTCCCCTTTTGCCAATCAACTTTCCAGCTCTTAGCTCCATCCCTCCCCCTCCTGTCTTCTCCTATCATTTCAGATCTTCCCTTCCCCCTCCCACTTTCAAATTTCTTAATATCTCTTCTTTCAGTTAGTCCTGATGAAGGGTCTCGGCCCGAAACATCGACTGTACCTCTTCCTAGAGATGCTGCCTGGCCTGCTGCGTTCACCAGTATTTTGTGTGTGTTGCGAGTTGGATAGTCACTTGACATGACCCCTTTGTACAGGTTTTCCCTGAGGCTCCAGTTGTCAGAAACTTTAACTCTCCAACTCAATCCCATTCCTATATTAGTCATAGCACTGTTCCAATAAAGCTCATCTTTGGCTCGAGAAACATCACTGCACCTTCCAACGCAGGTGAGTCACAATTTGCAGATCACAGCACCAAAGTCAACAATTTCAGAAAGCCAGCCTTTCCAGTTTATACCGGAACTGCCACAATAACAGGTCGCCAATGGAAATGTTGCATCCCTTTCTCCACACAGCTGCTGTCTGAGTTGTTGGGAACTTCCAATAATTTTTGTTCGTATTTCAGATTTCCCGCACCTGCTTGCATTTCTCTGCATCATCAGCCTGTAGCTGAGTTTTAGCAATTTCCCTGCCTCTTACTTTAAATTGTTTCCCACTTGCATCATCTCCAGGTAGCTCAGCAGTGATAAACATTCAACACCTGCACCACCTGCCATTTTGGTGCTCAGTCTCCACCCTATTACAAACATTACTTTATTAGATATTTTATTTATTTTTTGATCTCTTTTTTTTTAAGAGTCATAGGATGAAAACAGATCTTTTGGCCCCCCAAGTCTGTGCTTGGGCCATCAAGTACCTACTAACAGTAATCTTATATCAATCCCATTCCATTCTCCCTACATTCCCACCAGTCTCTCAGACACTACTCCTCACACCAGAGAGGCAACTTCTTCACACAGTGGATGATGCAACTCTAAGTTTTTCATTGCACCTCTGCAGACATGTATAGTACTTGTGCGTATGACAGTAAACTCAGTTCTGACTCTCACTTTGCGGCTGGTACAATCTTGACATTTAAAAGACACGTGGAAAAGTATACAGCGAGGAAGGCTTAGAGGGATACTAGCTCAATAGGACTTCCTCGGCCTGGAAGGTTTGGGCAAAATGACCTGTATTCTTCCCGTATTGCTGACCTACACAGCAGAAGGCATTTACAGAAGCCAATTAATTCACCAACTCACATGTCTTGGGAATCTGCAGCTTCCAGTGGAAACCCACATGGTCACATGGAAAACACGTGAACTCCACATAGACAGCACCACTGGCCAGGATTGAATCCAGGGCTGCTAGAGCTGTGAGTCAGTGGCTGTGTCACTGTGCCACCCCATTGGCTGTTCAAAAGACGACAGGAATATTCATTCCAGCCCCACCTCCATTCATGCTGTGGCTACTGACATCTCTGGTTTAGCTGTTAATATGCTTTACTTATTTAACCCTACTGGGGCATAGGCCATCTAGATCTGCGCGCCAGAGCTCTCCATCCTAGGTCAATATTACAAATTGTCAGCAGGTGAGAATTCTGTCCCGGGGCTTTGGATCTTCTGTTGGCGTTTATGTACCACGAGGTTTTTACGGGATGGGGTTGCCAGACGTAGGCCCAGCCTCAGCTTTTCGTAGTCGTGCTTGGGATCATCCATGGCGGAGTTTAATTACCTTTACGAAAATGATAAATCATTGTCTTGATCAGGCACAACACACACAAAAATGCTAGGTGAACTCAGGAGGTCAGGCAGCATTGATGGAGAGAAATAGACAATCGACATTTTGGGCCAAGACCCTTCATCAGGACGAGAAGGAAAGAGCTCAGAAGCCATAATAAATGGTGGGGGGAGAGGGGAGGAGTACGACTGGCAGGTGATAGGTGAATCCAGAGGTGGGGGGAAGAGAGATGGGTGGGTGAGAAGGGTGGCGGGAACAATGTGAGAAGCTGTGAGTTAATAGGTGGAAGAAGCAGAGGGCTGAAGAAGATAAGAGAGGGCAGTAGACCATAGAATAAAGGGAAGAAAGTGCAGAACCAGAGGCAGGTAGGTGTGGGTGTTGGGCAGGTCACGAGGATGGGCAAGAGGAAAGAGAAGGGGGAAGGGACCAGAGAGAAAAGACACAACAAAGGAGGGAGGGGAGTGGTTACTGGAGATTAGAGAAATTGGTAGTGATGTTGTCAGGTTAGAAACTATCAAACTGGAATAGGGGATGTTGTTCTTCTAATCTGCACCTAGCCTCAATTTGGCAGTAGAGAAGTCTGTGGACAGACGTGTCAGTGTGGAAATGGGAAGTGGAATTAAAATGGCTGACATTTGGAAGATTCTGGATGTTACCATAGATGATGTAAAAGTGCTTGATGAAGTGATCGCTCAGTGTGTGTTGAGTCTCACCGAATGTAGAGGAGGCTCCACCAGGAAACACAGAGGCAATTAATGACACCAGTTGATTCACATGTGAAGTGCTACCTTACATGGAGGGCTGATGAGGGACCTGAATGGTGGTGAGAGAATGGTGGTGGTAAGGGCAGGTGTAACACTTGGGACAAGTGCCAGAAGGAGAGCTTATGGAGAGGGATAAGTGGACAAGGAAATCATGGAGAAAATGATCCCTGCATAAACTGGAGAGGGGAGGGAGGAGGAGCTTTGTCTGCTGGAGAAAGCGCAAGTTGTGGAGGATGAAATAGATACAGAGGCTAGTGAGATAGCAGGTGAGAATGAGGAGAAGCATAACTCTATAATATCAGAGGGGAGAGGTATGTGCTGGAAATGGAAGAGACGTACAGGTAGGTGAGGGTAGCTTTGATAGCACTGGAAGGGGAACCTCATTTTCTGGGAGAAGAAGGTATTATGGATGTCCTGCAGTGAAAGGTCTCAACATGGACACAGATGTCACATAGATGGAGGAACTGAGAGAAGGGAAGAGCACTCTTGAGAGTGACAGGGCTTTAGGCGATAGTAATGTTGCCCCCATGTTGCTACTAGGAGACCACTTGGCAATTCTGGATCAGCAACAAGGACGAAGGCAGGAAGTGGCTTAACTGGGTTCCAACTCAAATTCCTCTGCCATCCAAAGCTTAACAAGCTCAAATCGTCAAAGTTCAATTTGCTCATTTACAACAGCAACATCACAGCACCCTCTGGTGCCAGTCTGCAATGAGCACATGTGTTTAGAGACTAGGTTCCTCTCTGACTTGGTATCTGCAGGCTTGGCCATAAATAGTCCAGGGGTGCTTGATGGACAGTCAGGTGATATTTCGTCAAAACAATAGGTTCTTGTAAACGGCTCCAATAAAGCAGAAGTACACCAACTCCAATTAATTACTTAGGATTACAAAACTGTGTTTATTAGACAGAATAGGTCAAGCTTTGAAACACTTATTTAAATAATGTGCAGACCCCTCTCACAGCAGGAAACCTCCCATTTGATCCGCATCACTGTTCACAATAGCCCATCGGTGAGGCCCTGTGAAACCACCACCAAGCTCCCCGACCACTCTACTTCCAGACTCTTTCCACTGATTTGAAATACTGCAGTGAGTGGGCCAGTACATAGCACCATCTCAAACCACCGAAGCCGAACCAATCATCACTCTTCGCGAGTTGCTCCTCTGTGTTCAACTAACTTTCACGTTCCCATGGTGGTATTGCATTCTCATGGTTGTATTACTGTAATAGTAATTAAAGTTCTGTTACATTCCAGACCATGGTGGTGATGAGACATTTGATAAGCACAAAAATTAACCCTTTACATTCTACCCCTCAAATGTCACCACCCTGTTATACCCGGCCCATAGGCTTTAATACAACACCTGCAGATGCCCCTCCAATTAAAAGCAAATTGAAAAAGTACTAAGCATAAATCAAAATGGCTATGGTAATACTCCAGCGCACTACAGTAGCCCATCACCCTCCTGGCACTCCAAAGGGCCACCAACTCCCTATATAATAGTAATGGAACCGATATCCCACCTTCTGTATTTTATCTACCAAACGTTGGAGATGGTCAAATTTGTAATATTCTTTGACTCATCACGGATGTACTTACAACACACCTGGTAGATTATGGTGCTGAATTCCCACCTCTGGAGTATGTTGTGTCATATGTGTCTCGAATAGATGATCTGGCCGATCACCCGACACACAAGTCAAAATATCAGAGAAAGGGTATCACAGAGACCAGTCAGTTCTGGATGATAGCTTATCCCCCATATGGTACTACCCAGGTCATCCTGATGGCCTCAACCATTGGAATTTATCTTGACAAAGGACCTCTGGCTTCCCACTTTGAGAACATCCTGCAGCCACTCTGATACATGAGCACCCGAGAGACAATACACTATCCTTGTGTCACTTTTGTGGCCGCAGAATCTCCTTTACTGAAATTTGGTTGAAAGAGGGGCAAGAATGGATGATTAACGCACCACGTTTTCTCAGTTTTAGAAAAGATAGAGGAGGAGGAGGAGGTAAAAGAGGGGCGGAGGGAAGAGAAGTTGCACTACTAATTAGGGACAATATCACTGATGCAATCAGAGGAGATATATGGAGGGGTCAGACACTGAGTCCATTTGGGTGGAACTCAGGAAAAGGAAGGGTGCATTCACATTGGTACTACAGGCCCCCTAATAGTCACCAGGATATTAAGGAATGGATATGTAATCAGACTAATTGAAATGAGTGAAAATAATAGGGGGATTATCAACTTCCCTAATGTTATCATGGAGGATTTCAACTTCCCTAATATAAACTGAGACCTTCTTAGTGTAAGGGGTTTAGAAGGGGCAGGATTTGTTAAGTGTCTCCAGGAAGTTCTTTTTAAATCAATATGTGGACAGTCCAATGAAAGGAGGGGCCATACTGGACCTGGTGTTGGGTAATGAGCCTGGCTAGGGTGACTGACCTTTCAGTGGGTGAACAGTTAGGGAACCGTGGCCACAACTCCTTAACTTTCAGGATAGCCATAGATAAGGATAGGTATGGTCCTTGTGGGTGAGTTTTAAGTTGGAGTAGGGCAAATTATGAGGGCATTAAGCAGGAACACTGAAGTGTTAACTGAGAAATCTTTGTCTCTGGCAAGTCCACACTGGACATGTGGAGGGTGTTTCATGGTCAATTGCACAGTGTACAGGAAAAGTATGCTCCTGTCAGAAGGCAGGTCGAGGATGGAAAGATAAGAGAACCTTGGATGTCAGAGAGGTGAAGCATTTGGTCAAGAATAAAAAGGAAAAGTATGTAAAGCTTTGGAAGTCAGGATCAAATGAAGCGCATGATGAGTAGAAAGAAGCTAGAAAAGAACTAAAAAAGGGAATTAGAAAAGTGAGGAAGGGCATGAAAGTCCTTGGCAAGTATGATGAAGGCAAATCCCAAGGCATTCTCTACATACATTAGGAGCAAGAGGAAAATTAGGGAAGAGGGTAGGACCATTCAATGATAAAGGGGGATACATTTGCTTGGATGCAGAGAATGTGAGTGAGGTACTAAATGAGTACTTTGCTTCAGTGTTTACCAAGAAAAAGGATATGGTGGACCAGGAGATCAGTGCTGAGCATATAAATACATTAGGGTGTTTAGCAGCCAAAGAGGAGGAAGTGCTGGACTTCCTAAAGAGCATTAAGGTGGATCAGTGCCCAGGTCCTGATGGGATTTAACCCATTACTGAATGAGGCAGGAGTCGAGATTGCTGGGGCTTTTACCAGAATCTTCATGTTCTCAAACCTATGTAATACAAACATCTATGTCAGGAAGCTGTTCATTGACTATAGCTCGGTGTTTAACACCATCATCCCCACAGTCCTGATCAGTAAGCTACAGAACCTTGGCTTCTGTACCTCCCTCTGCAATTGGATCCTCAGTTTCCTAACTGGAAGACCACAATCTGTGTGGAATGGTGATATCTCCTCCTTGCTGACAATCAACACTGGCACACCTCAAGGGTGTGCGTTTAGCCCACTGCTCTACTCTCCCTATACCCATGACTGTGTGGCTAGGTATAGCACAAATTCCATCTATTAATTTGCTGATGATACAACCATTGTTGTTTGAATCTTGGATGAAGATGAGAGGGCATACAGGAGGAAGATATACCAGTTAGTGGAGTGGTGTCGCAGCAACAAACTTGCCCTCAACATCAGTAAGACGAAAGAGCTGATTGTGGTATTCAAGAAGGGTAAGACCAGGTAATATGAGTCAATCCTCACTGAAGGATCAGAAGTGGGGAGAGTGAGCGATTTCAAGTTCCTGGGTGTCAAGGTCTCTGATGATCTAACCTGGTCCCAATATATGGATACAGCTATAAAGAAGGCAAGACAATAGCTATATTTCATGAGGAGTTTGAATAGATTTGGATTGTCACCTAAAACTCTCAAAAACTTCTATAGAAGTACCATGGAGAGCATTCTGACTGGCTGCATCACTGTCTGGTACGGGGCTGGGGGCGGGGGTCACTACTGCACAGGACTGAAAGAAGCTACAGAAAGTTGTAAAATTAGTCAGCTCCACCTTGGGTACTAGCTTCCATAGTATCCAAGACATTTTCAAGGAGCGATGCTTCAGAAAGGCGGCTTCCATCATTAAGGACCCCTATTGCCCAGGAATACCCTCTTCTCATTGTTACCATCTGGAAGGAGATACTGAAGCCTGAAGGGACACAGCAATTCAGGAACAGCATCTTCCCCTCTGCCATCCGATTCCTAGATGGATATTGAACCCATGAGCACTACCTCACTTTTTTTAATATATATTATTTCTGTTCTGCTCCATTTTTAATCTAACTATTTAATATATATATAACTGTAATTGATTTACTTCGGTTTTTTCTTTCTATATTATCATTTATTGTATTGTACTACTGCAGCTAAGTTAACAAATTTCACAACACAAGCCAATGATAAAAAACCTGATCCTGATTCCTCTAACCACAGGCAAGGTCCCAGATGACTAGCAGGTGGCCAATGTTTTACCTCTATTTGAGAAAGGAGCAAGGGAAAATCCTGAGAACTGAAGACTGGTGAGTCTCATGTCAGTTGTAGGGTAATTGCTGGAGAAAATTCTTAGGGATAGGATATATGAGCATTTAGAAACTGATGGCCAAATTAAAGAGAGCCAGCATGGCTTTGGAATGGGCAGGTCGTATCTTACCAACTTGATTATTTGACATGGCGACGAGAGAGATTGATGAGAGTAGGACAGTGGATGTTGTCTACATGGATTTTAGTAAGGTGTTCAACAAAGTCCCTCATGCGAGGTTAATCCAGAAGATTAAAATGCATGGGGTCTGCAGCAAATTGGTTGTCTGGATTCATAGAAGACAGAGGGTAGTGGTTAAAGGGACTTACTCAAACTGCAGGTCAGTAATTAGTGAAGTTCTGCAGAGAACTGTGCTGGGACCTCTGCTGTTTGTAATGTATATAAATGACCTGGATGAAAATGTAGATGGGGGGGTTAGTAAGTATGCAGATGATACCAAGAATGGTGGAGCTGTGGACAGCGTAGAAGACTGACAAAGAATACAGCGTGATATAGATCAGTTGCGGATTTGGGCAGAGGAAAGGTAGATTTAACTCAGATAAGTATGAGGTTTTGCACCATGATAAGGCAAATGCAAGGAGACAGTACACTGTTAAGGGCAAGATCTTTAAGAGTGTTGCTGCACAGAGCAATCTTGGGATCCAGGTTCATAGCTCCTTGAAAGTGGTTGATAAGGCGGTTAAGAAGTTATTAGTTAAGGCATTGAGTTCAAAAGTCAAGAGGTTATGTTGCAACTTTATAAAACTCTGGTTAGGCCACTTCTGGCATATTGCATGCAGTTCTAGTTGCCCCACTATAGAAAGGATGTTGAGGCTTTGGAGATGGTGTAGAAGAGGTTTACCAGGATGCTGACTGGTTTATATGGCCTGTGCTATCATGAGAGGCTGGATAAACTTGAGCAAAGTGAGGAGTAAGTTTTCGCTCAGAGAATTGTGGATGCCTGGAATGCACTGCCTGTTATAGTGCTAGAAGCAAATACATTAGATTCTTTTAAGAGACATTTGGATAGGGACATGGATGTAAGAAAGATGGAGGGATATGGATATTTGGTAGGTAGGGAGATGTTCTTGAATTGATTTTTAGCTGATTTAGCACAACATTGTGGGCTGAATGGCCTGTTTCTGTGCTGTACTGTTCTATGTTCTATGGTCTACATAGCAGCCGGATCAGCCCATACATATCTTATCTACTGACCATTGGACATGGTCAGTCAAATCTGCTCTCTGACTCTTCAGGGATGTACCTACAACACATCTTGGTTGGGAGGTAAGTTGCTACTACTTTTTATCAGGGCTTCTGTGCGTTCCCAACAAATGGATTTAAGATTGTCCATATCATCTTAAATGCTCTTTCTCCCTTGAGTGGTCACCAGTACAAAAGCCTGATCAGCCACCTCAGAACCTACCAAAGTTCTGAGTGGAAGCAAGTCATCTTTGACTACAAGGGATGACTATGGATGAAAAGGACACAAGAGAGGACACTCACTTTAAATAGTCCCCCAAGAGAAAAAATTGAAACTTTTGCATAGCATCCCGACAGAAAGTTGGCAGTTCTGACAGTGCAACTTCTTTTATCATTTGCTGTGTTAACTCCATTCGAGTGGAGTACTTGAGTCCCATAAATTAGGCTCAACTCACAACACATTTTGTTTGTTAACTTGGGTCTAAAAACCACCTGGAAGTTGGCAGCACAGGATGATGCAAATCAGGAACTAATTATTGGAGCATACCTGTAGGTTTCAGAGACTTAAGGGAGGGAGCCCTGAAAAAAGGTGTCAATTAATGGCATTGAAGTACAACTGAAGCATGTTAAATTATTTATGTGTGTGTCTAAAAGCTACTCATGCTAATCCTATTTCTCAATTCTAACCTGTAGCCTTGCATGTTGAGCACATCAAGCTATTTAAGTGATCACGGCCTCTCCCAATGTTATGCACCTTGATTACTCTTTCACAACACACTGGAGGAACTCAGCAGGTCGGGCAGCATCCATGGAATTGATTACTCTTTCCCCTTGCCACTCACTATTGGCATTGCTAATCTTTCTTTCAAAACAGACTTTTCAAACTCCTCTGTATGTCTTTGAGAACATCAGATGCTATCCTGCATTCAGCTCTTCAAGCCTACTCAGCTATTCAGATGTGATGGTTGACCACATATCTTGACACAGTTTTACTTTATAAATGCAAGAAATTCCGCAGATGCTGGAAATCCAAAGTGACGCACACAAAGTGCTGGAGGAACTCGGTAGATCAGGCAGCATCTATGGTAATGAATAAGTAGTTGGTGTTTTGGTCCGAGATCCTTCATCAGGACTGGAAAGGAAGAGGAAAGACATCAGAATAAAAGGGTGGTGGGGGTGGAGGTAAGATAGATAGCTAGAAGGTGATAGGTGAAACCAGGTGGGCAGGAAAGATAAAGAGCTGCAGAAAAAAGAATCTGATAGGAGAGGATATGGACCACAGGAGAAAGGGAAGGAGGAGGGGACCTCATGGGAGCTTATAGGCAGGTGAAGAGGTATGAAGCTGGAGTGGGAAATAGAAGAAGAGGGTAGGGGGAGGGATTTTTTTTAACCCAGAAGAAGAAATTGATATTCCATTAGGTCAGAGGCTATTTTACAATTTTACTTTGCAATTCTTGCTCTTGTAGTCAACCATCAAAAAACAACCTTCTATCTGCCGCCTTGATGACGTCAAACATCCATCTCGTTACTTCCATGGACATGAAGGGGTACCCTCAAAGTTCCTTCTGCATCTCCATACTTTTCAGAGTGTTGTGTATTCATTTGTTTTCCCACTCCAAATATATTCTTAATGGAACATCGAATAGTACAGCACAGGAACAGGGTCTTCTTTCCATGGTGTCTGTGCTAATCATGTTTCAAATTTAAAATGCATATTTGCCTGCACATGGTCTATATCCTTCATCCCTGCCTGTTCATGTTTCTGTTTAAATACCTCTTAAGCTTTGCTGTAATATCTGTGTGGGTGGCGGGGTGGAGATACAATCTCTACCAAAGGACACCCTTGGGAAAGGTATAACTCTTGCTTAGCCCCCAGATCAGGGTAATGTGAAGCTATGGGGGCAGGTGGTGGGTAGTCGTATGGGAGTACATCACAGCACATAACAATGATGATGATCATATCTGCTTCCACCACGTTCCAAGCACTTACCACTTTCTCCTGAAAAAATACTTGCTGTGTAAATCTCCTTTAAGCTTTTCCCCCTTGCACCTTAAATCTGTGTCTTCCTTGTCCAGATAAAACTCCTTCTGCCATTGCTGCACTCACATTTCAAAAGGGTCGATATCCTGCCTGCCTTAATTCAACTCCAGTTGATAGTTCTCTGTCAATCTAGCCTGTGCACTGGCACCTTCCTGCAACTTGTGTCTAAAGGATGGAACAGTTTTCACATTTCTGCATTGGTGACTGGAAATTTGCTGAGATAGATGCTGACTATGATAGAACGAATTTCAGAAACCTGTAGTAAGGTACAAGTGGTCATGTTAGGTAACTGTTTAACCTTACCATTGTAAAATTAAACCTCCCCCACCATTGCTATGAAACACCCACTACACCCACCCTTCTGCACAAGAAGGCTAATAAACAGTTGTATTTAATGTAATGTAATGGCTCCGTCTGTCTAAGTAGACAATGGATGCGCCTGCTCCGAGACACAGACCTGGGCGATGAATATGGAGATCCTGGGCTGCCCAGACATCAAGATCCCCCTCTCGGCCTCGCAGATGTGGTCCAAAGGAATGCAAAGCAGTACATTTGGCATCAGCTTGGCTGCAGGAGCTGCCGGGAGGTGGCGTGATACGTCATCCAACCGCCTTAGGGGCTTCACTCCGGATTTGTGTAGGGTTTACTCCTTAGCCTTCTCTTCTCCCGAAGATACCCACAAGGCAGTGGGATCTGTAACCCTGGATAGGGGCCCATACCGGGTACTGTCAGCCGGAGCCAACTGAGCCCAGGACTCGTGTAAGGCAGGGTCGTCACGGCCTGTAGTAATGACATATGGAGCCAATACCCACTACCTATTGTATTTACTCCATAGATAAAAAGTTTACTTGTGAAAGTTATTGTCCTAGTTCATGCCATAAGGAACAGTGAGTTCTGTACTAATATGGAACATGGCATCCCATTGAACAACAAATTCGTGGACCCCTACCTACAGCTGGTAAATTATCCTTTCATTGTAGCATATTTCCTTGCTTTTCCTTTTCATTTCTCTTGGGAAGGGAAAAAGATTTAGCTATTTCTTTCTGCATGTAATTTAGTCTAGTCCTTTCTTTGTGCTTAAATGCTATTACCTAAGAATTACTGCAAGAGATTGTGGCTTTAAGTCTTGAAGGTAGAGAGAGCCCACATGGCATGCCGCAAATATTGTATTCCAGCTTGCAAACAAACAATATGGTCAATAGTTAAAGAGGCTAGCATTTGCCGCATTTTAACTCTGCATATATGGAAGAAACTCCCACAGGCTCAGCGTTTCAGCTGCCTTAAGCTGGTCAGGTACAGGAAGAACAATGAATTGTTGCTAACTGCAGCTTTTCCAAATATATTTAGCCTCTCAAGTGGGTTTTTTTCTGACTCAGGGGAGGTACTGCTGTACTGCTGCCTGGTAACCCGTATCAAATAGGCACACAACATGCAAGCACGCCTACATATCTGAGTAAACAGAGCCAGCATCAAGTGCTGTGTCAGTCATATGCCATTGTTTCTTCTGCACCACCCACATGTATAAACTCTGGCCCCAGCATCAGACCAACAGGTCTGTCTTGTCTTGTCCATACTGCGCCAACCACCGCCGCTGGGCTATCAACATGCAGGAGCAATGTGTGGTTAAGTGCCTTGCTCAAGGACACAACACGCTGCCTCGGCTGAGGCTCAAACTCGCTACCTTCAGATCACTAGTCCAACGCCTTAACCACTTGGCCACGCACCAACACAGATGATGCCAGTGTAAGAGTTCTCATGTTTGTGGAGGTAGTGAATGGAACTCCATCTAATTAGACTCAATTCATGCCAACTTAAGAAGAAAACAAGCACATTTCAACCCTGCTGCCAAGCAGTTCAGATTGGCATTTAAAGTGTGGATCCTCTCACTCACCCAGCTCTCCCTCAGAACTCGTACAGACCCTGGTACAAACCCAGCCTCCTACCTCCTACCCTGTCATAAACTCACAGCAATCATTGATGTGCACCACACACTAATCTTACACAATTATATGGAATATCTAGCCTCACACATCCCATAACTAGCCATCACTCCTTAGCCACATCTTTGCCTGGACTACCTGTAAAACATCCTGACCATCAAATCCAACCCAAACAAGAGAAAATCTGCAGATGCTGGAAATCTGAGCAACGCACACGAAATGCTGAAGGAACTCAGCAGGCCAGGCAGCATTTATGGAAAAGAGTACAGTCGGCGTTTTAGGCCGAAACCCTTTGGCAGGGCTCCCAACCACAGATCACCCACCAGCTACCAGCCACACTCTGACTAGCCATTATCCACTCGTAACAGTCTTGCCCTGACTATAAGTATTATACCACCCTGACCACCATCATCGCCCACGATCTCTGATTGAGGGGATTTCCAGTTGACGGGTTCTAGTTGAAGTATGCAATTGCAGCCATAGGTGGAGATCGATTGTTGAGAGGTACAATCACTATCAAATGCTGATTGTGTGGTGTGACACTGTCAGATCCCCAGTGAGATCATTACTGGATCCCTAGCTGAGGGGTGCATTCACTCTCCGATTACCAGTTGTGGAGAAAAATCACCAGCAGGTCACCATTAGGGGTGCAGTCATGACAGGATCACAAATGCATTGCCAGTTAAGAGGTATATAACTATCAGATGACCAAAAGAGGAATGCTATCACTGTTAGATTGCTAGCTGAGGACTGCAGACATATTGTCAGTGTTCGTTGATGGCTTTCAATCACTGCTGTGGAACACACGAGTTGGGGGTGCAATAGCTGGTTTTGCTGTCAGCTCTAACTGCATCGAAAGCACTGCAACACCCTATTCCACAGCAACAGTCTGCCTCCTAGACGCAGCAAAATCTTTGACAAATGCGTCCTCCACTCAGATTAGAGAGGGATGCCTCTCCCTCTGTAACATTCACATGGTTCTTGCGTCAGGTAATTAATAAAGCGCTTGGAGCCAATGTTCCCAATTCTGGCTGAACATATTTTTTTTAATGTTTTGCATAATTTTATCATAATTGACAGTGTCCTTGACTGACCCTCTGCAAGTCATACAAAAGCCATTTGATACAGAGGCAGAGCAGAGGAGGGAAAATATTACATACATTTATGAAATATCATTTGATTAATATTCTCTCCAGATTTAAACATCAGGGCATCACAGCTTTATTTAAAACAGATTTAATGCATAATTAGGCATTATATCTGTCAAAGGGGTCCAGCCTTGCTACAGGGATCCCAGTATAAAAAGCTAGGCTCGTGCCTTGTGCTGAGAGCTGCACAGTCAGAGTGGTTCTCTTAGATAAGACAGTGAGGTAAATTGTGTGAGATCTCGGTCATCCTTTGTGCTCATTCTTCATGTTATTCCTGCAGCCACCCTGCTGCAGGCCTCAACATTGCTCCAGCCCCTCGGGATCGAATGCTATTCTGGTTATAGAGTCATCCAGCCTTTATCAGGATGGAAAGGAAGGGGGAAGAAGTCAGAATAAGAAGGGTGGGGGAGGGGAGGAAGATGTACCCGGTGGCAGGTGATGGGTGAAACTAGGAGAGGGGGAGTGAAGTAAAGAGCTGGGAAGTTGATTAATGAAGGAGATAAAGGGTTAGAGAAGTGGGAATCTGTTAGGAGAGGACAGAAGGCCATGGAAGAAAAGGAAGGGGGAGGAGGGAGATGATGGACAGTTAAGAAGAGAAGGTGTGCGAGGGAAACATAAATGGGGAAAGAGAGGAGAGCAATTACTGGAAGTTTGAGAAATCAATGTTCATGACACCAGATTGGAGGCTAGCCAGGCGGAATATAAGGTGTTGTTCCTCCAATCTGACTGTGGCCTCATTGTGGCTGTAGAGGAGGTCATGGACTGACATGTCTGAATGGGAATGGGAAGTGGAATTAAAATGGGTAGCCATCGGGAAATCCCACATTCCTGGTGGACAGAGTGAAGGTGCTCAGAGAAGTGCTCCCCCAGTTTATGCACTGTCTTACCAATATACAGGAGGCGATACTGGGAGCACTGGATACAGTAGATGATCCCAACAGTCTCGCAGGTGAGGTGTTGCCTTATCTGGAAGGACTATTTGGGGTCCCAAATGGTAGTGAGGGAGGAGGTGTAGGGGCAGGTGTAGCACTCGTTTCACTTGCAAGGATGAGTGACAGGAGGGAGATCAGTGGGGAGGGATGAGGAACAAGGGAGTCAAGTGGGGAGTAATCCTTGTGGGAAGCAGAAAGTGTTGGGGGAGGGGGAAGATATGCTTGGTGGTGGGACCACAATGGAGATGGCGGAAGTTATGAAGAATTATGTGCTGGGCGCAAAGGCTTGTGTTGAGGGAGATGGGGGTTGGGGGGGGGGGGAGAGAGAGAGAGAGATGTGGCAAACAGTCCAAACCCATCATGTTATATCCTGAGAAAGTAGCTAGAGTGACAGGAAACCCCAAATTATTCCCCCGAATGTCCAATGCAAGGCTCTCCTGATGGTTGTTCTGGAGGATCATGAAGAAAAGTTATGCTTACCACCTGGAGTGCTGGTGAGACACGAACTGCAAAAACTTTTGGCTGTCCACACAAACAGGATGACTGTGATGGTTAGGAATACCTCAGAGAGAGATGTGGGGTGCCGATGTCACATCTTTTCCCTGTGACAGTAATATCTAGTTTACCAGTGAGAAAACCGGAAGAGAGTCAGTTTCCTGGATCAGAAAAGTTAACTGCAAAGTCATTCAACTTTGGAGGCTCCCCGGTACCTGAGGAATGGAAAAGGAGACTAACTGAAAAGATGTTGAAACTCAAAGATGTCTTTTCTACTGGCGAGTTCCATGTTGGATGCTCCAACAGTACTCACCACTCTGTTAGAGTGACGGAGGACACCCTAGTCTGAGGGAGATCTCGCTTGTTGGCACCAGTGGAAGTTGAATATGTTCAACAGCACCAGTTTAAACTGCGCTCCAATGTAATTGGGGATGAAGCTGAGTTCAGTCAGGCGGCAAGGTGTCCTGAGTCACTGGGAGGTACGAGAGATAGACAGGGAGAGGTAGCTCCAAATAAACAGGAACAGTCACAAGGAGCGCCTGAGTCTGAAGAAGCTGAAGATGAGATAAGAACGTCTCAGAGAGTCAGGAAACCCCCAGATCGACTGGCATATGATGCACTGGGGAAACAGAACATTGAATCCATCCCATAGTGAGTTATGTTACTTCTATTTGCAAATGGATTGGGGCTCCTGAAATCAAAATTAATTTAAATGCTTTGTTATTAATCATAGTTTAATAAATTCCATAGTTATGAGGACATGACTATTTTTGATGGGGAGGGGGGAGAATGTGATGCCTTGGTTAAGCTTTCTACTGCTGTGCTTTGAGGTATTTTAGTTTTGCATTTTTCTGTAAAAGCAGTGTGTCCCGCTGGTAAGAGTGTTTTCGCTTCATCTAAAGATAAGGAACCATGTTGTCCAACTTAGGAAGGTTGAGTCACCCAATCAGGATGTAGAGAAGGTTCCTAGAAAGCTGGGTAGGAAGAGATTTCTGAAGGACAGCAGACTGGTTTGGGGTCCTGTTGGCAGAGCTGCAGAGCGGAGCGCAAGGGAAGATGCCGCAGAATGCTGGTGGAAGGAGAGTCCCCGTTGCAAGAAGTGCTTTGTACAGATGAGTGGCTCCAAGGAAGAAGAGCCAATACTTCTGAGACAGCCAGTTCATTCGAGATGGTCTTTGAGGGAAATTTAGACTGGTGCTGGTGCTTTCACACAGACTGTGGGATCAGTACATGAGTAAAGCAATACACCCCTGACTACTCCAGAAATGAGCTCCAATGTTTATGTGCACATTGGACTGGCTAACTGGTTTTATTTTTCTTTGCCTTTTTTCTGTAACTGTAAATTTGTTAAATAAATATTCTTTATAATTTTATGCACGTCATTTCTGGGCTACTGATAGCTGTGTATGGGCAGTGGTTACACAGTATTCACTAAGATCAAATTCCTTAATCGGAACATCCCAACATTGCTGTTTGGTTGAACCCCAAGTCATACTGATCCTAGACGTATATTACTCATGAAAGGTGGCCTTCTCATCGCTGAGTCATGTGGCTTTTGGCAGGGTCAGCTAACAAGCCAAGTTGGTGTACGAGCCCTGGTGAGCGGGTTGCATATAAATTGGAAGAACAGCATACCATCTTCTGTCTGGGCCTGCTATTATTTCAGGATGCAGTACAGGTTGACCTTCCCTTATCCAAAATGCTTGGGGGCGGAAGTGTTTTGAATTTCAGAGTTTTTTTTTGGATTTTGAATGTTTTTTATCTATATAACGAGAAAGGTCGAGGATGGAACCCTAACCTAAACATGAAATCCATTTACATTAGATAATCAGCTTATACAAATACCCTGAAGATAGTTTTATAAAATATTTTTAATAATTTTGTGCACACAACAATAATTTTGTATCACTACACCGGCTGCCCAGCTGGACAGTCAGTGGCTATTTAGCATCACCATCATTCCCCACTCTGAATCCATATGCAACCAATAAGCAGTCTTTGATTTACACTTCCTCATCACACATATGTACTGATACAGCATTCTGTGTGTTAGATTTTCATCAGCGACAGTCTTGGCAAACTCATCAATGAATTTTTCTGCTGCTTTGTGATCAGCAGACGCCTTATCACCACGAACCTTTAAAAGTTTAATGTCGTGCTTTTTCTTAAATTTCTGTAACCAGCCTACTGAATATTCACAATTGCCTTCAATTTTCAGTTTGTTTGATAGATCTTTGCTTCTTTCATGATCACATACAATTCACTCTGTCACTGACGAATCCATTCTTACAATATACAATCGAAATCTTCATTTTTCACTTTATGCAGTGTTTTTCCATTTTTCATTAACTTCCGTTCATTACTGTCAGTATAGAACTTTAACAGTGCGTCCTTCTATCCCTTTGGGTCATAGATGGTGGTTGTTCCAAGACCATACTCTGTCAGGTGCTTCACACTTACACTGCTGTCAAGTTTTTCTAACAATTTGACTTTCTGTGTTATAGATAAACATAAATGCTTCCCCTTTTTCTTTGTACTATTATCCATAGTGGGTAACTTCAGACCTTTTTGACATTTTCAACAATCTCTTCACAGCACAGAGCAGAGAATAAGCACAAAAAATATGGTAGCCACTGATTAATGCACAAAGGTCTGTCTATAATGACAGCTGAAAACAAATTAGCATCAACAGAGCACCACACAGGGTATATGAGGTCACTTCTCAGAATCATCTGTTGTGTGCAGAGACCTGCATGTTGACTGGGAACCCTCCCAGCATACTAGGGAATTTCCCATTTGTGTTGTCAAGTCAACACAAAAAAAATCAGATTTTAGATTTTTGAATATGGGGTGCCTAACGCAATTTTAAACACAAAATACTCTGCAGATGCTGGGGTCAAAGCAACACTCACAACACGCTGGAGGAACTCAGCAGGTCGGGCAGCATCCGTGGAAACGATCAGTCAACATTTCGGGCTAGAACCCTTCATCAGGGTTCTGGCCTGAAACATTGACTGATCGTTTCTACAGATGCTGTCTGAGCTACTGAGTTCCTCCAGCGAGTTCCAAACACAATTTTGCTTCTTTTTGTATTAGAACTGGTCAGTTCAGGTGCAAAGTTATCCACTATCGTCTTTGCAACTTAAAACTAGCTATTTCTCTTTCCACAGGTGTTGCCTCACCTGAGCGTTTTCAGCATTTTCTGTTTTCATATTTTAACTTTTTTTTGGATGTTTCAATTACTGAGAAATAATTGTGATTATTTTTGAAAGAAGTAAGTTGTTATTATCTGGAATGTTCTTCTAAAAAGTTTGCAGGAAGCAGAATTGTAAATAACTTTGGAAAACATAATTGGATGGATATTTAAATAAAACAAGGGGTTTACGGAGGAGGAGATGAAAGTGACTGGGTCTAATAGGATGAATTTTTCAAAGAACCAGATCATACATAACAGGCCAAGTGGGATTCACTGTAAGATTAAGAGCTATTTGTTGCTGGTTCTTCATATTTCCATTTACTTTGTAAAACCACATTGGCTGGTGGCACTTAATGAAAGAAGCAAACAGACATAAAGATGCAAATTGATGTAAAAATGATCAGGATCTATTTTAAGAATTTAAATAAGATTAACTGGGATTCTATAGTATCTCATTATGTTGTACCTGAAGAGTAAACTAGCATGTTACTCAGATTTTTTTATGTTGCTTCGATGTGAAGTTGATTTGTAGATATAAGTATTAACTTACTAAAAAGATCAGGAATAAACAATGGATAATATTCCACACATTGTATATGCCAGCAAAATATGGGTGTATTTTAACTTGGATGCATGCTCATCTTGTATTCAGTTTAAGTAGCATGTTTCAATTAGAATGGAAGATGAAACTGGCTATGAATATATAGAGCTGGTAGAACTGTTCCAATCACTTCACCTAATGATTATCCACAAGGGTTTGGGACAACTCGTGCTTCTTTCCTTTTCCATCAGTTTGCAGCCAGTGTTATACAGAGAGAAATCAAGATAAATAACATGCCCTCTTCTCATTGCTACCACCAGGATGGAGGTAGAGGAGCCTGAAGACACACACTCAATGATTCAGGAACAGCTTCTTCCCCTCTGCCATCAAATTTCTGAATGGACATTGGAACCATGAACACTACCTCACTACTTTTTTTCTCTTTTTGCACAACTTATTTAATTCAACTTTCTTTCATATTATATTTACTGTAATTTATAGTTTTTATTATTATGCATTGCAATGTTCTGGTGCTGTACAACAACAAATTTCACAACATATGTGGGTGATATTTAAAAGAAATGAAGAAAAATGCATTCATTCTAAAGCACTAAAGCACATCACAGAATGCAAGCCTGCAAAAAATAAATCAGCAAAATCGAAATCATCAGACCAGAAACACAACCAGTTAGCGGTTCACAAATTGATTTATCATCTCTCTGTCTAAAGAAGGAGCAATACTCATGGATATATTTCACTGTCCAAAAAGAGCAGGAGCAAACAAAATTTCATCTTATATTTACTTGGCCATAGTGCAATAAAGTGGAGCTCAAAATTAAATATGCACAAGAAGTTCCAAAATGGCTACCAGAAAATGAGCAATAGAGCCAAATGTTGGCCAGTGCTTGACTCCACTCTAAGAATGCAAGGCTGAAGAAAGCCCCTCCAAACCAACTTGTCATTCAGAAAGATGATGCCTGGTCTCTAACTTCAAATCTACTCAGCCAACTAATCTGCTCCTCCCGTGATTTGTTTAGAATCAAAATACAACTCAATATCAGGCTTGAATATGTTGAATGACTGACCACAGCTGAGGTAGGGAATTGTGAGGATTTTTTGTGTGAAGAAATTGCTCACCTGAGTCTTAAAAAAAAATTGAAGTCACACCATCTGGAAATTGCCCTCCAAGCCACACACCAGGAAATATTTCATTGTTCCTTCATCATCAATGGATCAAAATCCTGGAACTCTCCCTTTAAACATTGTGGGCATACCCACACGTCAATATCTGCAGTGGTTCAAGAAGGCAGCACACCATCGACTTCTTGGGAGCAAATAGGAATGCGTGCTTATGTGCTGGGTCTGACCACAAAGCCCACATCCCTTGACTGAGTATAAAAAGAAACTGGAGTTGTGTTCCAGGCCACAGGAAACTGACACTCACTATTTACCCTGTAAAGCACTCAGCAATCTTATGTGGTTCAATGAAGTCATCTCTCATTTAAATAGTGTGCATTTATTGCAGTTGGTGTACAGTTGTATGCATTACACTGGACAGCAAATTTTTTCAAAAGTCTTGCTTCCTCACATTATTTCTGTGGTTATGATAGAGTACTTAAAGATGAACTCAAATATAGTTTCAGAATGTTTGCGTCATGTAGGAATTTGGTGAAACAACAAATTAACTTTTATTGAATATAATGTGTTTAACTGCATAGCAGTGCTGATGCTTTGCAATAATTCAGCTAAGCTAAAATTGTTTTGTTGATAATTTTCATTTGTACTCAGTGTCCGAGGCTTCTCACTCAAACGTCCAACAATAATCAGCCAGCATTGATGGATTCCAGTTGCCCTGATACCATTTCTCCATGTCTGCAATGTCCTGGTGAAACCTTTCACCATGCTCGTCACTGACAGTGCTAAGATTTGCAGGGAAGAAGTCTAAACGGGAATGCAGAAAATGAATCTTCAGCAGTGCAATGCACTTCATGGTTTTGTATGCTTGAAGTATGTTGTCAGCCAGCTGCATGTACTTTGGTGCTCCGTAGTTACCAAGAAAATTGTCAACATCTTTGAATGCCTTCCATGTTGTTTTCTCCAGTCCCACTAGAAGTTCTTTGAATTGAGTGTCATCAATGATCTGTTTGATTTGTGGACCAACAAAAATGCCTTCTTTAATCTTGGCATCAGTTACTCTGGATAACATCTGTCTCAAATATTGAAATCCTCCACCTTACTTATTCGTCGCTTTCACAAAATATTTCATAAGCCCCAGTTTTTTATAAGGAGGATGCAAAAATATCTTTGTTGGGTCAACAAGTATCTTATGTGCCACACTCTTCTGCCCTGGAACCAACTGCTTACAGAGTAGCCAATCCTTTTAATGAGATCCATGTAATGAGATTCTTTAGCACGGCTCTTCCATCACAAAAGAAACGACAGTACCTGGTGTATCCGAGCCGCATTCCTAGTACTCTCTGATCACCATAGATGTTCCAGTCGTAGTTGCTCTTCTGCACGTGTTTCAACAAGACTTTCAAATTTCAATAGTTTTCTTTCAGGTGTATTGCTTAGCGGATTGGTATTGTAGGGTGGACATTGTTGTTGTGCAACAGCACAGCTTTCGGACTGAACAGTGAAGAATCAATAAAAAGGCGCCATTATTGGGGGTCATGCAGGCAACCCAAAGCATGCCCAGGCATTTCTGGACAAGATAGAAAACTTTTCAGTTTATATTGTGGGCAACATTTTAATTGAATTGAGATAACAATTATAGGCGATTCCAAAAATATTGGTGTGTATAGGGAAATTTCATGGTGATTTTCATGATCAGCAGCCCAAATTCCATAAGGTACACGCCAAAATATTCAGGAAGCAAAATCATTGTTGTCCAGCATTATTATAATTGACATGTTAACACTTCTTCATTTACCTAACAACTAATGGCATTGACAGTGGGTAATGCATGTTATGTTCCTTTCTGTCAAAACCAGTCCAGAATTCAGAGGAATTTGGAAAGTTCAAAACTGAAGCGACACCGTCTCTATATAGAACCAGGGATTAAACCACCAGCCCAAGGGAATATCAGCTTTTAGTCTCACTAATTTCTCTGATATTCATTTTCTTTATTAACATAAATCAATTAAGCTATGCTAGACCCTGGTTTCTCTATTTCCAGTATATTTATTACACCTTCTATTCAATGGGTGATATAAAATATTTGTTTGGCTCTTTCTTTATTCTGTTATAAATACATCTTTCTTACCTTACACATTAGACTTGATCTACCCTGCCAGAAAGGTTGGACATAAAGCAGGGTGTTGAATGACAGCTAGGTTCCTCTCCTCTCCAAAGACTGGTTGAAAGGCATCAAAGAATGATGGGAAGCACAGTACTAACCCGATACCACTAATATTGAGGGAAAGATGAATATGAAGAGTGTTTAATGTTCACAGTTTGACATCTGTCCAAAAGAAGTTAAAATTTTTAAACAGAGAACGTTGGGTACCTAGGGTGTATCAAGTTGAAGTTGAATGGAAGGCATCAGGTCACAGTTAGCACAGCTACTGCCTCAAAGGACTAATGACTTAATCATGTTCTACTTTTTCTCCGATTCCAAAGATGTGCTGCTTGGTAAAGCGATAGTCCAATAGTAAATTGCCCTTAGATTTAACTGAGTGAATTGTAAATGGAAATGTAAGGAGAGTAAATGAATTCCTGGTGGTCAGCAGGACTGAGCGGCTGAAGGGCCTGTTTCTGTGTGGTATGTCTCTGTGATAAGGTTTATGTTGAGTCTGTACAACCATATATCTACTAAACAAAAGCACGCACACAGAAGTAAGGTTAACTGGTATATTCACTTTGCAGAGGAAGAACAACAGATCAATGTGCTTGGGTAAGTTATCAGTCAATAAGTGGTGCTAAGGGGAGTTATTGCACTAAAGGAAATACAGGTGGCCCCCGTTTTCTGAACGTTCGTTTTACGACACCTTGTTGTTAGGAAAGACCTACATTAGTTACCTGTTTTCGCTAACAAAAGGTGTTTTCACTGTTACGAAAAAAGGCAGCGCGTACCCTGAGCAGCCAAGCTCCTCTCCCGGAACTGCATTCTAGCCACCATTGCTTAAACACGTGCTTTATCTTGATTTATTTTGTGCATCCATTAGCAAGGGTTCTACGGTATTGGAAAAGCCTAAAACAGCTCATAAGAGTGTTACACTTAGCTTAAAACTAGACATAATTAAGTGTTTCGATCATGGTGAACGAATTAAGGACATTGTCCGCACGTTAAACTTGCCTGCGTCCACCATTCGCACTATTTATACACAGAGAGAAAGAATCTTGAAAGCTGCCGATGTTACTGTGGGTCTATTGCTTGAGTGGATTGATGGGTGTACAAAGCGTGGTGTTCCATTAAGTTTTCTTATACTTAAGGAGAAATCAATCAGTCTTTTTAATAAGCTGAAACAGAAAGCACTGGATGATAGTGATGAAAGTGTTGTGAAAGTGAAATTTAAAGGTAGTCATGGGTGGTTTGATCAGTTTCTGAGGCAAGGGCAGCTTCATAGTTTAAACAGTGGTCCCCACCCTCCGGGCCATGAAGCATGCAGTGATGCACCAGTAGTCGGAACGCACCCAGCGCATCTTTAAGAAAAAAGCTGAAATAAACAAGCTAATTAATTAGGTGCCACCCGGCACGTATATGTTAGCCCAGATCAGAGGCGATTGCTGATTGCGTCAGGTGGTTATTCGTATAAGCAAGTGTTTAACTGTGACAAAACTGCAATTTATTGGAGTCTTCCCAATTCCGGTAAGTGTAAGTACACTGTACATACATTATTTCTACTTTATATGGGCTGTGTATGTTTATGTGTTATTTGGTATGATTTGGCAGCTTCATAGCTTAAAGATTACTGGAGAGAGTGTTTCTGCCAAGAGCGCTTCTGCCGAGAATGCTTCCACGAGATTTTCGCTGCGCTAGACAGTGCTGCAGAAAAGTATTTCTACTTTAAATAGGCATTCACCAAAATTACCTCTCAGTGATGATCATGTTCCTCTAACAGCAACGTAACACCTGCAACAGAGAAAGCTGTTGTAGCCCTCCCGGCAAGCCTCAGGGTCGCTCAACTCGCTGTCGTGTAGGGAACCAGCCCTCAGCCCTGCCAATCTGGGTAATTAAGTTTGTGTGGGTGCTGTGTGATGTACCCCACCCTGCCAAATAACAGACAATACACCAGATATGATTAAATTAATTATAGTTTGTAGATATTACTGGAACTATATAATTAATAAAGATAAAATATAAAAGGAAAATAAAAGGTGCCACACTTATCAAAGTTCAATCTCTTCGTGCACAAACAGTTGGAGCTCTAGTAACGATCTTCTCTTCACCATTCGATCTCCTCTGACTACCTTGACCTGCCGCCTGGGACGAACCACGGTGGTCGACCAGATGCTCCACACGAGACTTTTGACAATGTCAGGTTATTCCTTGTTTCTCTTTGTATTTCAGAAATTTTACCGATAACTGGTCCACAATGCTGAGTGGAACACCTCTACAGGGTCATAGAATGAAAAGTTCTCTTCTTCACTTGCCAAAAGTGGAAGATGCAACAAGCATTGTTGTGTTGGTTGGTACTCTCGAACTCTATGTCATAAGAGTGGGCTCCTAGGAAAATTGTCCAACATTGTAACCAAGTAGCAGAGGTCATTGAGATTCCCTTCCTAGGATTGAAAATGGACACAAGAGGCTGGTGATCTGTCACTAGAGTAAACCTGTGGGGGAATTTCTTTATTCCCCATACTAGACCAAGGGCCTTTTGCTCGATCTATGCGTAGTTGCGTTCTGCACCCATCAGTGATCTTGAAACAAACACAATCGGACCTTCAGAGTAACTCACACATACTGCTGGAGGAACTCGGCAGGCCAGGCAGCATCTATGGAAAAAAGTACAGTCAACATTTCGGGCTGAAACCCTTCAGCAGGACTGGAGAAAAAAAGCTGAGGAGTAAGTTTGAAAAGTGGGGGGAGGAGAGAGAGAAACACCAGGTGATCGGTGAAACTTGGAGGGGGAGGGATGAAGCAAAGAGCTAGGAAGTTATTTGGTGAAAGAGACAGAAGGCCATGGAAGAAGGAAAAAAAAGGGGGGTGGGGGAGGAGCAGCAGAGGGAGGTGATGGGCGGACACGGGGATCAGAAATGGAGAAGGGGGGAGGCATTACTGGAAGTTTGAGAAATTGATGTTCATGCCGTCAGGTTGGAGGCTACCCAAACAGAATATAAGGTGGTGTTCTCCAACTTAAGTATGGCCTTATCACGACAGTGGAAGAGGCCATGGGTGGACATATCAGAATGGGAATGGGAAGTAGAATTAAAATGGGTGGCCACTGGTAGATCCCGTATGTTTTAATGGATGGAGCGTAGACGCTCGGCGAAGCGGTCTCCCAATCTACATTGGGTCTCGCTGATATACAGGAGGCCATCTGGGGAGCACCGGAGATAGTATCTGACCGCAACAGACTCACAGGTGAAGCTGCCTCACCTGGAAAGACTGCTTAAAGCCCTGAATGGTAGAGAGGGAAGAGGTGTAGGGGCAGGTGTAGCTCTTGTTCCACTTGCAAGGATAAGTGCCGGGAGGAAGATCAGTGGAGAGGGATGAATGGACAAGGGAATCGCGTAGGGAGCAATCCCTTTGGAAAGCAGAAAGTGGTGGAGGGAGGAAGATGTGTTTGGCGGTGGGATCCAGTTAGGGGTGGCGGAAGTTTCGGAGAATTACGTGCTGGACTCAGAGGTTGGTGGGGTGGTAGGCACGGACAAGAGGAATCCTATCCCTGGTAGGGTGGCAGGATGGTGGGGTCAGAGCAGACGTGCATGAAATAGAAGAGGTGCAGTTGAGGACAGCGTTGATGGTGGAGAAAGGGAAGCCCCTTTCTTTGAAATAGGAGGACATCTTTATCATCTCTTTTGTTGTAGAATGAAAAGCTTCATCCTGAGAGCAAATGCGGTGGAGGCGGAGGAATTGAGAGAAGGGGATGGCGTTTTTACAAGTAGGAGAGTGGGACGAGGGTGGAACGAGGTATAGTCCAGGTAGCTGTGAGAACCCATTGGTTTATAATAGACATCAGTGGATAAGCTGTCTCCAGAGATACAGACATTTAGATCCATCTTTCACAGTGGGTGACAAAACGGCATCAATGTCATGGGGGATGCATTGCATGCCAGTCTGATGGACAGAGATGGGTCATAATGGGTAAGCAGTTCATCTAATGTTATTAGTCTCTTTGTTTCCTTGAATGCTCTTTCACATCTTTCTGACCATTCCCACTTTGTTCTTGTCTGTCACAGTGCATTCAATGGATGCAGCAATGTAGCAATGTTTGGGAGAAACTGGTGGTAGTAGTTTATAGGGCCCAAGTATGACCTGAGATGTGACACATTTTCCGTTTTGGGTGCTTGTAGCACTGCTTCAATCTTCTCTTGTGACTGATGTAAGCCATGCTTGTCAATGACATGTCCACAATATGAGATTTCATTCTTGAAAAACTCACACTTCTCTGTCTTCATGCAGATCACACTCACTCAGCCTGGTAAACACTTTACCAAGCTTCTGGAGGTGCTTTTCATCATTCTTGCCAATCATAATAATGTATAACCCTCTCACAGGGCTCATATGCAAACTTGACTTGATAGCTAACTCGGCTAACAGCCACAGAACTCAATGGTGAGGATGTAATGTTTATAAATAATATACCTCTAGGGTCAGTGTAATTTGGGGTTCAGCCAAATAGGAAAGGTGGGATAATCCAATTAATGGAACCTCAATTTGAGCGAATGCTGTGTAAATACTGCCCATTCACAATTATTAGTCAGCAAGAAATAACAGGTCATACACCGCATTGTCATATACCCCGTGACAGGTTAAAGAACCAGCAGAAATGGAAAACAGTTTGGAGTCCAGTATTGCTATTAACAAATATTATTTATTAGTAACTACGCAATACAGTAATTTAAATGCAAATAAATCAAACAGGTTAGCAATGATTATATATAAGTAAGTATATCAGTAAGTGTGGAAATATATGAAAATCAAGATTCTTCAATTCTAGGGGTAAAAAGATACAATCTTACGATGATGAGTAAAGTTTAGTTCAGTTTGTGGTGTTGAGTTGAGTAGTGATGGAGAGAGGGAGAGAGAGAGCGGGAGAGATTTGAGTCTTCAGATGAGCTGACGCCATCGATCTTCCCGTTGTCCTCTGAAATCCTTTAAAAGTCACCGACTGTTACCACAACAAAGGGGACCGTTTTTCTGTGGTGGAGCTATTAACCCAGGCGAGGGTTGGACACATGGACAACTCCCCACCGGTCACTCCCTTTTCCTCACTGCAAGAGCCACTGATCGATCCATGTCTCCCATCCACTACGTAATGGACTCATTGGGCACAGGAGTACATTCAGCCAGAGACTCATTCCGCCGAGTTGCAACACAGAGCGTCATAAGAAGTCATTCCTGCCTGTGGCCATCAAACTTTACAACTCCTCCCTTGGAGGGTCAGACACCCTGAGCCAATAGGCTGGTCCTGGACTTATTTCCTGGCATAATTTACATATTATTATTTAATTATTTATGGTTTTATTACTATTTAATTATTTATGGTGCAACTGTAACGAAAACCAATTTCCCTCGGGATCAATAAAGTATGACTATGACTATGACTGATCGATCCTCCAAAAAACCCACTTTTTCAGTGGGCACAACAAAGCTCATTCAGTGTCCCAAAACATGTGCCTGAGGTCTATCGTCTGATCTCCTATTTATCTCACCATACTGGGTACCAACTGTCATTCAAATAGCTCCTCCTTTCTTTGTCTGTGTAAGAATGTACTAGCAGGCAAATGTCCTTGGAAAATATAAACAACCTCCAGAGGAACCATAACCTCGATTGTCCAACAAATAACGCTGCCCTTGGTCACCATAGCGACCTACGAGCTGCTCGGTGCTCACTCTCTCCAACTCAGCAGAAAAGTTAGTCTCAGTTCCTCCTTGTGCCTTAAAGTGACAGTCCAAAAGTTAGTCTTCATCTCTGTCTCTCTCTCTATCTCTTTTCAAAAGCACAATTCATAGAGGCAATCGAGCACAGTTCATAGGGGTAATTCAGGACCCTGTCACAGCATAGAATTATAAAGAAAGTATATTTACCAATTTCAGCTTTATCAAATAGTTAATGGGAAAAAGAAATGAAAAGAAAAGGACCCATTACAGATAAACCTGTCCAATGTGCACATAAACGTAGGAACTCATACTGGAGTAGTCAGGGGTGTATCCCTTACTCATGTGCTGAACCCACAGTCTGCATAGAATCACCCACCACAATTTTTAACCCCCCTTGAAGACTATCTCGAGCAAACTGGCCCTCTCCCTCAGCTGTATTGGCCTTTCCTCCTTGGAGCCATTCATGTGCACAAAACACTTCTTGCAACGGGGACAATCCTTCCACTGGCATTCTGTGGCACCTTCCTTTCTGTCCCGCTCTGCTGCTCCTGCCTAAAGACCACAAAACCGGACTACTGTCCTTCAGAAAACTCCTCCCCATAGCTCTCTTGAACCTTCCCTCACATCCCACAATCCTGATTGGCTGATTCAAAGTCCTAAGCATGTGTCCTTATCTTAGCCACAATTTTCAGCATGGCACAGTGCTTTTACAGAAAACTGCTAATATAAATGACCTCATGGCATAATAGTAGAAATCTTAACCACGACATTACAGATGTCATCAAGCTAATATTGTGTTCCTGGGATAACGTCCATTGCTCTTTGCAAAAACGCTGGAGCTGATGCAACACCAAAGACAAGACGATTATACTGGAACAGTCCCTTGTGAGTGTTGATTGCGAAGAACTTCTTGCTTGACTCATTGATCTCCATTTGCAGATAGGCTTAAGACAAGCCAATGTTTGAAAACTTCACCCCACCTGCCAAAGATGTAAAAATGTCTTCTATTCATTGCAGGGAGTACTGCACTATATGCAGCATAGAGTTGATGCTCACTTTGAAGTCCCCTCATATACGAATAGCTTCGGCCTTCCCTATCTTGATCACCAGGACAATGGGCATAACCAATCACTCCACTCAACCTTGGAGGGAGTACCAGATACCTCCAAGCTTTGAAGTTCAGCATCCACTTTAGGATGTAATGCATAAGTCATTGAACATGCTTTATGAAATCTTGGTGTTGCTGTTTCATCCAGTTCATTTCTGGCCTTCATGCCTTTGAGATTACCAATCCCCTTCTCAAACACCTTCTCATTAGCATTAAGCTGCTATGACCATCTCTGGTTAGTGCTACCATCTGGGCTGCTGTTGCCTGTTGATGATATATTGAGAGCTTTGATTGTGTGCCAGTCATGTCTGAAAAGTGATGGCCCTCCACTTTTCAACACATAAAGCTCTAATGTTGTAACACACACAAGAAGGCCAGGCAGCATCTCTAGGAAGAGGTACAGTCGACGTTTCGGGACCCTTCATCAGGACTAACTGTAAGAGAAATAGTAAGAGATTTGAAAGTGGAAGGGGAGGGGGAGATCCAAAATGATAGGAGAAGACAGGAGGGGGAGGGATGGAGCTAAGAGCTGGAAAGTTGATTGGCAAAAGGGATATGAAGCTGGAGAAAGGAGAGGATCATGGGATGGGAGGCCTAGGGAGAAACAAAGGGGGAGGGGAGCCCAGAGGAGGGGCAAGGGGTTATAGTGAGAGGGACAGAGGGAGAAAAAAAAGAGAGAGAAAAAGGGGGGGGGGAATAATAAATTAATTAATAAGGGATAGGTTACGAAGGGAAGGTGGGGCATTAACGGAAGTTGGAGAAGTCAATGTTCACACCATCAGGTTGGAGGCTACCCAGACGGAATATAAGGTGTTGTTCCTCCAACCTGAGTGTGGCTTCATCTTTACAGCAGAGGAGGCTGTGGATAGACATATCAGAATGGGAATGGGATGTGGAATTAAAATGTGTGGCCACTGGGAGATCCTGCTTTCTCTGGTGGACAGAGCATAGGCACTCAGCGAAACAGTCTCCCAGTCTGTGTCGGGTCTCGCCAATATATAGAAGGCCTCATCGGGAGCACCTGGGCGCCTACGCTCTGTCCGCCAGAGAACCCAACGCGGCCTTCTATATATTGGCAAGACCCGACGCAGGCTGGGAGAGGTCTTTTCTAATGGTAGCTTGGAAATTTTTTTCCAGCCTCGGAAAACACAAAGCTGACCCTGTATCCAGCTCCATTTTCAGTTTTACACCAGGCACATGTATTATGATCCCTATGCTTTAGTAATGCTAAACAGTTCTAGCTATGTCAGTGCATCATTGTCAGACTCTGTGTGGTCCAATTCAGTTTCACATTCAGTCATTTTGTGCACTTATTTAGTTTTGTATTTGAAACTTTTCACTCTGTGTGGTTTTTCTCTTTGGTCTCCTGACTTGCACACTCTCTCTATGTGACCTTGTCTGTGACACTTTACTGCAAAATTTTTCATTGAGCTAACAGTCACTTGCATCATGGGAGATATGCCACATCGATAACATTAGTGGCTTTTTGCACCATTCAGGGACATTTTGTGCATTTCATATTCTAATCTCTTTTTCTGTTGTTCTGACTGGCTGCTGTCTCCAACAAAATTGCAATCGTCAGTGCCTGTTCTAAGGTTAAGTCTCTTTCTGACAGTAGACTCTTTTGAGTGCTTTGACAATGCATGTCACACACAAGGCTGTCCTTTAATGCATCAGAAAGTCCATCTCCAAAGTCACAGTACTGGGAAAGTTTGCACATTTCTGCAATGTATTCAGAAATGCTTTCATACTTTAACTGGTTCCTTTTGTGACATCTAAATCTCTCAGCTATTACTAGTCATTTAGGGCTCAATTGATTTTATAAAATGGCAACAATTTTGTTGAAATTCTTGCTTGCTAGCTTTTCAGAAGTTTCTAATATGCATAAGAGCCTGTACATTTTAGCACCCATTAAGCTAAGAAGCATGGAGACTTCCTTTTCCTCATCCACGTTGCTTGCATTACAATATTTATCAACCTCTCAATACATGATTCCTGGTCCTCATTAGCACTATCAAATCTGTCAACTACTAAGGCCATCATCACGTTATTTTCACTTTAACTTTGCTAGTTGTGCATCTCTCACTGTGCACTATTACTCATGCATTCCTTTGTTAGCATTCATGATAGCCTTCTCTGTACTGATTCACTCTTTCCTTTCGCTCTCTCTCTCCCTTCCTCTGAGTTCTGTCATCTCTTAACTGTCGGAACAGCTGGTGACATCTGCTGACATTCAGGTTCGTACTCATTGTCAATTTGTTGAGTCTGTACAACTACATATCGATCAAATAAAAGCACACATTTGGAGGTGAAGTTAATTGGTATATTCACTTTGCAGAGAGAGAACAACAGATCAATGCACATGGGCAAGTTATCAGTCAATAATTAGTGATAAGGGGAGTCATTGCGCTATAAGAAATAGATCCATATATTACAGTTGAGGCAGTAGTTTTCCGGAATAACAGAAACAAATTAAGGCTAAAATCTAATCAAGAGGATCAGATGGTTTAGACATAGAATAATGGATGCCCAGAAGTGATTTACTGGCTGGAACCAAACAAAGGGCTCAGCTGATTAGGTTTACTCATTATTTACCATTGAAGGGTTACAAAAGAATTCCAGCAATTCTCCTCCTTCAGACTTGGATTACTTTCTCTAAGCACTAGCAAACCAACAGTTAAACACAAGAGATTCTGCAGATGCTGGAAATCTTCAGGAACACACACACCAAATGCTGGAGGAACTCAGCAAATCAGTATCTATGCAGGGGGATAAACAGGCAATATTTCAGGTTGAATCTCTTCATCAGGCCAACAGTTGTTTGCCAGATCTTTCCAGTGCACAAATTGTCCATGGAATTGTCTACACTATGGCATTGACCATACTCAAACAAATAATTGTTTGTGCAATCTTGGGACATTCTCAGGAGAGGATAAACCAGCCATGATCAAATAGTAGAGCACTCGATGGGCTGAATAGTCCACATCTACTCCTATGTCTTATGATCTTATGAAAGACAGTATGAAAATGCAAGATAATTTTTTACCGTGTAATTTAACCATGGTAGAAGGATAATTGGCTTGGTCTTGCTCTTGAAGAACTTAGGGGGATCAGCTTAATTTCTATCACCATTCAGTAATTTTTATTAGTATGACCTCAGAAGCTACAAAATTCATTACATTCAATTTCCTGACTTACCCAGCTGTAATTTAAAGTCCAATTCACTCAGTAAATCTCTGCACCAATTCTACAGTATTGTTCAGATTGGCTCTCCAAAGCCAAACGATCTTCCTTCTTTATCAGATATTTATATATAATTTAGTGTCAAATTTTGTTCAGTCATGTTCCCAAGAAGTACTTTGGGGTGTTTGCTGACATTAAGGCTTGGTATAAATGCAAGCTGCTGTTATTGTTACTAGACATTGACCTCCTGATGGTCACCATAGACCAGAAACATAATCAGACATAAATACTGTACCTGCAAGAGCAGATTGAAACCTGGGAATTTTGCAGCAAGTGACTCATCTTCTGACACCTCAGGGATTTTCCACTATCTACAAAGCACATCTAGAGAATGGGATGAAATATTCTCCACTTGACTGGATGAGTACAGCACTAATAACTCTCAAGACACTCGACTCCACCCAGAACAAATCATCCACCACTAAAAGTTTGAGGAAATTGAAGGAACTGCCAAATGGACAAATCCAGCAAGAACCTTTCATCCAGACTCTTCAATCGCCATTCCTGAATATATCTTACCCTATAAAATCAGAAGGAAGTGACCCACGGAGTTCTCAATGTTGACTTCAGCTCCAGGAAGAACAATGCCATCAAGTCAACTATGTGAAGAAATATTTTCTTGATCATCTATTAATATTTTTCCCACGTCGTAACACTGAGGGAATGTTGAAACATTCCATGTAGTTGAATCCCAAACAAATGAAAAACTTATTGATTCCTTTCTAACTATTCTCCAATCTGTAGATGCATCTTTCCATGACATGTCATTGTGCAGTCTATGGAGGGGATGAGATCCCATCCTTACAAAGAGGTCATTATTCTCGTCTTGCTGTGACACTGCCATCAGGATAAATGGGACTGAAACAAACGGAGCAGTGACGTGTTATGGCACCTTTAGCAGCAGGAGCATTGTACTGAACCACAATCTGTGATCTTGGGGTCAACTTTACCGCAGAGAACACACTTCAAACACTGCTAAAGCTTAGGCATACAGTATGAAATAGCTAGTATGAGAGCGAGGGAAGTGACATTTTCTCCAGAATTCTTTGCCACCAGATATTGGAGTTTTTTATGGTTGTGAAGACTTTGAGAAATCCTGAGGTCACAAAGAACAACAAATAAATGCAAGAATGTGGATAAAGGGATAATTTGGAGAAAAATTTTAATTTCAATTATTTGTCAATAGAAAACATCTTCATTACTTTTAAGGCTATACTACTAATGCATTAATCCCCAAAATGTTCACTGACCACTGGTAACAAATGTAACCAAATAACCCAGAGCAGAATTATGAAGTAATTTCAATTCCTCCAGCCTACAATGGTGCCCCCAACTTACACCCCTTCCCATAGAACCACATCCCCAGATGTCCTCATCTCACACAAATAAATCATCGGCTATACATGGAGTGTAGTTAAGAAGACCATAAGACATTGGAGCAGAATTAGGCCATTCAGCCCATCGAGTCTGCTCCACCATTCCTTCATGGCTGATCTCTGATCTCTCTCAATCCCATACACCTGCCTTTTCACTATACCTTTTGATGCCATGACCTATAAGGACATCATGTATGTCTATGATTTGGACTATGGGATTAATGGATTTGCGGCTAAGTGTGCCGATGATACAAAGACAGGTGGAGGAGCAGGTATTGTTGAGGAAACAGAGCCTGCAGAGAGACTTAGATAGGTTACGGGAATGGGCAAAAAAGTGATAAATGAAATACGATGTTGGAACATGTATGATCATGCACTTTGGTGGAAGAAATAAGCAGGCAGACTATTATTTAGATGGGGAGAGAATTCAAAATACAGAGATGCAAAGGGACTTGGAGTCCTTGTGCAGGATACCCTAAAGGTTAACCTCCAGGTTGAGCAGTGGTGAAGAAGGTGAATGCAATGTTGGCATTCATTTCTAGAGGTATAGAATATAAGAACAGGGATGTGATGTTGAAACTCGTGAGACCACACTTGGAGTATTGTGTCTATTTTTAGGCTCCTTATTTTAGAAAAGATATACTGACATTGGAGCAGGTTCAGAGAAGATTCACGAGAATGATTCCAGGAATGAAAGGGTTACCATATGAAGAACATCTGGTACCTTTTGGGCTGTATTCCCTGGAGTTCAGAAGAACGAGGGGGGATCTCATAGAAACATTCTGAATGTTAAAAGGCCTGAACAGATTAGATATGGCAAAGTTATTTCCCATGGTACAGGAATCTAGAACAAGAGGACACGACTTCAGGATTGAAGGACGTCCATTTAGAACAGAAATGCGGAGAAATTTCTTTAGTCAGAAGGTGGTAAACGTGTGGAATTTGCTGCCAAGAGTGGCTGTGGAGGCCAAGTCATTGGGTGCATTTAAGAGAGAGATAGATAGGTTCTTGATTAGCCAGGGCACCAAAGGGTACGGGGAGAAGGCATGAGAGTGGGGATGACTGGAAGAATTGGATCAGCCCATGATTAAATGGTGGAGTAGACTCGATGGGCAGAATGGCCTACTTCTGCTCCTATATCTTCTGGTCTTATGGTCTGAATATACCCATGGACTTGGCCTTCATTGCAGTCTGTGACAGAACATTCCACAGGTTCACTACTCTCTGGCTAAAAAAAATTTTTCCTTACCTCTGTTCTAAAAGGTCGCTCCTTAATTTGGAGGCTGTGTCCTCTAGTTCTGGATAGCGCCACCATTGGAAACATCCTGTCTAAATTCTCACTATCTAGTCCTTTCAATGTTTGGCAGGTTTCAATGAGGTCCACTCGCATTCTACTAAATTCCAGTGAGTACAGGCCCAAAGCTGCCAAACGCTCCTCATATGTTAACCCCTCCATTCCTGGAATCATCGTTGTGAACCTCCTCTGGACTCTCTCTAACGACAACACTTCCTCTAATGACAACAAGTCCTAATGCTGACTTTGACTTATTTTATCATTAATCTCCAAGTACCCTGAAAACTCATCCTTAATAATAGACTCCCAATATTTCCCCAATCACTGAAGTTAGGCTTTCTGGCCTATAATTTCCTTTCTTTTGCGTTCCTCCCTTCTTAAAGAGTGGAGTAACATTTGCAATCTCCAGTTCTCCGGGACCATGCCAGAATCAAGTGATTCTTGAAATATCATGACCAATGCATCCATTATCTCATCAGCAACCTCACTTAGGATGCCGCGATGTAGTCCATCTGGTCCAGGTGACATAGGGTCAGAGAATGTTGAATCTTTGTGGGTGGAGTTAAGAAACTGCAAGGATAAAAACAAATTATGGGATTAATATATAGGCCTCCAATAATAGGGGTTGAGATTGCAAAGGGAGCTGGAAAAGGCATGAAATAAAGTCAATGTCACAATTGCAATGGGGGACTTCAATATGCAAGGGGATTGGGAAAATCAGGTTGCCATCGATCATAAGAGAGAATTTGCTGAATGCCTATGACAAGGCTTTTTAGAGCTGCTCGTGCTTGAGTCCATTCAGAGAAAGGCCATCTGAGATTGGGTGTTGTGTAATAACCCAGATCTTATTAGAGAACTTAATGTAAAGGAACACTTAGGAGGCAGTGATCATAATATGAATCAATTCATACCTCTATTTGAGAGAGAAGCATAAGTCACATGTATCAGTATCACAGTGGAATAAAGGGAAATACAGAGGTTTGCGAGAGGAGCTTGTCTAGGTGGATTGGAGACAGACGCTAACGGGGATGACGGCAGAGCAGAGTGGCTGAAGTTTCTGGGAATAGTTCACGAGGCGCAGGATAGATATGCCCCACAGAAGAAATAGTTCTCAAATGGCAGTGGTAGGCAATCATGGTTGACAAGGGAAGTTAAGGGCTGCATAAAAGCCAAGGAAAGGGCATATAAGGTAGCAAAAGCAAAAGGGAAGTTGGATGATTGGGAAGCTTTTAAAATCCAACAAAAAGGCAACTGAAAAAGCTGTAAGAAGGGAAAATTTGAAATATGAGGGAAAACTAGCCAATAATATAAAGCAGGATACTAAAAGTTTTTTCAGTATGCTAGAAGGTTTTTCAGTATACTACAAGTTTTTTTAAAGAGTAAAAGGGAGGTGAGAGGTGATATTGGACCACTGGAAAATTATGCTGATGATGTAGTAATGGGGGACAAAGAAATGGTAGATGAACTTAATGGGTACTTTGCCTCAGTCTTCACTGTGGAAGACACTAGCAGTGTGCCAGAGGTCCATGAGTGTTCAGGGAGCAGAAGTGAGTGCCATTGCTATTACAAAGGAAAAAGTGCTAGGCAAATTTAAGACAGACTGGTACACAGAGAATATTAGTAATATAGCAGAGACAGAGACTTAAGATTGTTTTTTTCATTATGATCGTTTTAATTATGCTCATCAGGAAAAATTTTACCTGCAGGAAATTGCTGGAACTTATACATATAGTATAAAATAACTACAGGTCCACAACCCCTTATCCGAAATTCTGAAAACTGAAAAGCTCCAAAAACCATTTTTTTTCATGGAGTGTGGAGCGTGTCGTACCAAGGCTTGTTTGGCACGCCAACAGCTGACGTCACTTAATTCAAGTTAATTGCTGGCCTTGAACAACGTGCATTTATCGGTGAGCAAGAGATTATGGCAGTTTACTCAGTTAAAGAGAGATTGCTTAGACATAAACCTATGTTAATGAGACGGATGACACTTGAAGAAGTCTTTAAAAACGCCGTCTGTCGTAGTGCTGCTTCATAACTTGAGAATCCTGTTCCTGGCCCATCAGCTACCCGTAAAGTATTTAGCTTTGTTTGCCAGACGTAATGCAACTTAACTATAGGTACCTGTACGTATTTAGCTTAGTTTGAACCTGTATATGTCCTAGAGTATTTATGTTCTACATTTATTCCAATACGTCATTTACCATGTGTTTGATTCAGTTCATTTGAAGCTGTATATTTTTATGTTTTATTGAATGTTTTTGTCAGAAATAAAATGTACTAGTGTATTTATGGTCTATAATTATCCCACTATTTCATTTATCAGTATATTACTCTATAGATGAATTATAATAGTACTTGTAAAAGAGTGCAGATCGGGAAAACCCAGAAGTTCTCTCTCCAGCACTCGTTGTTTGAGCATGTACAGACTTTATTTCTTGTCATTATTCCCTAAACAATACAGTATAACAACTATTTACATAGTATTTACATTGTATTAGGTATTAAGTAATCTAGAGATGATTTAATGTATACAGGAGGATGTGCGTAGGTTTGGATCTCCCCCGGCTCTTAAAGTCCACCGGCACTGAAACAAGTTAATTATCAATATAGTTATCAATATTCTGAAACCCAAAAAATTCTGAATTCCAAAATGCAACTGGCCCCAAGGATTTCGGATAAGGGATTGTGGACCTGTAGTATGAGAGCAAGGAAGGTGGCACTTCCAAATGGTTGTCCTCTGGAATTCTTTGCCACCAGATATTGCAGATTTTAATGAAAAATTGAGAACTAATTGATGGACAAAAAGATACTAAGTGAATTAGACGTTCAGTGGTCAATACACAAGTCAATTTACTGTAGGGTACACACTGGGGGGGGGGGGGAAGGTCAACTATATTATTACCATTGATGTGGGCCTACAGTGGGATAAACAAATAGTTAGGAACATGCTGGCAAGGATTGTGGGGTAAAAAATTTGTAAAAGATTGAGTGATATGGAACCAAAGGCTGCGGCAAAGTTTCAGAGCTATGGCAGGGAAGATGATATTCCTAAAAATAAGGTTATAAGTCAAGCTGGTAGCATCAACACAGAATACACTATTAGAGATACTGGGAGAATATTAAGGCAGTTTTCAAAAGCCAAGGGAATCTGCAGTGTTTAAGCATCTTGCAGCAAAAGCTGAACAAACACTTACTTAACTGCAGCTTAGCAAGTAAAGCAAGTACTGGCGTGCAACAGCAGTTCAATATTTTGGGCAGGTGGCACTTGTAATGAAACCATCTGAGTAGGCCACCATGAGATGGAAAGCCAAAGTTTCTGAGCAAGCACAAGGGAGCCAAAGACACAGAGAAGTTCAAGATGAACAGATTGAGTCCATACTGCAGTAGGGCAATCTTACTTTTATCGGAACAATAGGAATATTCAGTCCTTGGAAATGAACAACTTGCATGAGAAAAATGTTTGTTTGGACAATGTGAGACACCCAGTTACGACAGAGCTGTATCATTGTGACAGCCCACTGATCAGGAGCAAGGCCAGAAGTTTAGTGCAATAGCAAGGCCACTTCAATCCAGTGAGATGATGCACTGCTGAAAATGAGACTGCGTGAGCCTTGGGAGAATGTGTGATGTCCACCAGACTTCCTTTTTTTCACAGAATAATTAAATGGGCTGAATCAAGTTCATATTAATCTGGATGGTTTCAGTGAGTTCCAAATTTGTAAGTTCCAAAAATCCCATTAGTGATGTTAAGATATACTGATGACAGCTGACTACAGTGCAACCCAGCAAATATGGTCAACATGTGGGTACGAGACAGGGAAAGGCAGAGGCAACAACTTTCTAACTTCAGAAAAGACAATAGGAAAAGATCCAGAGTCTTTAGGAGGCCAGTGTAGTGGTCAAGGTTCAGTCCATAACAGTATAAAAAAGCAAAAAGTATTAAGTAATCAAATTACTTGTTATTATTGAACTTACAGTAATCAGGGATCTATTGGTAGCTTTGTATAACTGTAATTGTAGTTAATTGATCTGTGTTCAGTTTGAGGTTATAATTAACATTAATGTATTTAGCACAGTAGAGACATAGAGCACTACAGCCCAGAAGCAGGCCCTTGGCCCACCTAGTCCATGACAAACTGTTATTCTGCTTAGTCCTGTTGACCTGCACCTGCATCTGGAACATAGTCCTCCATACCCCCTCCCATCCAAACTTTTTGCAATCAAACCCACATCCACTACTTCCGCTGGCAGCTCACACCACCATGACTGAAGAAGTTCCCCCTTATTTTCTAGTCTCACCCAACCTCAATGGAAAAAGCATGAATGCGTTTCCCTTATCTATACCCCTCATAATTTTGTCTTCTTGTGTCAACTTCCCCTCATTTTGTTATGTTCCAGGAAATAAAGTCCTAATCTATTTAACCTTTCCTATAACTCGGGTGCTTAAGTCCCGGCAACATCCTTTTAAAAATATCAGTTTTATCAATCTTATTGATCAATATCAATATGTTGGTTTGATATTGATATTTCTCCTGCCAGTAGATGACCAGAACTGCACACAGTATTCCAAATTTGGCCTCACTAATGTCTTCCACAGCTTCAACATAACATCCCAACTCGTGTACTCAATACTCTGATTTATGATGGCCAATGTGCCAAAAGTGCTTTTAACATTATCTTCCTGAGACATCACTTTCAAGGAATTATGGATCCGTATTCCTAGATCTCTTTGATCTACCTCACTCCTCAGTGCTCTACCGTTACCTGTGTAAGTTCTAACCTGGTTTGTCCTCCCCAAGTGCAATACCTCATACTTATCTGCATTAAATTTCATCTGCTATTTTTCAACAATGTATGATAATTATGCCTGGTCAAGATAATAACTGTAGTACAGGACATGCAATTAGTTACATATAAAGCCCAGTCAAGATGTAATCCATTGGGATTGCTATTACCAAGAACAGATACTATAGAGATATTTATAGTGTTGGGTTTGCCATTGCAGAGAATAGAACATGAGCGATATATGTTCAGATAAATCTAAAACAGAATATGTATCTCTTTGTAAATAATTAGTTAATTTTATATCCTTACATATAAATAGTAAATTCATATAATTTAATACAGAATATGAAAAAATATTTGTTAGCATGTATCACTTTCCATTAAAGGGAATGCAGTTGGTATATTTTGCATGTGTACCTACTTTTAAGAACAATATGTAGTATGTGCTACGACTTTGGATACATTGTTGTACCAGCCAACACTTAATTGATTGTTGACTGCCTTCAGAAAATTAAATTTTGTTGGCAAGCTTGACTGGCTAAGTATCGCCCAAGAGTTGGGTCATGAAGGTGACATGATAAGACACAGACTCTGTCTTGCTTGTGCTTGCTAACAATAGGTCATGCCAAAAATGAGGTATTGCTGACCTTTGTCCAAGTCTGTCCTGCTGAAATGGGAAGTCAATATGAATATATAGTTCTAATTTTGTGTACCGTGTGGACACCTAACAAGTGCTTCTTGAAATCGCTGACCAAGTATGTTTAGCTGTTGGCTATTGCCCAAAATTTACTGTATCAATTTAAGATGTAACCTGACATTGGCAGAGTCATAAGACAATGGCTCCCCGGGAACAGTTATTAAAGGGTTAACTCAATACCAAGGTCTGTCTTTTTTTCTGTTTGATGATGGGGTAAATTCTCTTACAGTAAAATATGGTAATCCAGGGTGAATTCTTCGACAATGTGCTATGACTTTTGATACATTGTTGTACCAGCCAATACTGTTAATTGATTGTTCACAAGATCACAAGACAAAGGAGCAGAAGTAGGCCATTCGGCCCATCGAATCTGCTCCGCAGCTTCCCCATGAGCTAAACTATTCACCCATCTAGTTCCAATTTCCGGCTTTTTCCCCGTATCCCTTGATACCCTGACTAACTAGATACCTGTCAACGTCCTCCTTAAACACCCTCAATGATCGGGCCTCCACAGCTGTATGTGGCAACGAATTCCACAAATCCACGACCCTCTGGCTAAAAAAATTTCTCCTCATCTCTGTTTTAACTGGGTATCCTCTAATTCTAAGACTATGGCCTCTTGTCCTGGAGTCACCCACCAAGGGAAACAACCTTTCCACATCTACTCTGTCCAACCCTTTCAACATTCGAAACGTTTCTATGAGATCCCCTCTCATTCTTCTATACTCTAATGAATACAATCCAAGAGCCGACAGACGCTCCTCATATGTTAGCCCCTGCATTCCAGGAATCATCATCGTAAATCTTCTCTGAACTCTCTCCAACATCAGTATATCCTTTCTAAGATAGGGGGCCCAAAACTGCACACAGTTGACTGCCTTCAATAAAGGATGCTTGCTTAATAGCTCTATCCTTGTGATTTATATTCCCAAACAACAGATCCCCTACTAGACACTACAACTATGCCCAAATAAAGTGCTTCTGAAAATTGATGTGCTATTACTAAAATTTCTTAATCCATACAGCTAGTTTATTAGAAGCCTATCAAGCAGTTCATGAAATCATACAGAGAGTTCATGTGGCCTGCAACCTGTGAAAGAGCAGAACAATTAGTTCTACTTTTTAACATTTTATTTCTTTATTTAGAGATACAGCATGGAATAGACCCTTCTGGCCCAATGAGCCACGTTATCCAGTAAACCCGTAGCCTAACAGTAGGACAGTTTACAATGACCAATTAACCCACTAACCGTTACATCTTTGGACAGTGGAAAGAAACCAGAATACCTGGAGGAAACCAATGTAGTCACAGAGGGAATGTACAACTCCTTACAGACGGTGCCAGAATTGAATTCCAAAGCCCCAAGCTGTAATAGTGTTGTGCTATCCGCTATCCTACCATGTTTATACTTCTGCAGTTTATCTCAATCCTGTAATTATTTTAAGTGTCTATCCAATCTCCTTTTGAAGGTCACTGTGGATTTTCTCCCACAACCTTAAAAAGGTCATGCACATCGGATCATAACCAACTCCCAGTATCCCCTTTGTTGCCTTTTCCAATTATCCCATATCTGTGACCTAATCCTCATGCTGAAAAAATAGATACACTTGAGATTTGTGATTCAAATCCCCTCTTAACCTTCTCTCAAAGTTCAGCTTCTTCCCTGCTCTAAGGAGAGCACTATTGCCTCTTTGGCAGTGCAAACTCAGCAAATGGAGTGGAATTGATAAGCACCACAGCAGAGATGTTGACAGGATGAGAGGTTGAAAATTAGGCCAGTAGCTGCTCCTAGTGATAAGCGAAGTCCTTGTTAAAGTTGCCCTGTTTGTTTACTTAAAGATCAATAGTAACCACAGTGACAGAGGAGATATATCTATTCTGCCTTGTTCCATGGCTGATAATAATAGAAGTGACTCATTTGAACAAAACTATTGTTACTTAGCTACAGATAGTTTATCTTCAGTCACACATGCAGATGATGAACATCTGAAGCAAAGATGCATTTATCTGATGGCTTTCACGTCCTTAGAATTTCTCATAGCCAATATGTCCTGAAGATAACTCATTTTTATCTTAGTACAAGAAAGGATGACCGATTCAGTGGAGGAGCTGTCTGCTTTACTATCCATTGTGTTGGCTGGAAAATAAAGATCAGCCAAAATACTGGGAGAGCGTCTCTTCTCTTCTTCAGAAAATCCAAGCATTCACCAGCACAGGTAAATGGATTTTTTTTTATTTGCAAATGATCTGAAAGAGAGTACCTGCAACATTGCTGCACTCCTTCAGTATTGCATTGAACACTAAGTTTTATATTCATGCCATGGAAAAGAACGCAACTGCAAAACTACAGAGAGCAATGCTACTGAACCAGGCTAATAAGTGAAGAGTACTAACAGCTGTAAAACTTAACAGTTGTTCTTCTTCTTTGGATGTTATCTGCCTGCTGTTTCCAGCATGTTGGTTGATTTTTTTTTATCAAACACAAGTTATAACTTGATTAGGTTCTATCCAACAGATTCCAACTGGGCAAACAGTAAAAAGGATATATTTACCATTTCACATATGTTCAAAAACATTTCACAGAAAATTAACAACTTCTGATTCACTGTTGCAATGCAGGACGTACACTATTTGTGCATAGGTCTAGTCCAAAAACTGTACACTTTTTCTTTTTTTTTAAATTTTATTTTTATTTGGATAAGGAGTTCACAATTATCATGTACTTTTTTCACACATATAACCTTTTCCATTTTTTTATATGTATAAAACTACAATTATTTATACATTCTTAAGTACACATTGAGATGATATAAAAGCAAAATAAACATTTAAATAGATAATTATGTACTGTGGTAAATCTAACCTAGCACAACCACAACCTCCAGCATTTTGTGTGTGTTGCTTGTAGATATTTTACATTTTATATACACCTGGGAGTCCAGATCAAGCTTTAATGTCTGTAATTCAATGCTGAGCTGCACTTCATATAAATTATGGGGATTACCAGCTGGCAGCAGTACTTATCATGAACTGTTAGCCGATCTACTGACACCAAGTTCCTGCCCAAAGCCTGAACAAAAGTTGTGATGCTTCATGCGGCAGCAGGGCTTTACACAACACAGCACTCTCGAGATTGACCAGAACAGGTTCTTCCCTCAAAACAGCAAAAGAAAACCTTTGACAGTCTTATGCCAACCCGCTAAGCTTAGCCAAACTTGAGTAATAGAACACTACAGCCCAGAAACAGGCCCTTTGGCACACCTGGTCTGTGCCGAAGCATTAATCTGCCTTGTCCCATCAGCCTGCACCCAGACCATAGCCTTCCCATTCATGTACCTAACCAATTTTTTTCTGAAATGTTTAAATTGACTGCATATCCACCACTTGTGCTGGTAGTTCATTCCATACTCACACCATCCTCTGAGTGAAGAAGTTTCCCCCTCAAATATTTCACCTTTCACCCTTAACCCTTGACCTCTATTTGCAGTCACAGCAAACCTCAGTGGAAAAAGACCCACCGTGGTTGATCCTCCCAAAGTGCAACACCTCACTCTTCTCTGCAATAATTCCATCTACCAGTTTTCACCCCATTTTTCCAGCTGATCCAGATCCTGTTGCAAGCTTTGATAGCCTTCCTCACCATCCATTACAACCCCAGTCTTGGTGTCATCTGCAAATCTGCTGACACAGTTTACCACATTATCATCAAGATTGTTGATATAGATGACAAACAACAATGTATGCAGCACCGATCCCTGCAGCACATCATTAGTCTGAGGCCTCCAGTCAAAGAGGCAACCATCTATAACTAATCTTTGGCTACTTCCATGAAACCAATTTACTATCTCATTTTGAATGTCAAGTGACTAAACTTTCTTGACCAAACTCCCATGCAAGACCTTGTCAAAGGCCTTGCTAAAGTCTATACAGAAATCCACTGCCTTGCCTTCATCAACTTTCCTGGTAACTTCCTTGAAAAACTCTATAAGACTGGTTATACATGACATGCACAAAGCCATGGTGACTATCCCTGATCAGTCCATCAGTCCAAATACTTGTATATCCAGTCCCTTAGAATACCTTCCAGTAACTTTCCCACTACTGGCTCACCTCTGCCTCTACTAATTCATCGGTCCTTCAATCTGAGAGTGAGGTGGGTGCGTGGAATGCACTGCCAGCGAAGGTGGTAGAGGTGGATACAATAGGATTTTTTAAGAGACTCTTAGATAGGTACATGGAGCTTAGAAAAATAGAGGGCTATGCGGTAGGTAAATTCTGGGCAGGTTCTAAACTGGGTTACATGGTTGGCACAAAATTGTGGGCTGAAGGGCCTGTGATATGCTATAGATTTCTATGTTTCTATAATCAGAGCTCTTACACTTCCATCCATGTTACATCAAAAACATATTTTGGCAGGACCTACTGACCTGTGCATTTTCTAAGACAACAGATCCTATTTTACTTGTTTATGCTCATCCTGCTTAAGTATGAGTATGGGAACATATTCTTCCCTTGAGAATGCAGTCAAAGTATATTCACTGCAGGCTCTCCCCACGTTACAAACACACAGCTTATGTGCACACCATACAAACAAGTGCTTGGAGACCAACAGAATGGATGAGGCTGGATTTGTCAGTCTTCTGCTGAGTGGGAATGGGGAATTTCTGTCCACCGTTTCTCTGATCCTGGGCTATCACAAACACAGCTGGGGCTGGAGTGGATGAGTAGACTTACTCACTCACTGAATCAATGAGTCAACCAATTGCCGGGCTATTCGTGTCTGCTTGCTCGCCCATCACAGTAGTGTCCTCTCCCACACACTATTGTTGTTCATTTCCGACTGACAAACATTTTGGGTTATGGACAATTCTCAGGAATGCTACACTATTGTAACCTAGGGACTGCCTGTAAGAAGCTTACCCATAATCCTCTGCCTCTACATATTTTTGGTTCCTAATTTTTACTTATTTATCTTCTTGCCTGTTATATATTTATAAAGGGGGACTTCTTCACCTTTCATTTTAAGCTTCTCTCTTTTGCAATTTCCAAACAAGTTTGACAGTCCCATTGATTTTCATTGTACCTTGAACCCTTTCAATCTCCATAAATGCCTCCCCATTGCTCTTAATTTAGAACCAATACTCATATCTTTCTTCACCATTTTCCATAACTATGTTAAATCCAACTAAACCATAATCATAAAACCAAAAGATATAGGAGCAGGATTAGGCTATTTGGCCCATCAAGACTGCTCTGCCATTTCATCATGGCTGATCCAATTTTCCATCAGTCCCAATCTCCTACCTTCTTCCTGTATTCCTTCATCCCCTGACTAATCAAGAATCTATCACCCTCTGCCTTAAATATGCCCAATGACTTGGCCTCCATAGCCACCTGTGGCAGCGAATTCCATAAATTCACCACTCTCCAGCTAAAGAAATTCTTCCTCATCTCTTTTCTAAAAGGGTGTTCCTGCATTTTGAGACTGTGTCCTCTGGTCATAGACTGCCCCACCACTCCACATCGAAGCCTTTCAACATTCAATAGATATCAATGAGGTCTCCCCTCATTCTTCTGAATTCCACTGAGTAGAGGCCCATCAAATGCTCTGATATGACAAGCCTTTCAATCCCAGAATCATTTTTGTGAACCTCGTCTGAACCCTCTCCTATGTCAGCACATTCTTTCTTAGATAAGGGGGTCAAAACTGCTCACGTTACTTCAAGTGAAGCCTCACCAGTACTTTCTAAAGCCTTGTCATTACATCCTTGCTTTTATATTCTAGTCCTCTCGAAATGAATGCTAACAACACATTTTCCTTCTTCACCACTGACTCAACCTGCAAATTAACCTTTAGGGAACCTTGCACAAGGACTCCCAAGTCCCTTTGCATCTCAGACTTTTGAATTTTCTCTATTTAGAATATAGTCTACATTGCCCACAGCGTAGAAACACTGGCCCAATCACACGATGGCTGATCTGCTTGCCCCTGCTTTATTTTTATTCACCTTTTCTAATGAATCCCGTTCAGTCATTGGGCACAGTCCAACTCTAAAACAACTGATGCGGACAAGCTTCCCAATCCTCTAACTTCCTACTAATTTTTGCTCCATTATATGCTTTCGCTTTGCCTTTTATGTTGGCAGTACATGTGCACAAAAATAGTCTTCCACAGATATCTTTCACTTTCTTTCCCTAAAGCTAAACCCCAAATAAAGGACTGCAAATATTGAATGTGTCCAACATGTAGATAAAAACAGCTATGAAGAAAGAGTTTAAGTCATCTTCTTGAAGTGAGTGATTTTTTAAGATTGCCGCTATATTCTCAAGTAAATAAAATCCCATAAAGTATAAAGAAGTAGTTGGGAAAAACATTGTCCAGAGGTATGGTACCGGAGGTATTGAAGACTGCTAACATGACATTTTGTCTACAAAGGGATCAATTCAGGAAATGGAAGCTAGTCAGACTGACCATCAGTACCAGTAAATTATTGAAAATTATATCGAGGGAGTAATATAAATCATTTGGATTCCTTGAAAAAACTAACAAAGAGGGTAGAGAAAAATTGATGTGGTATATATAGATTTTTTTTGGCAAGTTATTAAACCGGATCCCCAATGGCAGATTATTCAGACTATTGAAAGCTCATAGAGTATAAGGAAAAGTAGCAACTGGATCCAAGACAGCTTCTGGGCAGGAAGTCAAGAGCAAAAATGGTCAGTATATATTTTGATGACTGAGGCTGCTGGGACTGACCAAGTCTTAGTGCAAATCCACCAACACAAACAAAAAATGCTGAGAACGCAGCAGGCCAGGCAGCATCTCTAGGAAGAGGTACGATCAACGTTTTGGGCCGAGACCCTTCGTCAGGACTAACTGAAAGAAGAGATAGTAAGAGATTTGAAAGTGGGAGGGGAGGGAGAGATCCAAAATGATAGAAGACAGGAGAGGAGGGATGGAGCCAAGAGCTGGAAAGTTGATTGGCAAAAGAGATACGAAGCTGGAGAAGGGAGAAGATCATGTGACAGGAGGCCTAGGGAGAAAGAAAAGTTGGGGGGGGGGGAAGCCCAGAGGATGGGCAAACAGTTATAGTGAGAGGGAGGGAAAAAAGGGGGGGGGGGATATAAAATAAATAAATAAGGGATGGGGTGTGAAGGGGAGGAGCGGCATTAACGGAAGTTAGAGAAGTCAATGTTCATGCCATCAGGTTGAAGGCTACCCAGACGGAATATAACGTGTTGTTCCTCCAACCTGAGTGTGGCTTCATCTTGAGCGATCCCTGCGGAAAGCAGAAGGGAGGGGGGGAGGGAAAGATGTGCTTGGTGGTGGGATGCCATTGGAGATGGCGGAAGTTACGGATAATTATATGCTGGAGGCTGGTGGGGTGGTAGGTTAGGACACGGGGAACACCACCAAGCACATCTTTCCCTATCCCCCTCTTTCTGCTTTCCACAGGGATCGCTCCCTACGTGACTCCTTTGTCCATTCCTCCCGCCATCCTTTCCCACCGATCTCCCTCCTGGCACTTATCCTTGTAAGTGGAACAAGTGCTACACATGCCCTTACACTTCCTCCCTCACCACCATTCAGGACCCCAGACAGTCCTTCCAGGTGAGGTGACACTTCACCTGTGAGTCGGCTGGGGTGATATACTGCGTCTGGTGCTCCCGATGCGGCCTTCTATATATTGGCAAGACCCGACGCAGGCTGGGAGACAGTTTCGCTGAACACCTACGCTCTGTCCGCCAGAAAAAGCAAGATCTCTCAATGGCCACACATTTTAATTCCACGTCCCATTCCCATTCTGACATGTCTATCCACGGCCTCCTCTACTGTAAAGATGAGGCCACGCTCAGGTTGGAGGAACAACATCTTATATTCCATCTGGGTAGCCTCCAACCTGATGGCATGAATATTGACTTCTCTAACTTCTATTAATGCCCCTCCCTTTCAAACCCCATCCCTTATTTATTTTATATATATTTCCCCCCCTTTTTGCTCCCTCCCTCTCATGATAACTCCTTGCCTGCTCTCCATCCACCGGGCTCCCTTCCTCCCTTCTCTTTCTCCCCAGGCTTCCCATTCCTTGATCCTCTCCATTCTCCAGCTCTTAGATCCACCCATCCCCTCCTATCTTCTCCTATCATTTCAGATCTCCCCCTCCACCTCTCAAATCTCTTACTATCTCTTCTTTCAGTTAATTCTGACGAAGGGTCCCGGCCTGAAACGTTGACTGTACCTCTTCCTATAGATGCTGCTTGGCCTGCTGCATTCACCAGCATTTTTTGTGTGTTGCTTGAATTTCCAGCATCTGCAGATTTCCTCATATCTGCGCTTAGTGCAAACTCATTGCTTTTCATGATACACAATTAACTGGTCTTAGATGTAGCAGTCACAATTAAGATCTCTGCACACAATCCCAAAATTGCCCATATGATTGATGGTGAGGAAGGTATTGGTAATCAACCCAACAATAAATTGAGCAGGTATTCAACTGACAACTGGAATTCAGTCTGTAGGAATGTGACATAATATGAATTTGGGAAAAGGCAAACAGGCCAATAAAAGGCAGAGCAAATGGTATCAAACTCTGAGAAGCATAACAGATCAAGAGCTAGGGAAGATGGCACCAACGATTTTTGTAGACCCAGGCAACTTCTTCCAGTTTGTCCACAAAATGGCTTCTTCTTCTTCTTTCATGTCTTTCTTTTCTTTTCAAGGTGGTTGAGGTTCAGTCAGAGCCTGTAATCTACAGTTCAAGCAGTGGGTTTTCCGACCGGCTGTACAGCCTGGCGTTTAGATATCTCCTGGAGCAGTCTGGAAGATGTGCGCCTTCGGGAAGCAACCCTGCAATCTGGTTCCTGACTGATTTTGCTAACTGAAGCATCGTGGGAGATTTAATCATCAGGACACCAGGTGGTGTGCACTGTTGTCAGAGGTAAGTCCCTGCACTTGAGTGATCCCATTGTTGGGCGTGAAAGCCTGTTGGTCCCTAAGTTGGGGACTTGGAGAGGTGATGCAGAAGATTGTAGCATTGTAACAGTGAGCTGCTGGTCTCCCGGTCTCCCTCTCACTCCCTTGATGGAAAGGGAGAGCCTGAGATACCAAAGTGGTGGGTTATGGACTGTAGTGTTTGACAGACTCTAGATCAAAGTCTCTCTGCAGGCTTTTGCTACTATTTGCATGGTGGGGGGGGGTAGGGGTTGGTGTGTCTGCTGGTGCAAGTGGGGAGAGGGGAAAGAGGAGGGTTGGTACTTCTGCTCTGCTTGTGTATGTGAGGGGGTGCTTTGAGGTTCTGAAGTTACTAACGTTCATTCTTTGGAGTTCTTGTTTTGTGGTTGTCTCTGTGAAGAGCAAGAATTTCAGGTTGTATACTGTATACATTCCTTGATATTAAATTGAACCATTTGAACTTGTATTACATGTGCACAGAGCCTTGAAGGTAACAGGACAGATATATGTGGTTAAGACGACATTTTGCCTCCATTTTGCTGCAACAGGAGTTGGACCATAGTTGCAGAACTGTGTACAGCTCTGACCTATACATAAAACTTTAAATCTTCTGTTATCTTTTCAGAATTGACTTATATTAGTTATGAAAACAAATTGCTGAACATAAAGGAGCTTCCTCCCCTCAGCAGAGGTCATAAATTAGCAGGCATAAATTTATGGTTATAGTAATCAATACGGAGTTACTTTGTGTCATAAATTTCTATGATCCTATGTATGGACACAGTTCTAGATTAAATAAGATATTCACCCCTCCAATGATTTTTATTACTAAATAATCATAGCACACCACCTTTTAGCGCTATACTATGTTTCGAGATGACAAAATATGAGATTCAACTTAAATTTTATTTTAAACAAAATAGGTGTTTATTCAAAAATGCAGAGGTTATGAAGCCTGTGGAACTGTAAAGAACAGAGTCAGGTTTGTCACTGTGAAAATATTTTCATGTCCAGCCATCGAATTGACAATGAAAACACAATGTGTATCTGCAATGAAAGAACTGGCATTCTGATCTTCTGAAAATGAACAAAATGAGCATTGGTACTCATATTAAAAGGTTTGTAAATTTTGTAGTTAGATAACAGTGATTGAATCAGAACTTCAAAAAGCTTCCAAAACTATAGATTTTGTGTCAGTTTAAAAAAAAGATTTCAGCCTTGGCTATATTCCAAAAATGTGCCAGGCTTTGTGGAGACCACCTGTTAATAGGATTACTTGACAGGATTGGTTTCCCATGGGAAACTACCTGCACCCGTACATTGTATATACGTACAAGTCAATTCCATCACAGGAAACACATTACATAACAAAGGCTACTTAAGAAATTTGGCAGTGATTATCAGAGTGGTAGTCAAGATGTTTCCATAGGGAAGTAAGCTGCCATAACAGATACCACCACTAGAACAGACAATAAAATGCTGTCCACTTCTTCACTACACAAAAACAGAATTTGCAGAGCCTTTTTACGATCAATTACATACTCTAGATTAGACTGCACACAACTCATTTGTATACAACATCTCAACTATAAATGAGATAATCTAGATAATGTATTTTCACATTTGTAGCACTGCAAAATAACTTTTAGCCAGGACACTGGTAAGTGTTCTTCTTTGAAAGACTTCTACATTTTTTTTTGATTGCTAGACCAAAAAAAGATATATGGAGCTTCATTAAACATCCCATTCAAAGGCAGCTCTCCTGACAGTCTAATATTTTCTCAGCTCTTGACTGTAGTGTCAGATTAAATCCTGTTAGCATTTGCAATGGTATTTAATGTCAAACCTTCACAATCAGAGCTAAGATAGCAGAATATTTGCTAGCATTATGTAGTTTATTCAACAGCCCGTAGCAGGTGTAGAAAGCAGTGGGTTTTCTCAAGCCTTTTCAGGGTCTGGACTCTCCCTAACTCTGTAACCGCCTCCAGTCCTTGTGGATTCCCAGCTTCCACTTACTTTGCTCAATCTCAGATTTGTAATCATGGAAGTCTGTAACTTCATTCCTAAATCTCTTTTTCCTTCTTCAGAACATCCCTCAGAGCCTTCCTTAGACCTTGATCACCAATCCCAATACCTCATGTGGCTCAATCTCAATGTTAGTGGGCACCTCAAAATATTATAAAATGTTACAGGTACTAAAAAGGCACACATAATTGTTATTGACTGGTAATATTACCTGAAATAAGGAGGGAAAAGGATTAGGGAAAAAGCTACTCCGAGTGACCATCTGCTCAGGTGGTGAATCTGCTACTGGCTAACAGTTTACAAAAACATCCAGGAAAATTTTTTTTTGTACTGAAAACTTGCTGCGTTTATTTATTGTGGATTCAAGCTTGATGCTTTTCAGCATGTTGTGAGTTTGCAAAAGAGGCGGAGGAAGAAGAATGTACATACATTAACCCTAGTCTTTAACACAAGATGTACTGGCCAAGACAGGTGGGCAAATAGACAATAGGTGCAGGAGTAGGCCATTCGGCCCTTCGAGCCAGCACCACCATTCACTGTGATCATGGCTGATCATCCACAATCAGTACCCTTTTCTTGCCTTCTCCCCATATCCCTTCACTCCGCTATCTTTAAGAGCTCTATCTCTTTATTAAAAGAATCCAGAGAATTGGCCTCCACTGCCTTCTGAGGCAGAGTATTCCACAGAACCACAACCCTCTGTGTGAAAAAGTTTTTCCTCAACTCCATTCTAAATTGTTTACCCCTTATTCTTAAACTGCGGCCTCTGGTTCTGGACTCACCCAACATCGTGTCCAATCCATTAATAATCTTAAGTTTCAATCAGATCCCCTCTCATCCTTCTAATTTCCAGTGTATACAACCCCAGTCACTCCAATCTTTCAACATATGACAGTTCCACCATCCCGGGAATTAACCTCGTGAACTTACGCTGCACTCCCTCAATAGCAAGAATGTCCTTCCTCAAATTTGGAGACCAAAACTGCACACAGTAGTCCAGGTGTGGTCGCACCAGGGCTCTGTACAGCTGCAGAAGGACCTCTTTGCTCCTATACTCAACTCCTTTTGTTATGAAGGCCAACATGCCATTAGCTTTCTTCACTGCCTGCTGTACCTGCATGCTTGCTTTCAGTGACTGATGAACAAGGACACCTAGATCTCGTTGTACTTCCCCTTCTCCTAACTTGACACCATTCAGTTAGTAATCTGCCTTCCTGTTCTTGCCACCAAAGTGGATAACCTTACATTTATCCACATTAAACTGCATCTGCCATGCATCTGCCCACTCACCCAACCTGCCCAAGTCATCCTGCATTATCACAACATCCTCCGCACATTTCACACTGCCACCCAGCTTTGTGCCATCTGCAAATTTGCTAATGTTTCTTTTAATCCCTTCATCTAAATCATTAATGTATATTGTAAATAGCTGTGGTCCCAGCACCGAGCCTTGCGGTACCTCACTGGTCACCGCCTGCAATTCTGAAAGGGACCTGTTAATCCCTGCTCTGTTTTCTGTCAGCCAGCCAATTTTCTATCCATGTCAGCACCCTACCCCCAATACCATTTGCTCTAATTTTGCACACTAACCTCCTATGAGGGACCTTATCAAAGGCTTTCTGAAAGTCCAGGTACACTACATCCACTGGCTTTCCCATGTCCATTTTCATAGTTACATTCTCAAAAAATTCCAGCAGATTAGTCAAGCATGATTTTCCCTTCGTAATTCCTTGCTGACTCGGACCTATCCTGCCACTGCTATCCAAATATGCTGCTATTTCATCTTTTATAATTGATTCCAGCATCTTTCCCACCACTGATGTCAGACTAACTGGTCTATAATTGCCTGTTTTCTCAGCTAAAAAGGGGAAGGTATGAGATGTGCGCGAGAATACTGCGATACAGGCAAAGCTATGAGAGGTGAGCAAAAACACAGCGATATAGGGGAAGCTATTGTATGTGCGCGAAAACACAGCGATATAGGGGAAGCTATGAGATAACATTAGCTACCCTCCAATCCGCAGGAACTGATCCTGAATCTATAGAACATTGGAAAATGATTACCAATGTGTCCACGATTTCTAGAGCCACCTCCTTAAGTACCCTGGAATGCAGACCATCAGGCCCTGGGGATTTATCAGCCTTCAGTCCTATCAGTTTACCCAACAGCATTTTCTGCCTAATGTGAATTTCCTTCAGTTCCTCCGTTACCCTAGGTCCTCTGGCCACTATTACATCTGGGAGATTGTTTGTGTCTTCCCTAGTGAAGACAGATCCAAAGTACCTGTTCAGCTCATCTGCCATTTCCTTGTTCACTGTGATAATTTCACCTGTTTCTGTCTTCAAGGGCCCAACTTTGGTCTTAACTAATTTTTTCCTCTTCACATACCTAAAGAAGCTTTTACTATCTTCCTTTATATTCTTGGCTAGCTTATCTTCGTACCTCATCTTTCACCCCGTATTGCTGTTTTAGTTATCTTCTGTTGCTCCTTAAAAGTCTCCCAATCCTCTGGCTTCCCACTCTTCCTTGCTATGTTATACTTCCTCTCTTTTATTTTTTTACTGTCCTTGACTTCCCTTGTCATCCACGGTCGCCCCTTACTCCCCTTAGAATCTTTCTTCCTCTTTGGAATGAACTGATGCTGCACCTTCTGTATTATTCCCAGAAATACCTGCCATTGTTGTTTCACTGTCATCCCTGCTAGGGTATCTTTCCAGTCAACTCTGGCCAGCTCCTCCCTCATGGGTCCATAATCCCCTTTGTTCAACTGTAATACTGACACTTCCGATCTTCCCTTCTCCCTTTCAAATTGTAGATTAAAACTTATCATATGACAAGATATCTTTCATGAAAATACCATTTTCTGCAGAAGTACCAGCTATGCAAACTGTAAAGGACATTATAATGCTGGAATTTTCAGTTTCTGGCATTTAAATAAAGTACTTTTATCCATACATTTTGGCACTGATAAGCACCAAAAAACTCAAGTTGCAAACTGGCTGTGAAAAATGTCACACTGTCGAATCCCAGATACCCATCAACATCAAGGTAAGTTTTGCCTCGCTTTTTGCCAGCAGCAATAATGATGCTCAAAAGCATGTACAAAGAATTGTCTTAGCATGTTAACAGCAATCTCTCCGGTCATAGTCCAGGTGTTGTAAATTCATACAGAAGACTTCCCTGATCTTGTCATACAAATATTTTGTTTATAAATCTTTAGTTTTTGTTAAAAATCCTAATATATGTTAACTGGATTTGTATGATGTGATATCTTCATAAATAAACTTAAGAAATGTGTTGCTTCATAGTGCCTCAAGTTGCATTAAACTGTTCCAGTCCTTATCCTTCATATGTTAAAAAGAAACACATATTCCTTCCCAGAACTTGGTGAGCTGACTGATACATGTATTCTCATGCAATCACTGTTCATAATTTTGAGAAGTATTGCAAAAAAAAACACAGAATTGAGATCAAGTCATATCCGAGTTATTTCATGTCAGCTCAATCTTTAAGTCCTCTCCATACTTGCGGAGGAGCTTGCTGTGATTATGATCCACAGACCACAAAGGTGGAAGATGCTGGGGCCGCATGTAGTCCAGGAAGTGCTGTCGCCAGCGTTTCTCCAAAGACATCAAGGCTCGGAGCCCACCAGTAGCGCAAGACTGTGTCACTTTTAGACCATGGGGGATGTGGCTCTCATTGAGTATCCTGTAGGAAGGGCAGAGAAGCACCAAGAATGAGAAGACCTGTAGAGTTTTTCCATCTACAGTATCTTTTAACCAAGACTCAAGAATGCACATAATGGATATGAATAGCAGAAGGGGGAGGGGGAAAGACAGAAATCTATGTTGACATGGTTAAGGAGAATGGGGAAGAGACATGCAGTGTACGTATCTGTTAGACTTAATAACGTCAAGCCTTGTGCCTTAAATTGTATGTAATTTCAATAAATTAAAATATATTATCAGCACTTCGGGATATCCAGAGGTTGCCAAAGATGCATGCTAAATGTATGGTTTTTTTAATTTAAGATTTGCTCCTTCAATGTAAAAGGAGATGTATACAAACAACTTTTCTCATACGGATTCTAATGACGTTACAGAAAAATGAAGATATGCAAGTTTAGGACTGCAATGCACAGATATCCGCTTAGGAACAGTTTGTCACGGTTTAAGCATAAATGCTTTGGCTCCTTGGCCCAGTATAGAATCCTCACAGGCAATATAAGAGTCTTGATTCAGTACCCATAAATTAGATGGAATCTTAATTACGGTTCTGTGCTCTACTAGGTAAGGATATGTGAAAGGATGCATGCAATTGCAGAATTTTCAGCTGGCTCATCACTACCTTAGTGATTTGCTTCAGTTTTAAATTTTCGTACTTGCATGCAAAGTCCCTAATGGCTACACTCTGCCCCATGTCCACAACTTCTTCAAAGTTTCTGGAAATTCAGCTCACCTTCGGTTACGAGCTTTTGAAAATGCTCAATTTCTATTTCTCCATATTGCAGTTTCTTTGTGTGATTGGGCCCAAAACTTCCAAATTTTCTACATAAAGCTCTCATGACTCTCTCTTTTAATTCAGTCTTTAAAACAATTACTGAAACCAAAGAAACACCAATCCTAATGCTTGATGTGGCTGCTTTGTTTGTTGCTGATCATGTGAAGCATATTGTTATAATGTTAAAGGCATAACTGCATCACAGTCAAGAATTTCCACACCTGGTTTCCAGTGCTGCTCCTTCTTCAAGCAACTCTTCAGACAATACCTCCACATTAAAGAAAGCCTTTAGGATATCTTGCAGCTCTTCTCTCCGAGCTTTGGGAAGACTTTCGGCATTGAGTAAGGCCCGGGCTCCGGATCGCACCTGCCTACGGACTGGGTCCTCCAGTAACCGAACGCTCTCCTCAGAGCCAACTGGTGCATTGAACTCCTTGGCCAGCTGCTGCTTTAGGATGTTGTCATAACAGTTTGAGGCAGCATGGCAGGCAGTGCACAGGAGGAGGATGTCATGAGAATTGTGGTCTTTCATCTGAATCGGAAAGTGCTTGCGATATTCATGAGGCACAATATTTTTCCTAAGGGAAGACAAACCATTCCTTTAATTTGGATCTTAACTACAAATAGAAGTGATACCACAGGCTGCAGCAGATGACCAACTCCCCAATCAATTATTGCTGAAATAATTGCTGTAAGTAACCAAGATTACTTCCATGTACATAATTCATACTGCACACCTTTTCCATCCAAATGCAGGCTAGGCAATGACTATACCAAGCAATGTGTTCTCAATGCCATGCCCACCAGCAGCTCCCAGTTGAGAGTTATTTTCACTCTCATCGCAATTCCCACAATGACCTATTTGTCCATGGCCTCCTCCACTGCCAGGGTGAGGCTAAATATGAGCACCTCATATTCAGTCTGAGTAATCCGCAACTGTAAGGTATGACCAATGAATTCTTCAGTTTCAGGTAACTTATACCATTCTCTGTTCCATTCTCTCTCCTGCTCGTCGAGCCAGTTCCTCCTACACACAGCCACCCTACACCAACTCTCCATCAACCCGTTTCCTTCCCCTCCTCACTCACTCCTGTCCACCTATTGGCTGGTGGCGCAATGGCATCAGCGCCGGACTCTGGAGCAAAGGCTCCCGAGCTCGAATCCAAGTCGGGCCACCCTCCCGAGCACGCTTTCCATCCGTGCCGGATTGAGCGTCGAGCTAGCCACTCGGCCCTGTAAAAAAAAAGGGTTGAGTCAGGAACGTTCATATCATGACTCGGTTAATCAGGAACGAGTCAGAAACGTTCATATTGTGACTCAGTTAATCCGAAAGGACACCAATCCTGACACCACGCGCCAGACAAGAATGGTTGACTGGTGCAACACGCTAAAAAAAATAATAATCCACCTATTCCACTTCCCTTACTTGGTTCTATGCTCTACCTTCTTCTATCAAATTTAATCATTTTGCAGCCATTTGTTACCTCTATCTCTCAGCCTGTCACTAATTCCAGCTGCCTATCACCCTTCCTCACCTGAACCCGTCTATCACTTGCCAGTTACTGCCACTCCTTTCAACCTGGGTCTTTACACCGGCCATCTCTCCTCCTATATTTCAGCCCAGAAATGAAGGGTCTTGACCTGAAATATCCACTGTTCATTACTGCTTGACCTGCTGAGTTCCTCCGCTACTTAATGACTCACATTGCCTCCATCTGTCAATTCCTTTTTCCAACATCCTCCAAACCGGTGCCCAACCACAGATTGAAGCAAGAATTGGCCACTTAATCTTTTAATTTTTACCAACAGTCAAAGATAAATGTGGCCCATCACCATACAACTGAAATTTAAATTAAAATTAAAAATTTAAAAAAAAATCCAAATACTTTCAGACTTTGGTTACCAAAATTCACACATTTAAGAGATTCACATATCAATTACTTTTTGCACAAGACATTTCCCAAATGTCTGTTACTTTATGCTTATAGAAGTATTTACCAAATGTTTAGGTTCAACAGAAGCAATCTTACCTATGTGATAGGATGTTATTTAGTCCTTCAGTTAAGATCATTTGCATTACATGATCCTTCTTTTTTCTGTATTTGTTCATGACATTTTAATGATCCATTTGCATGAGCCCCAAGTCTCTTTAGATTGCCAATGTTTCTAATTTTATTTTCAGTTTTCAAGCTATTCTGTTATTTTTTTAAGTCCACAATAGATTATCTGATATTAAAATCAATCTGTTTTTATGCCTAATGCAATCATTTAATATCTTTAAATTTAATGCTTTAGCTAACATTGCTTACGATGTTGCCTACATTTGGGTCATGAGCAAACTTGAATATGTGGCTTTCAGTAATGAATTGTTCCTGTCCCCATGTGAATTCATGAAGGGATACTTAATCACATGCTGCTAATTTAAGCACCTTAATATTATTCCCAGTTTTCATATATTCATATAGGCTTTCCCTGATCAACTACAGATTTTTAAACACCCTTTTATAATGCAGTGTGGGATAAACTAGATTAAATTATCCTAAAATAGCCTATTGCTATGCAATCAAGGGACAGCTAGATTTTAAGATCATGGCACTGAATTGGTACTTCTATAAGGTTGTTTAACACTTACTTTTGATCCTTCAGTCCCCCGGTTCAAAATACAATAAACCCGACCACTATCAATCCATCATTCAAGTTCCAGACTCCAACCCCATAACCCTGTGATAGTCCTCTAACCCAGAAAACCCAACCCTATGAAAGGTCTACTCTCTCAAATTATTCAAAGCCCCAATCCTCCAGTCCCTCAAATGTTTCAGACACTTGATGTTTCCAAACTGATCCCAACCTCCCACTGTCCCAAGAGTGCACTAGCATTTCTCGAAACAATGAGTAGAATGGAAGCAATATCCTTTTTAAGATCTTGTTAGACTGAAAAATACTACTTCAAATAAAACAGTTACAAATGGAACAGTTCCTGCTCTGTGCCAAGTGAGTAATAAAGACACTAAGTTTTCATGAAATCACTGCTGCATTCAAAAGGAAAATATGGCCAGTGTACATTAGGTGAAGATAGAATTCAAGCTGGTTGGATTGCCAGGATCTTATTTGCATCTACTTTGAATTCAGGTGTCACCAATGCATGCTTTTTGAAGTAAAATTAAACATTTGAACAGAAGGAAACTTCACAAACAGTCTGAATCATATTTAACCCCCTGCATCACTCTCATTTATATCCAAATGCTACAGGGCTGCTGTCTAATACATGACTCACAAAGTTAATGTGTTTATTTATTCATTTGTGGAATGTAGCTTTATTGACAAAGACACCTGCTTTTCCCAGTTCTTAACTGCTCAATGAAATAGCTGTTTGCCCGTGCATCAGAGGTGCACATTACAAGAAACTAACCAGCAATAATAAGACCATAAGACATAGGAGCAGAATTAGGCCACCTGGCCTACTGAATCTGCATTCCATTCAATCACGGCTGATATGTTTTCTTCTCCTCCTCAACCCCAGTTCCTGGCTTTTGATGTCATGTCCAATCAATAACCTATCAATCTCTACCTTAAATACACCCAATGACCTGGCCTCCACAGCTGCATGTAGCAACAAATTCCACAAATTCACCATCCGCTGGCTGAAGAAATTTCTTTGCATCTGTTTTGAAAGGACACCCCTCTATCCTGCGGCTGTGCCCTCTTGTCCTAGATGCTCCCATTATGTGAAACATCCTTTCCACACCTACCCTGTCTAGTCCTTTCAACATTCGAAAGGTTTCAATGAGATGCCCCCTCATCCTTCTGAATTCCAGCGAGGACAGACACAGAGCCATCAAATGTTCCTCGGATGATAACCCCTTCATTCCTGGAATCATCCTTGTGAACCTCCTCTGGACCCTCTCCAATGCCAGCACATCTTTTCTAAGGTGAAGGGCCCAAAACTGTTCACAATACTCAAGGTGAGGCCTCACCAGTACCTTATAAAACCTCAGAACCACATCCTTGCTCTTGTATTCTAGACCTCTTGAAATGAATGCCAACATGGCATTGGCCTTCCTCACCACCAACTCAACCTGCAAGTTGACCTTCAGGGTGTTCTGCACAAGGACTCCCAAGTCCCTCTGCATCGCAGATTCCTGGATTTTCTCCCCGTTTAAAAAAATAGTCCGCACATTTATTTCTACTACCAAAGTGCATGACCATGCATTTTCCAACATTGTATTTCATTTGCCATTTTCTTGCCCATTCCGTGCACATGCGCCTGTCGTGCATGCAGCCTGGTACAGCCGTTCCAATCTATTCCTACTTTCTTCTTCTTACTTTTTAACTTACGTTATTTTTTGTATTTTTTTTCTCACGGTAACACGTCGAAGCTGCACCCTCTCTAACAATCTGGTAGAGAGAGTTTTATTTGAGTTCTTTTAGCGCTGGAAATAGTTACATCCCGACACACGGGACAGAAGCAAGGTCACATTGTGTATGGCAGGGACCAGCTAATGTTGACCGATTTAGCGAGCAGAGCGGCGGACACCCCTGCTGAAATCTGGAGGAAAACACACAGAGGATGCAGAGGGGGATCACAAAGTCGAGGAAAGAGGACCGGGTCGAGACAACAGAGACTTATGGAGAAGAGGAGTTCGGTGGGTAATACCGTCCTGGCTGACTGGAAGTGCACTGAGAGCGGTAAGCGTAAAGGAGTTGGGCGCTTACTGATCTGGTTAACAACAGATGGTGCAATCTGGGTCATAATACGATTGAGGAACGTGTTTGTAGACCGGATATTGAACTTTTTACTGTTGGACTTCAGCCACATTCCACCGTGATACAACACTTGGTGGCACGGGAGGTCGTTCCTGCCTGTGGCCATCGAACGTGCAGCTCCTCACGTGGAGGGTCAGACAATCCTGAGCCAATAGACTGGTCCTGGACTTATTTTCTATCTGGCATAGTTTGCATTTTGTTGTTTGATTGTTTATGGTTTTTGTATTGCTAGATTTACGCTCTATTCTTGGTTGGTGCGGCTGTAACAAAACCAAATTTCCCTCGGGATTGTTAAAGTATATCTAGCTATCTATTCTCCTAATCTGTCTAAGTCCTTCTGCATCCTACTTGTTACTGCCTGCCCCTCCACCAATCTTCGTATCATCTGCAAGCTTGGCAACAAAGCCATCTGTTCCATCACCTAAATCATTTATATACAGCATAAAAAGAAGTGGTCCCACACTGATCCCTGCGGAACACCACTAGTCAATGGCAGCCAACCAGAAAAAGATCCTTTCATTCACACTTCTTGCCTCCTACCAATCAGCCAATGCTCTATCCATGTTAGTAACTTTCCTGTAATACCATGGGCTCTTAACTTGGTAAGCAGCCTCATATGTGGCACCTTGTCAAAGGTCTTCTGAAAGTCCAAACGTACAACATCCACTGCATCCCCTTTATTTATTCTACCTGTAATCTCCTCAAAGAATTCCAACAGGTCCGTCAGGCAGGATTTTCCCTGAAGGAAACCATGCTGACTTTGTACTATCTTGTCCTGTGTCACCAAGTACTCCATCACCTCATGCTTAACAATTGACTAACACCTTCCCAACCACTGAAGTCAAGCTAACTGGTCTATAATTTCCTTTCTGCTGCCTTCCTCCTTTCTTAAAGAGTGGAGTAATGTTTGTAATTTTCCAGTCCTCTGGCACCATGAATGTTACCTCTTTTATAACCCTAGGGTGCAGTTCATCTGGTCTGGGTGACTTATGTACCTTTAAGTCTTTTAGCCTTTTGAGCATCTTCTCTCTTGTAACAGTAATTGCACCCACTTCTCTTCCTTCACACACTACAACATCAGGCATACTGCTAGTGTCTTCCGGTGAAGACTGATGCAAAATAATCATTTAGTTCAGCAACCACTCCTTGTCCCCGTTACTATTTCTCCTGCCTCATTTTCTAGCAGTCCTATATCCACTCTCATTCCTCTTATTTTTAACATACTTGAAAAAACTTTTTACTATCCACTTTGATATTATTTGCTAGCTTGCTTTCATATTTCATCTTTTCCCTTTAATGACTTTCTTAGTTGCTCTCTATAGGTTTTTAAAAACTTCCCAACCCTCTATCTTCCCACTACGTTTTGCTTTGCTGTATGCCTTCTCTTTTGCTCCTACAATAGCTTTGCCAGCCACATAATGGAAAAACCAGTGCATGATTCAGAGTGAACTTAGTTGGCATGCCCCAGGCAGCTGCTCTCCTGGGTTAGTCACAGGCCATGCTTGGATCCCATCTTGGAAGAAGGTTAGATAACTTGATGCAACTACTGATGAAGAGACTGAATGCTCAAGCGGTCAGGTACTTCAGGTGGGGGACGTGGAGCTAATGAGACTTTGCTGGCCTGCGCTGAGCTTCAGCAGTGTTGCTGGTGCTGTATGAACTGACATCATTGGAGAACATTCTACAGCGTTTCCTACCTGCTTTGTAGATGGTGAAAAGTGTTTGCAGACATAAGAGGAACCAAAAATCAAGCTGCTGGTAGAGTAAAATGGACAGTACCATTTCGAAGGCACTTCATCTGCACCCTCTATAGATGATGTCTGAGCTGCTGAGTTCCTACAGGATATGAGCAAGAGTTTCTCCAGCTTCTTGCTTGTTTCTGTTGACTTGTCCAATAAATAGCTGACTGTGACAAGACTTCAGAGTTTAAACCTGAGCAGCATCTGGGGAAATGCTTGGCTCTGTTTCATAGAAAATGGTTCCACTGCATGCTATAGATCTGTGTTGGACCTTTATCTGACTGGCACCTCTATTAGTGTATACTTGGTCCTGTTCTTCTCAAATCTTTATTGAAGCAGGTTTGATCACTAAATTAACTGAAATACGTACTAGGGGGAAAGAATGCACAGGAATACAAGAGGCTACAGTGTGTCGTGGACTCATCCTGTTACAATCCAGGTATAGCTCTCCCCAACATTAAGAACACCTACATGAGGTGATGTCTCAAAAAAGCTGCATCCACCATTAGAGATTCCACCATCTGGGCCACGTCCTCTCGATGCTGCCATTAGGGAGAAGGCATAGGAGTCTGAAGACACATACCTCAATGTTCAATGAAACCTCCTTCTCCACCTGAATACAAATTTGAGAGATACACTCAGACACAAGGTAACAGAATAGAAATAAACTCTACTCATGCTGATGAACCGTCAGAATTCATGGATGTGCAGTTTTCAGCAGCCAGAACTGTACTGAATCTATCCCGTTTAGATTAGTGTTGGTGCCAATAGAACATGATAGGATGCACTCAGTGATCACTGTAAACAACATCACAGAAGGTACATCTGTGATGGGTACATTAGTAAGGCTGAGATCAAGTAGGTTTCTCCCATCTATTGATTTTTTCACCATCTGCCATATGGCTAATGTGACAGATGTATCAGTCAAACCAGATATAGCAGTGTCGTGTTACTGAGCTACTTCTGTTGTGAACTTCAAAGTCCCAGGCAAAGGGCTGCTAACGCTGGTGGCAAAGGCAAAGGTGGTGGAGTCTCCCACACTGGCCGATCGATGTAATGTCAGGCTACCACTTAGACCAGTGTATGGGATAACTCTCCCAATTCATACATGTTCCAAGGTGACAATGAGGATTATGTCAAAAGAGGAGGCTGTTTGGTCCATCTGCTCCAAGCCAACTCCTAACAGAGGAATTCCACATGTTTTATTCCCTGCTCTCCATTCCCCTTGGACTCTTTTGCCACTTGCCTACACAGAGTTGATCTACAACACTCACTTAATCCGCCAGTGTGCTTTCTGGATCCAGGAGAAAACAGTAGCATGCAAGGGAAACCTGTGTGGGAACAGGGAGAATTAAACTCCACATAGAGCTTATCAGAAGTTTAGGATCACACCTAGTCACTGGAGCTGTGAGACAACTGCACCACTATGATTGCACAGCATCGGATGGGCTAATTCTGCCTTGATACCTGAATTTAATCCTTTGATCGGGGGGGGGGGGGGTATTTTCTCTTAATGTATGCTTATTACTTCAATTTAATTCAACCAATTTATAAATCAATTCAGTGACAGTAAGAAAGTGCAAAAATGGGTCTATCAATTGCAAAAAGACAGAATAACCATATAACAATTACAGCACAGAAACAGGCCATCTCAGCCCTTCTAGTCCGTGCTGATCGCTTACTCTCACCTAGTCCCACCGACCTGCACTCAGCCCATAACCCTCCATTCCTTTCCTGTCCATATAGCTACCCAATTTTACTTTAAATGACAATATCGAACCTGCCTCTACCACTTCTGCTGGAAGCTCGTCACACACAGCTACCACTCTCTGAGAAAGCTCAGGAAGGGATCGGAGAGTATGGCGAAGTGCAATAGGAATCAATGTGAAAGGTGAGGGGAGTAATGGATTAAAAGTATTATATATGAATGCACGAAGTATAAGAAATAAAGTGGATGAGCTTGAGGCTCAGTTAGAAATTGGCAAGTATGATGTTGTAGGAATAACAGAGACATGGCTGCAAGAGTACCAGAGCTGGTAAATGAATATTCAAGGGTATACGTCCTATCGAAAGGACAGACTGATGGGCAGAGGGGGTGGGGTGGCTCTGTTGGTGAGGAATGAAATTCAATCCCATGCGAGGGGTGACACAGAATCAGGAGATGTAGAGTCAGTATTGATAGAACTGAGAAATTGTAAGGGCAAACAGACACTAATGGGAGTTATCTACAGGCCCCCAAACAGTAGCCTGGATACAGGGTGCAAGTTGAACCAAGAGTTAAAATTGGCATGTCGCAAAGGTAATGCTATGGTTGTTTTGGGGGATTTCAACATGCAGGTAGACTGGGAAAATCAGGTTGGTACTGGACCCCAAGAAAGGGAGTTTGTGGAGTGCCTCCAAGATTGATTCTTAGAGCAGCTTGTACTGAAACCTACCAGGGAGAAGACAATTCTGGATTTATTGTTGTGTAATGAACCGGATTTGATAAAGGAACTCTATGTAAAGGAGCCATTAGGAGGTAGTGACCATAATATGATAAGTTTTAATCGACAATTTGAGAGGGAGAAGGGAAAATCGGAAGTGTCAATATTAAAATTGAACAAAGGGGACTATGGAGCCATGAGGGAGCAGCTGGCCAAAGTAGACTGGAAAGATACCCTAGCAGGGATGACAGTGAAACAACAATGGCAGGCATTTCTGGGAATAATACAGAAGGTGCAGGATCAGTTCATTCCAAAGGGGAAGAAAGATTCTAAGGGGAGTAAGGGGCGACCGTGGCTGACAAGGGAAGTCAAGGACAGTGTAAAAATAAAAGAGAAGTAGTATAACATAGCAAAGATGAGCGGGAAGCCAGAGGACTGGGAAACTTTTAAAGAGCAACAGAGGGTAATTAAAAAGGCAATACGGGAAGAAAAGATGAGATACGAAGGCAAGCTAGCCAAGAATATAAAGGAGGATAGTAAAAGCTTCTTTAGGTATGTGAAGAGGAAAAAATTAGTTAAGACCAAATTTGGGCCCTTAAAGACAGAAACGGGTGAATTTATTATGGGGAACAAGGAAATGGCAGACGAATTGAACAAGTACTTTGGATCTGTCTTCACTAGGGAGGACACAAACAATCTCCCAGATGTAATAGTGGCAGAAGAACCTAGAGTAATGGAGGAACTGAAGGAGATTCACATTAGGCAGCAAATGGTGTTGGATAGACTGATGAGACTGAAGGCTGATAAATCCCCAGGACCTGATGGTCTGCTTCCCAGGGTACTTAAGGAGGTGGCTCTAGAAATCGTGGATGCATTGGTAGTCATTTTCCAATGTTCTATAGATTCAGGATCAGTTCCTGCGGATTGGAGGGTAGCTAATGTTATCCCACTTTATAAGAAAGGAGGGAGAGAGAAAAAAGGGAATCATAGACCAGTTAGCCTGACATCAGTGGTGGGGAAGATGCTGGAGTCAGTTATAAAGGATGAAATAGCGGCACATTGGGATAGCAGTAACAGGATCGGTCCGAGTCAGCATGGATTTACGAAGGGGAAATCATGCTTGACTAATCTTCTGGAAATTCTTGAGGATGTAACTTTGAAAATGGACAAGGGAGAGCCAGTGGATGTAGTGTACCTGGACTTTTCAGAAAGCCTTTGATAAGGTCCTACATATTAGTGGGCAAAATTATAGCACATGGTATTGGGGGTAGGGTACTGACATGGATTGAAAATTGGCTGGCTGACAGAAAACAGAGCAGGGATTAACAGGTCCCTTTCAGAATTGCAGGCGGTGACTAGTGGGGTACCGCAAGGCTCGGTGCTGGGACCACAGCTATTTACAATATACATTAATGATTTAGATGAAGGGATTAAAAGAAACATTAGCAAATTTGCAGATGGCACAAAGCTGTGTGGCAGTGTGAAATGTGCGGAGGATGTTATGATAATGCAGGATGACTTGGGCAGGTTGGGTGAGTGGGCAGATGCATGGCAGATGCAGTTTAATGTGGATAAATGTAAGGTTATCCACTTTGGTGGCAAGAACAGGAAGGCAGATTACTAACTGAATGGTGTCAAGTTAGGAGAAGGGGAAGTACAACGAGATCTAGGTGTCCTTGTTCATCAGTCACTGAAAGCAAGCATGCAGGTACAGCAGGCAGTGAAGAAAGCTAATGGCATGTTGGCCTTCATAACAAAGGGAGTTGAGTATAGGAGCAAAGAGGTCCTTCTGCAGCTGTACAGAGCCCTGGTGAGACCACACCTGGACTACTGTGTGCAGTTTTGGTCTCCAAATTTGAGGAAGGACATTCTTGCTATTGAGGGAGTGCAGCGTAAGTTCACGAGGTTAATTTCCGGGATGGCGGGACTGTCATATGTTGAAAGATTGGAGTGACTGGGGTTGTATACACTGGAAATTAGAAGGATGAGAGGCGATCTGATTGAAACATACAAGATTATTAAGGGATTGGATACACTAGAGGCATGAAACATGTTCCCGATGTTGGGGGAGTCCAGAACCAGAGGCCACAATTTGAGAATAAGGGGTAGGCCATTTAGAATGGAGTTGAGGAAAAACTTTTTCACTCAGAGGGTTGTGGATCTGTGAAATGCTCTGCCTCAGTAGGCAGTGGAGGCCAATTCTCTGGATGCATTCAAGAAAGAGTTAGATAGAGTTCTTAATGATAGCAGAGTCAAGGGATATGAGGAGAATGCACGAAAAGGGTACTGATTGTGGGTGATCAGCCATGATCACAGTGAATGGTGGTGCTGGCTTGAAGGGCTGAATGGGCTACTCCTGTACCTATTGCCTACTGTCTATAAAGAAGTTCCCCCTCATGTTACCCCGAAAGCAGGATCTCCCAGTGGCCACACATTTTAATTCCACATCCCATTCCCATTCTGACATGTCTATCCACGGCCTCCTCTACTGTAAAGACGAAGCCACACTCAGGTTGGAGGAACACCTTATATTCCGTCTGGATAGCCTCCAACCTGATGGCATGAACATCGACTTCTCTAACTTCCGCTAGGCCCCACCTCCCCCTCGTACCCCATCTGTTACTTATTTTTATGCACACATTCTTTCTCTCACTCTCCTTTTTCTCCCCCTGTCCCTCTGAATATACCTCTTGCCCATCCTCTGGGTCCCTCCCCCCTTGTCTTTCTTCCCGGACCTCCTGTCCCATGATCCTCTCGTATCCCCTTTTGCCAAACACCTGTCCAGCTCTTGGCTCCATCCCTCCCCCTCCTGTCTTCTCCTATCATTTTGGATCTCCCCCTCCAACTTTCAAATCCCTTACTCACTCTTCCTTCAGTTAGTCCTGACGAAGGGTCTCGGCCTGAAACGTCGACTGCACCTCTTCCTACAGATGCTGCCTGGCCTGCTACGTTCACCAGCAACTTTGATGTGTGTTGCTTGAATTTCCAGCATCTGCAGAATTCCTGTTGTTTACCCCTAAACTATTGCCCCCTCTCAACTCATGTCCTCTTGTTTGAATCTCCCTCTCAATGGAAAAAGCCTATACACGTCAACTCTATCTATCCCCATCATAATTTTAAATACCTCTATCAAGTCCCCCGTCAACCTTCTATGCTCCAAAGAATAAAGACCCAACTTGTTCAACCTTTCTCTGTATCTTAGGTGCTGAAACCTAGGTAACGTTCTAGTAAATCTTCTCTGTACTCTCTCTACTTTGTTGACATCTTTCCTATAATTCGGTGAGCAGAACTGTACACAATACTCCAAACTGGCCTTACCAATGCCTTGTACAATTTTAACATTACATCTCAACTCCTATACTCAATGCTCTGATTTATAAAGGCCAGCATACCAAAAGCTTTCTTCACCACCCTATCCACATGAGATTCCACCTTCAGGGAACTATGCAACATTATTCCTAGATCCCTCTGTTCTACTGCATTCTTCAATGCCCTACCATTTACCATGTATGTCTTATTTTGATCAGTCCTACCAAAATGTAGCACGTCACACATATCAGCATTAAACTCCATCTGCCATCTTTCAGCCCACTCTTCTAACTGGCCTAAATCTCTTTGCAAGCTTTGAAAACCTACTTCATTATCCACAACACCACCTATCTTAGTATCATCTGCATACTTACTAATCCAATTTACCACCACATCATCCAGATCATTAATGTACATGACAAACAACATTGGACCCAGTACAGATCTCTGAGGCACACCATTAGTCACCGGCCTCCAATCTGTCAAACAGTTATCCACCACTACTCTCTGGCGTCTCCCATCCAGCCACTGCTGAATCCATTTTACTACTTCAATATTAATACCTAACGATTGAACCTTCCTAACTAACCTTCCATGTGGAACCTTGTCAAAGGCCTTACTGAAGTCCATATAGACAACATCCACTGCTTTACCCTCGTCAACTTTCCTAGTAACTTCTTCAAAAAATTCAGTAAGATTTGTCAATCATGACCTTCCATGCACAAATCCATGTTGACTGTTCCTAATCACACCCCGTCTATCCAGATAATTATCTATACCATCTCTAAGAATACTTTCCATCAACTTACCCACCACTGACGTCAAACTCAGAGGCCGATAATTGCTAGGTTTACTCTTAGAACCCTTTTTAAACAATGGAACAAAATGAGCAATACGCCAATCCTCTGGCACCATCCCCGTTTCTAATGACATTTGAAATATTTCTGTCAGAGCCCCTGCTATTTCTACACTAACTTCCCTCAAGGTCCTAGGAAATATCCTGTCAGGACCCGGAGACTTATCCACTTTCATATTCTTTAAAAGTGCCAGTACTTCCTCTTCTTTAATCATCATAGCTTCCATAACTTCCGTTTCCCTTACCTTACACAATTCAATATCCTTCTCCTTAGTGAATACCGAAGAAAAGAAATTGTTCAAAATTTCCCCCATCTCTTTTGGTTCCACACATAGCTGTCCACTCTGATTCTCCAAGGGACAAATTTTATGAATGTATGGTGATATACAAAAAGAAGGAGAATCCTATCTGCAGGCTGAGAATAAACAGGGAAGACAAAAAACAAGTACAGAACTTTTGCTACTTAGGAAGCTTGGTACGTCAGATGGCAGGTGCAACATGGACATCAAAAGAAGAATAGGGATGGCAAAAGACATCTTTACGAGAATGAAGAGTATACTGACCAATACTAAACTAGGCATGACAACCTGCCTCAGAGTACTGAAATGTTACGTTTATCCAGTTATGCTACATGGCTCAGAATGTTGGACAATACCTAGTAACATGAGGAAATGAATTGAAGCAGCAGAGATGCGGTTTTTGAGGAGGATGCAAAGAACATCATGGACGAAACGAATATCTAACGAGGATATCATGAACAGAGCAAACACAAAAAGAGAAATAATGTATTACATCATGAAAAGGCAACATAACTTCATTGGACATGTGGTTAGGAAAGAGGAGTTAGAATGCATGGTAATTATGGGAAAGATTGAAGGGAAGAAAGCAAGAGGAAGACTAAAACAAATGATGATGCAGACAGCAGCCAGAGAACCTGAAATGAATACCAATGAATTGATCCACTTGACCCGAAACAGGAGTGTGTGGGCCATGGCAGTCAAAGCTCAAACTGGGCATGGCACCTGATGATGAAGATGATGATGAGAGTAAGAGACAAACAGATTACTGCGTCTTTCCTAAAGGGGATAACAGAACTGCTTCTTCCAACTGGATGGCCTTATGTTCAACATCACTGTTTTACGCTCCAGATGTAATTAATTTATTGCATTCATTTTGAAAACTCCTTGGTGGGAATTGAACTAGCATCTCATGATTAATAATTCAAACAACATTTATCCTCTCACAAGATCATACCTGATGTAAGACTCCTTTTTACCACACACGACACACAGGTTCTGCTTGGTTATCAGATAATAGTCTTGCTGGGACTCAGGTCTTCCTGATGGTTCAAATTTCAGCTTCACAATAAATGGATCCTTGCTGATAAGCTCTGAATGAACAACAGGCAGCTGCTCAGATTCAAGAGGACGGGCTTTCTGACTATTAGCACATACTGACCAGATGCTGGTCTTGTCATTTCAGTTATTAAAAAGCATCATGACAAAGAAACTAAATTAATGGGCATATATAAGCAAACATTCCTAAAAATAATAAAATAATGTTAATACTGCAATGAAGCCACAGTAAGCAATCAGGGAAGAAAGGGAAAAGGGAGACAAGGGAATAATGGGAAAGAAATGGAGGGAATATGAGGTGAAAGGAAACATGGAAGTGTTTTGAAAAAGGAAGGGACAACCAAGGAAAGGGTGAGCTCTGCAGGAGCTAAGGGATGGGATGGAATGGGCAGGAAGGAGGAAATAAACAGAATGTTTAAATGGGGGAGTGGGCACTGAAGGACATACAGAGAGAAATTAAAGGAGAATAAATGAAAGTGAAGGCCAAGGGGGGAAGAGAGTAATAGCATGTATGTAGAAATATATTGTAATGATATACGTTTCTCTTTGGAATGCACAGATACCAATTAAAATCTGATTGAATGAGGTGAAGTGTGAATTAGATTTTACAGTAATCAAAAAGATGTCATCTACGAAAGTAGTAGGGGAAACTGTAGATGGAATCCGTCAATCAGTTTTACGATGAATTCAGAATGACGCAGGTAGCTATTGACTAAGTGATTTCATACGAGTGCCTATTACCATTTTTTATGCTTCCTCTGTGCCTTGTTAATCTAAATAGTGACAGCACAATTCACTCTCTCATGAAAGACATATCATTCTCTTTTCCACATACCCCCAATGCCCTTGTCTAGATACCATTGAGCCTTCTTCCTGTCGCAGGTGCACAGAGGTTGCCCGTCTGGAGCATGGAGGAAACAGTTGTCATACAGTGGTGATTTCCTGTGAATAATCAAACAAACAGCAATTATTTCACTTGAGGACATATCTAGAGCACACAGTTTCATTGTAGAGAATGTGAAAGAAACTACTGGTGTCAATGGTATATAGATATTCACCTTCACCTACCAATGGAACTGACAGTCTAATTGGAAATGAGAGCAAATCTAAGTAGTACCCATGGCCATTTATCTAACCAATGAAGTAATTTATATCTGCACAATTTGATCCTCTCGTGGCATAATTCTGTCCTATTCTGTATTAAATATTTCTTTATTACTAATACCAGATAAAGTAAAATCCAAGTTTGGAAGTTGATCACTGAATTCCCAGAAATCACAGAGCTGAATTTCCCCACTCCCTTTTTGAGAAGTAAAACATTGCAATGTTCTTTTGTACTGTTTTGGGATTTTTTTGATTTTTCCTTGATCTCTGCTGAAAGACCAGCTTATGCTTCACAGTTCAGATTTTGGTTCAGTGATGGTATTTGTTATCATTACTCTGAAAGTGCCAGCTGTTCATGGTAAGCAGAAGTGCAGTTGCACGCTGATGTCAATGTCGACTTGCTCCTCCACAAGGTGTGCTATTTTACTGACCTCTCAGGCACAACCTCCAAAATCGGTGAACTGGCAGAATGTCAAGTACAGGTAACCCCTGCATTAGGGAGGGCCTTTATTTCTAAAATGCAAAACCATGTTATCTGAGCATACATTAAGAACACAAATTGGAAAAAAAATTGATTTATTTGCCTTCTCCCCACCACATAAATTATATGAGAGTAAATTTTATTTGAAATCTCAAACTTTTTGGGTTGTGAATTCTGTAAGAGTGGATTTCCATAACCCAAAGGGCAATAACATGGGGTTGCCTGATTTACAAACTATTCAGAATAAAGTATTCTTAAAAGGTTACTTTTGGATGCTAAGGGGCAACTTAGCTTTAAATGGTGTACTAAGCCATAGTCATTGTTTGGTAAGCTCTCTGCACCCCCCACAGAACCAGTGGATGACAAGCCCTCAAATAATTGCAAATACACAAAATGTTTTGCTATCTTATGATCTTTCAAGCAATACATTAATATAATTTGCATGATTCAATCCTTATTTAGTGCCTCTTAAAATAGTTAATATATTTACTGAACGTTTTGCATTATTATTGCTGATTTATCATCACTGTGAAAATTTGTGATGACAGCTTGGGGCTGAGCATGAGAGAGCCTTCACTACTATCAGACATTAGTTATGAAAATCTTTGACCAGTGGGTTTCCCCCCCAAAGTTAGCACTGACTACAACAGTTATTGGTGAAACCCCGCCTAGTTTCCTTGGCTGCGCACGTCTAGGGAAAACACACTCCGGTCCCGCCAAACCCGTGAGATTGAGATGACTCTCCCACCCCAAAGCCCGGTTAAAGGAACTACATTTATGAATCTTAACTAAAGTTTAGTAAAGAAAGAAAAAAAACAAAAAAGGGCCCATTATAATTAAGCAGTCAAATGTGTACAAGTTGGAACTCAATTCTTCCAAAATTCATATACACCAAACATCAGTCGATCCTGGTACTTGGCTCCATCAAATTAGGGTCCCCCACCAGGTAGAATCCTACAACCGGTTCTCTCCAGGTCTTCTCTCTTCATTTCCCGCCGAACAAAGAACCCAGCTCACACTCCAAAGCACCCATTATCTCTAACCTTAACCCAAACACCGCTTCTATAGACAGACCATTACGTTAGCAGTGAAACCTTTTGGCTTGCTCCAAAATAATAGACTATAAAGACATAATTTCATGAGCTATACAAGTGTCATCTGTGGCTGAACTGATAAATCTCTTGCCTCTGCCACATTTTTAAGCTGGGGCCTTACTTGCACTTAATTCACTCTCTGGTGCAGTGCTGCAGTGCTGCACTGCTGCAGGAGCCAGCCGTGTTTCGGATGAGACTAAATCGAGGCTGTGTCTATTGACTCCAGCAGGTCTAACAGGCCCCATGGGAACCATTTCAAAGAAGAGCTAAAGAGTTATTTTCCATACTTATCCCTCAACAAACATTACTGAAACATATTATCCTGTAATTATCAGAAGATGTTCATTTGACTTGTGTAGCCTGAAGATTTTTGTATTCCATTTTCCTGGTTATATGAGAACTGCTCAGTCAGCAATGTTGATGAAATATTCTGGCAAATTTTGATCAAAAATTCAAATTTAAGTAAGAATTAATTGACTACAAGCTGGAAAGCACTTTCTAAAATGTTTTACAATGTAAAAATAAATCTTCCTTTTTTGAAATGGTACTGGTACAAGAGAAAAGACAAAACTGCACAACCTAATGAAGTTAATGTTCAATAAACTGCGTGTTAAGCTAAGTGAGAGACTTTTTTCTTCATTGTAGTTGTCTTAAAAATGTACTTAAAATTCTGAAAGCAAACTACATAGACACAGGCCCTTTGATCCATCTAGTCTGTGCTGAACTGTGATTGTCCCTGGTCCTGGACCATAGCTCACTATACCACTCCCATCCTTGCACTTAACCCAACTTCTCTTAAATGCTGCAAACAAACCTACGTCCATCACATCCTGTGGCAGCTCGTTCCACCCTCACACTGCCCTCTGAGTGAAGAAGGTCCCCTTGAACATTTCACCTTTCATCCTTAACCCACGACTTCTGGTTGGTGTCTCACCCAACCTCAGTGGAAAACCTGTTTGCATTAACCTTATCTATACTTCTCTTAATTTTGTATAACTCTTATTAAATTTCTCATTTTCCTACACTCCTATGAATAAAGTCCTAACCTACTCAAACTAGCCCTATAACTCGGGTTCTCAAATCCTGCCAACATCCTTATATACTTTCTCGTCCTCTTTCAATCTTTTTGATATATTTCCTGTAGGTAGGTGACCAGATCTGCACAAAGTACTCCAAATTTGGCTTCACCAATGTCCTGTACAATTTCAGCATAATATCCCAATTCCTGTAGTCATTACTCTGATTTACAATGGCCAGTATGCCAAGAGCTCTCTTCACAACCCCATCTCTCTGTGACTCTGCTTTCAAGAAATTATGGATCTGCGTCCCCAGATCCCTTTGTTCTACTGCACTGCTCAGTGCTCTGACTTTCACTGTGTAAGCCTACCATGGCTTGTCCTCCCAAACGGCCAACACTTCACACTTGTCTGCATTTAACTCCAACAGCCATTTTTCCATCTGGCCCACAAACCACTGCAAGTTTTGATAGGCTTCTCGCGATACACTATGCCCCTAATCTTGGTGTTGTCCTCAAATCTGCTGATCCAGTTTACTACATAATCATCCAAAACATTAATATAGATGACAAACAACAATGGAACCAGCACCAAAGCCTGTGGTACTACTCGTCACAGGCCTCCAGTCAGAGCGGCAACCATCTACTGCCACTTTCTGGCTTCTCCTAGTAAGTCAATGTTGAATCTAGTTTACTACCTTATCATTAGTGCCAAGTGATGAACATTCTGGACTAGCCTGCATGTGGGAACTTGTCAAAGGCCTTGCTAAAGTCCATAGACAATGTCCACTGCATTTCCTTCATTAGCTTTCCTGGTGACCTCCTAAAGAAACTCTACGATTATTTGGACATGACCCAAGACGCATTGACTATCCCTCATCAGGGTCTGTCTATCCAAATACTTACAGTATATATCCTATTCTTTAGAATACCTTCCAATACTTTATCCATGACTAGCATCAGGCTCACCAGAATTATTCTTACAGTCTTTCTTGACCAACTGAACATTAGCTATCCTCTACTCCTCTGGCACCTCACCTGTGGCTAAGAACATTTTAACACCTCTGCCAACATCCCTGCAATTTTTGCACTAGCCTCCCACAGGGACTGAGGGCAGGCCCTAGGGACTTATCTACCCTAATTTGCCTCATGATGCAAGCACAATACATATACAAGCACTTTTCAAATGTGGGAAGAACCTCTCACCCTACCAAGATTTTCAAACTCCTGCTACCCTCTGGACGTAATCTAGATATGGTCCATAACTTCACTACTGTTTTGCCTCAGTTCTATAGACTCCATGACTATTTCCCAAGTAAAAACAGATGCAAAAAATCTATTTACAATCTGCCCTATCACTTGCGGCTCCATGCATAGATGACTACGATGATCTTCATGTAAACAAACTTTGTCTCTTGTTATAATCTTGCTCTTAATATATCTGCAGAAGCCTTTTACCTTGTCTGTCAGAGCAACCCGTCTTCTAGCCCTCCTGATTTCCCTCAAGTGTTCTCTTGCATTTTTAAACTCAAGCACCTCATTTGTTCATTACCACCTATATACTTGGCATGCATTTCCTTCTTCCTAACCAGGGCATCAACATGCCATGAAAACCAAGGTTTACTAAACCTGCTATCCTTGCCTTTTTATTCTAACAGAAGAATACAAACTATACTCTCAATATTTCACTTCTGAAGGCCTCCCATTTACCAAGCATTCCTTTGCCAGAAAACAACCTATCCCAATCCACATCTGCCAGATTCCTTTTGATTAGATTAGATTATGAGGACACTCAGTCCTTATTTATTGTCATTTAGAAATGCATGCATGCATTAAGAAATGATACAATGTTGCTCCGGTGTGATATCACAAAAAAAAGGACAAACCAAAGACTAACACTGACAAGACCACATAATTATAACATATAGTTACAGCAGTGCAAAACAATACCATAATTTGATAAAGAGCAGACCAAGGGAACGGTAAAAAAAAGTCACGAAGTTCCGATTGACTCCCGATAGTCCCGATAGCCCCGATAGTCCCGATAGCAGGCAGAAGAGAGAAACTCTCTCTGCCATAAACCTCCAGGCACCAACAACTGTTGATGCATTGGAAGCACCCGACCATAGCCGACACTGAGTTCGTCCGAAAACTTCGAGCCTCCGACCAGCCCTTCGACACCGAGCACCATCTGTGGCGAGCACCATCTCTGCTGAGCGCCTCGACTCTGTCCCAGCCGCCGAGCAATAAGCAAAGCCAAGGACTCGGGGCCTTCCCCTCCAGAGATTCAGGATCACACAGTAGCAACGGCAGCGAAAAAGGCATTTCACAAGTTTCTCCAGATGTTCCTCTGTTCTCTCACGTTTGTCTCCATCAAATCAGGATTGTGCATGGCACCCCACTTAACAGATAACAGATATCATTCACTGGAGTGGCCGCGCAAGCTGCGTCACACCGCTATCTTCTCCTCCTCCAATGCCGTCAAAATTGATCTTTCTCTAATTTAGAATCTCAACCCAAGGACCAATACTATCTTCCATGATAATCTTTCAACTAATGGAATTATGATCACAATATCCAAAGTGTTTTCCCAGACACAATTCTGTCACCTGTCCTGTCTTGTTTCTGAACAGGAGATAAATATCTCACACTCTCATTCTCTCTCTTCCCCCCCTCCTCTCTCACTATGTTGGGTAAATAGTGAGAACTTAAAGTAGTAACTTCAATATTTTAAAGCAGTATCAAGATCAATGAATTATGTGACAACTACATCAGAAAAGCACGGTTGTATGCACTGTGGTGCTGAGAATTCAAGATAATTAGGATACGATGTAAAATAAAAACTCACTGGGAAAGGGCTCAATTATCTCACTGGAGAATAAAAACCGTATGTTTTATGGCTGAAAGCTCAAATGGAGGGATAATAGAAATACATAGAGATAAGATTGCACCATCTGCAAGACGCAATATGGACTTAGAACATAGGCCATAGGAACAGAATTAGGCCTGTCGACCCATGGAGTCTACTCCACCATTCCATTATTGTTAATTTATTATCCTTCTCAATCCCATTCTCCTGCCTTCTCCCTGTAACCTTTGGTGCCTGACTAATCAAGAACCTATCAACAGCCACAGATTCCTACCCTCTGGCTAAAGAAATTCATCCTCAGCTGTGTTCTAAATGGATATCCCTCCATTCTGAGGCAGTGCCTTCTGGTCCTAGACTCGCCCACTATAGGAACCATCTTCTCCACATCCACTCTATCTAAGCCTTCCAATATTCAGTTAAGTTTCAATGAGATCCTCCCTCTTCTTCAAAACTCCAACAAGGAGAGGCCCAGAGCCATCAACTGCTCCTCAAATGTTGACCCTTTCATTCTCATAACTCCTCTAGACCCTTACAAAATACCAGCACATCTTTGCTTAGATAAGGGGTCCCAAATTTTTCGCAATGCACCAAGAGTCATCTGATTAATGCCTTATAAAGCCTCAACATTACATCCTTGGCCTTGTATTCTAGTCCTCTTGAAATAACTGCTAAATTTGCATTTGCTTTCCTTACTAGTGACTCAACTTGCAAGTTAACCTTTAGGAAACCCTGCATAAGGACTCCCAAGTACCTTTACACTATTAAAAAACATCTCCCCATTTAGAAAATAGTCTATGCCTTTATTCCTTCTACCAAAGTGCATGATTGTACATTGCCCTACTCTATATTCCATCTGCCACAATTTACCCCATTCTCCCAATCTAAGTGCTTTTGCAAACTTCCAGCTTCCTCAACACTAACTACCTCTATATATATCTTTGTAGTGTCCGCAAACTTGGTCACAAAGCCATCATTCCGCCATCCAAATCACTGACAGAAAACTTGAAAAGAAGTGGTCCCAGCACCACCCCTGCAAAAATTCATGTCACTGGCAGCTAACCAGAAAAGGGTCTCCTTATTCCCACCCTTTGCCTCCTGCCAGTCAGCCAATCTTCGATTCATGCTGGTATCTTTCCTGTAATAGCATGGTCTCTGCTCTTGTTAAACAGTCTCATGTGTGGCATCTTGTCAAAAACCTTCTGAAAATCCATGAAAATAACATCCACTGACACTCCTCTGTCTGTCCTGCCCATTATTTCCCCAAAAAAATTCCAAGATTTATCAGGCAAGATTTCCCCTTAAGGAAGCCATGCTGATTTTGGTCGATTTTATCATGTACCTGCAAGTACCCCGAAACCACATTCTTAATAATGGACTCCAACATCTTCCCACCACCAATAATGAAGTCAGGATAACTGACCTCCAATTTCCTTTCTTCTGCCTCCCTCCCTATTTAGAGTGGAGTGACATTTGCAATTTTCCAGTCCTCCGGAACGATTCCAGAATCTAGTAATTCTTGAAAGATCATTACTAATGGCTACACAATCTCTACAGCTTCCCCTTTCAGAACCCTGGGGTGCAGTCCATGTGGTCCAGGTGACTTACCCCCATTACTACCTCTCCAGTTTCATTTCCCAGTGCTCCAATATCCACTCTCATCTCTCTAACTTTTTATACATCTGAAAACCTTTTGGTATCTTCTTTTACATTATTGGCCAGCTTATCTCTATATTTAATCAATACTTTCCTTACAGCATTTTTTTAGTTGCCCTCTGTTAGTTTTTAAAAGCTTCCCAATCCTCTAATTTTGCTATATTATATGTAACGCCCTGCTTAAGCTTTCTACTACTATACTGTAGGTACTTCATTTTAGAAGTTTTCTGTAAAAGCAATGTGTCCTGCTGGTAGAATGTTTTGGTTTTGGCTAAAGGTAAGGGGCCAAGTTGTTCAACTTAGAATGTTGTGTCAGTCAATCAGGATGGTGGGATCAGGAGAAGGTTCTAGAGAGGGCTGGGCAGAGAGAGATCTGTGACAGACAGTGATCAGGTTTGTCGTCCTTTTGCAGGAGACATGAGGAGGAGAAGATCAGGAAGGATTTGATCTGTCGGTAAGAGGCTATTGCAGGGAGTGATTTGAAAGATGAAGGAGTCCAAGATGGCAAGGTCTACTGATGATTGGTGATGAGAATTCAGGGCTGTGAGTAGCAGTATACCCAGCTTTTGGAAGAGATGAGCTCCAACAGTCACGTGCACATTTAGGCTGTTCTAACTGTAATGGGTGCATTTTTTTTTCCCCTTTCGTTTCTTCCTCTTAATAACTGTTTGATAAAGCTGAGACAGGTAAATATACTTTCCGTATAATTTTATGCTGGTGTATAATCTATTATTTCTTGGCGACCAGTAGTTCTGCATGGGCATTTACACAGCATTGCCTCAAAGCAATGTTCCATCAATCAGAACATCCAAACTTTCCTGTTCGGTTGAGTACTAAATTATACTGACCCTAGACGTATATTGTTTATGAAAGGTGGCCTTCTCACTGCTGAGTCATGAAACTGTTAACAGAGTTAGGTTTCAAGCCAAGTTCGCATTCTAGCTCGGTGAGAGGGTTACATTTTGTCTGGGGATTTTGTCTGTGTGAATGCTGTTTAAGAATTGAATAAGTGGTTTGTGTGTTTAAGCCCCTGTTTAAACTAATGCTGGGGAAAGTGATTAAGGGATTAAAATTTGGTGCAATTCAAAGAGATTATCCACAAATAATGCTTGCCTTCTGAACAGGGTGGATATCTGAAGCCCTGATGAACTGCTAATTAGAGTGCTAAATTCTGTAAAAATATTGAAGAAAGTTATGCTGGTTGAAAGGTTTCTGACCAATTGGCTAGTAAGGATGTTAGAAACATAGAAAACCTACAGCACAATACAGGTCCTTCGGCCCACAAAGCTGTGCCAAACATGTCCCTACCTTAAAAATTACTAGGGTTACCCATAGCCCTCTATTTTTCTAAGCTCCATGTACCTATCCAAAAGTCTCTTAAAAGACCCCATCATATCCGCCTCCACCACCGTTGCCGGCAGCCCATTCCATGCACTCACCACTCACTGCGTAAAAAACTTACCCCTGACATCTCCTCTGTACCTATTTCCAAGCACCTTAAACCTGTGTCCTCTTGTGGCAACCATTTCAGCCCTGGGAAAAAGCTTCTGACTATCCACACGATCAATGCCTCTCATCATCTTATACACCTCTATCAGGTCACCTCTCATCCGCAGTCGCTCCAAGGAGTAAAGGCCGAATTCACTCAACCTGTTTTCATAAGACACGCTCCCCAATCCAGGCAACATCCTTGTAAATCTCCTCTGCACCCTTTCTATGGCTTCCACATCCTTCATGTAGTGAGGCAACCAGAACTGAGCACAGTACTCCAAGTGGGGTCTCACCAGGGTCCTATATAGCTGCAACATTACCTCTCGGCTCCCAAATTCAATTCCATGATTAATGAAGGCTAACAGGCCTTCTTAACCACACAGTCAACCTGCGCAGCTGCTTTGACCGTCCTATGGACTCGGACCCCAAGGTCCCTCTGATCCTCCACACTGCCAAGAGTCTTACCATTAATACTATACTCTGCCAGCATATTTGACCTACCAAAATGAACCACTTCACACTTATCTGGGTTGAACTTCATCTGCCACTTCTCAGCCCAGTTTTGCATCCTATCAATGTCCCGTTGTAACCTCTGACAGCCCTCCACACTATCCACAACACCCCCAACCTTTGTGTCATCAGCAAATTTACTAACCCATCCCTCCACTTCCTCATCCAGGTCATTTATAAAAATCATGAGGAGTAAGGGTCCCAAAACAGATTCCTGAGGTACAGCACTGGTCACCGATCTCCATGCAGAATATGACCCGTCTACAACCACTCCTTGTCTTCTGTGGGCAAGCCAGTTCTGGATCCACAAAGCAATGTCCCCTTGGATCCCACGCCTCCTTACTTTCTCAATAAGCCTTGCATGGGGTACCTTATCAAATGTCTTGCTGAAATCCACATACACTACATCTACTGCTCTTCCTTCATCAATGTGTTTAGTCACATCCTCAAAAAATTCAATCAGGCTCGTAAGGCACCATCTACCCTTGACAAAGCCATGCTGACTATTCCTAATCATATTATACCTCTTCCAAATGTTCATAAATCCTGCCTCTTAGGATCTTCTCCATCAACTTACCAACCATGAAGTAAGACTCACTGGTCTATAATTTCCTGGGCTATCTCTACTCCCTTCTTGAATAAAGGAACAACATCCGCAACCCTCCAATCCTCCGGAAACTCTCCCGTCCCCATTGATGATTCAAAGATCATCGCCAGAGGATCAGCAATCTCTTCCCTCGCCTCCCACAGTAGGCTGGGGTACATCTCATGCGGTCCTGGCGATTTATCCAACTTGATGCTTTCCAAAAGCTCCAGCACATCCTCTTTCTTAATATCTACATGCTCAAGCTTTTCAGTCCGCTGCAAGTCATCACTACAATCACCAAGATCCTTTTCCATAGTGAATACTGAAGTAAAGAATTCATTAAGTACCTCTGCTATTTCCTCCGGTTCCATACACACTTTCCCACTGTCACACTTGATAGGTCCTATTCCTTCACATTTTATCCTTTTGCTCTTCACGTACTTGTAGAATGCCTTGGGGTTTTCCTTAATCCTGCCCGCCAAGGCCTTCTCATGGCCCCTTCTCGCCCTCCTAATTTCCTTTTTAAGCTCTTACCTGTTAGCCTTATAATCTTCTAGATCTCTAACATAACCTAGCTCTCTGAACCTTTTGTAAGCTTTTCTTTTCTTCTTGACTAGATTTATTACAGCCTTTGTACACCACTTTACACCATAAAGTTAATGTTGTGTTGGTCCAGACTAGTAGTGCTGCCTGATAGGATACGGGCACCTGGAAAAGCATGGCTATGGGCAGTCCATATTTTTAGAGAAAGGGGGCATGTAGCTGAGGGTGAAGACTTTAAAAATAAGCTGTTGTTGTTTCTGTGAAGTGAAGAAAAGGGTTGTCTGATGTGAAAGGTCTAATGGGTACTTCAGCAGTTGATGGAAATTCTGAGCTGGCTTCAGCTATTACATCATGGGCAGATAAATGCCAAGTTATTTTAGGCTGAGAATGTTCTCTGGAGTCAAGCCCAGCCCTGAAGGGGAAGGAAAATATGAGGCTTGGGCAGAGCAGATATCTCAGTTACTGAATAAGTGGCAGTGGTTAAATAATATCAAAAGACAGAGGCTGGTAGAGAGCCTAAAAGGTCCAGGTGCTGAGGTGGTGAGATTCCTAAACGCAGAAAACCCCTTGGTCACATCCGCGGACGACCATTGTTAGAAAATGTTTTTGGCATGACAGACAGCCCAGCGGAGCTTATGATGAGGTTCAGGCACACATTCCAAGAGAAAGGGGAGAAACTTTCTGCCTACATTTTCAGGCTGGAGAGACAGCTGCATTGCTTGTGACGAAAGGAGGCTGAAATAAATCAGTTAAGGATGGGGCAAGTTGTGAAGGGTGGGCTGTCACGTGACATGATTGCTTTAAGCATTCGAATGTCTCATAAGATGCATCCTCCTCCATGGTTTGTGGAACTGATCAGAGAAATAAGAGAGGAGGAAAATACAATGAGGGAGCAGGAGGCCTCGAGCAGCAGGGCTAGCTATCAAACCAAGTTTACATACAAGCCCGGTGAGAGGGTTACATATATGCCCTCCCTTTTCCTTTTATACTGTAATTGACTTCCCTTGTCAGCCACAGTTGCATTTTTCTCCCTTTTGAATACTACTACTTCTTTGGGATGTATCTATCCAGCACCTTCCAAATTGTCCCAAGAAACTCCAGCCATTGCTGTTCTGCTATCATCCCTGCTTATGTCCCCTTCCAATCAAATGTAACCACCTCCTCAGTCATACCCCTGTCATTCCTTTCTTCAACAATATCTCCAAAATCATAGCTCCCCTTCAAAGTGCAACATCGTTTAACTTAACAGAATCATAGAAAACCTATGCCACGGAAGAATATCATTCAGCCCAACGTAGCCGTGCTTGCAGTAAAAGTGCTCCCGGCCTAATTCCATTTTCCAATAGGCTCTAAAGTATGGCTCTACATGTCAAAGCTTTTCAAATGCACATACAGGCACTTTTTAAATGTGGACAGGACTTCTCTCGCTACCAGGATTTCTGAACTTCTACTACTCTGAATGTAAATATTTTCATCACTTGTAATCTAGTTATTTTACATTAAGTCATGTTCCCAGTGTTTCTACCTCTTTGCCAAGCAAAATCCATTTAGTCCTTCATAATTCTATACATCTCAATAAAATCACCTCTCAGCCTTTTCTGTTCCAAAGTATATAATGCCAAACAATCCAAACATTCCTTTGCAGTAAACATGTTTCATTTCTGGCAACTTTTTTTTTCAAACTTTTGTGCATCCCCTCTACAGTAATCACCCTTTTCTGCATTGTGGTAACTAGAATACAAATAATACTAAAATATAGGTTGAAGAAATACTGTATACAATTCCAGCATAAACAAGAGTTGGTTTGTTGACTGAGACAATTTGTTTCAAATTTTGCTAATGAATAAATCACACAGAAAAAAAGTAAAAGCTCATAAGTACTGGGGTGTGCAAAAATTGTATGCTACCTATAATAATGACTCAGTCAATTGCTGCATATACAAGATGATCGAACAGTTCTTTCAAGGCATGATCACTTTTCAAAAATTCTTTTGCATGATGTACTTAGTTGCTGGCAAAGCCTGTGTTTACTGCCCTGTCGCAAAAGTTCATGTCTTACATGAATTGCTGCAGCTGATATCCTGAGAGTTTCTCCCTCACTGCTGCAAGTTTGGGTGTTCTTGCAACTGACAAACAGTTTCTGAACCAGAGTCAGTGCATCAAGCAAATTCCTACACTCACAGCCATAACAATTTCCCAACCTTCTGGCAGCACAAAACTATTCCAATGACAGGATATTCCAGCACTACCTCTGATTCTAACATTTATCCCCATATCAATACTTCGTGTTGGTGTGTGGCCAGGTGGTTAAGGCGTCGGTCTAGTGATCTGAATGTCGCTAGTTCGAGCCTCAGCTGAGGCAGCGTGTTGTGTCCTTGAGCAAGGCACTTAACCACACATTGCTCTGTGACGACACCGGTGCCAAGCTGTATGGGTCCTAATGCCCTTCCCTTGGACAACATCGGTGGCGTGGAGAGGGGAGACTTGCAGCATGGGCAACTGCCGGTCTTCCATACAACATTGCCCAGACCTGCGCCCTGAAAACCTTCCAAGGTGCAAATCCATGGTCTCACGAGACTAACAGATGCCTATTATTATTATTACTACAATACTTTAACGAGGAGGTTGAGTTTTAGAATTGTTTCCACCAGCTTAGGGCCCAAATTTCAGCATAAATCAGTGGAAGCTGCCCAAATGGCTTACAGACTTGAGGAGTTTATGCAGGTAACAACTGAAACCCACTTATGCCAGATTGACACTCACCTAACCCAAATCAGACTTGCTGTGGCCTTGAAATGAAACTGTCTGTTTTAGTCATGCGCTACTTGCAAAATTATGGGATCATTACACTCATTTTTGTTTTACACACATAATAGCCATCAATTTGTGAAGGCACTTCTATATAAAACAAATAGAATTTATGAAGACTAGTGACCAAATTTAAGTGCCCAAAGATCTAAGTTTCCAATTTATTAATAAAACTGAACCAGGTTACCAATCCTGAAGAAATATTGAAAGACTTTTTTTAAATGAGAAAGGAGAAGCCAGGCCTTTATAAGACAACAACTGAGGAGAGCCATGCTATCACAGACAATTTTGCGGAGATTTGCCCTCCATGAAACAAGGACTGTGTGTTAAAAGTATTCCAATTGCTCTGAATTATTTTGGGATACGCTGGTTACTTCATTTTGTTTAAGAAAACTTGTTCAGAGTGCAACAGATGCCAGTGGTCGTAATACCTGCAATATTCTATTCAACACTGTGATTCACACACAAATCAGGATGTGCCTAACATTAATGGACAAAGGGGAGATGGTAGATTACAGAGTCTGCTTTTCTTCTCAAACAGATCTAAAAAAATCAGGTACAATTACATAATATTCAATCTGCAAGGGAACCAGTCACAGTAAGTCTCTCAAACAAGGTAATAAAATTAACTCAATGTACTTTTTAAGATCCATCTCCAGCTGCAATTTTATGCAAAGGTTAATTAAATGCAGCTATTAAGTTGGAGGTTCTTTATGTCAGGTGCCATGGCAGAAAGCTAAGCACTCAGTTGTTCCATGCATAGGCAGTAGAAAAGTAATTTAATTAAAACTATAAATTTTAAAGTCACAGTAAACTCAGAGTGAATAGGGTCATTTGACTTTAATGATTTCACGATAACTGTTGCATGTCCCAGGAAGGGATGGGGAAAACCTGGAGAAGTTGCCATCATCACACATTCACAACGTAAAGCACATTACTTGGACGTCACTTGGGAGGAGAGGGGAATACAGTGGAAAGAAATCCAACTTTTTCCATCCTCTGCCCCTGTGAAAATTCATGCAGAGGGTAGCCTTTCCGCCAGTTCAGTTCTCTGTTGCAGGCTGTTCTCTGCTGTTTTGAGTGTGGCACAGCTAACTCACAGAAATCTCCCAGCTCCAAAGTCCCAAGTTCAATCTTGACCTCTGATGCTGTTTGTGTGAAGTTTGCACATTCTCACTGTAAACTAGTTGGTTAATTGGCCATCGTAAATTAATCCTGGTGCAATCCACTGGCAGAATCTGGGGGAGCTAATGAAGGCTGGATTCTATGGAATATGTCTCTGTGATTCTATGCACCCATGTAGGAACTACAGTGTAATATTATGGAGCAAGTTCGTTACAAGTTAATTTTATACCTTATTTCTGGCGAAGATGGGGAAAAGCAACTCTTTTTTGCCTCAAAACAGTGTGCCACAGTCAGAAATGGAACCATATACAGGACCAATCTCAGTGTGAGCTATGTCATCAGGTTGTCGCTCTACCTCAGCAATTTTAAACTACGCAGCTCAACCACCACCATCTAGATGCCTTTGATGGTTCAAAACATAAACTTGAAATTAGCAACGTGCTCCACTTTACCTGGCCGAATATCCCACCCCAAGGGGTTTGCGTTGCGTTTTTCTTGGATCTATAGTAGTTGCATCCCATGGCAATTTCTGATTGGCTCCAAGCTTCTTGTTTCTCCGTCTCTGCTGAGAGTTTGTTTCACCAGTTCCCTCCTCTCTTCTGCTACCTCCACCCATTTTGCTCTTAAATGGGATATCTATTAGGCCTTGGCACCTTGCCAACACCTGCTCCCAGCTGGGCACCCTCTGAAATAGGACAGCATCTTCATGTGATGTAGAGCTGAATCCCAATAAGTGAAAAAACAGAGCCACTGACACCTGAGCATCTCGTGCAGCATATGTTACCTGACAGAACAAAACAGAAAACAGAAGTATGACATATTTCAAACAGAATTATAAGCTCCTGTGAATACACTTACTCCAGCTAATGAAAAACAGCAGCAATAGGAGATGACCAACTATAACCAGCTTGATGACATAAATTATGGAACTGATTCAGGATGGAATTGGCCAGGCTCCAACCAGATCTTGCTTGGTAGATAGAACATTGGATTGTGAGTCAAATAATTGTGTACCTAGCTCTTGCTGCAGAACGTTAAGCTGAAAATCTAGATCCTCATAACTAAACAGTAACACTCAGATGATCCAACAAGCTCAGGAGTTAGGTAATGCTGAACTGGCAGTTTAGATTACTGGCTGCAATTTCTATTAACATCCCTACTGACGTTTGCAAATGGAACTTGTGATGGTAGGTGGTATTATAATAAGCTCTCCAGTGAACTCAGTACATTTCAAGGGCGTACAGTAACACCCAATCACGTTCACGTGAAGCCTTGGGAGCAGGTGGTGGATGGTCGTATGAGCAGCTGGTGCATACCACAAGCCCTGGTTATGCAATCACTGACGTCAGGCACGCAATCTTGGAAGAGTATTAATAATGGCTGGAGTCACCCGTCTTGTAAAGACACTGCCCAGAAGGCCACAATGGCAAACCACTTCTGTAGAAAAAATTGCCAAGTACAATAATAGTCATGAAAAGACCATGATCGTCCACATAATAAGACATGGCACTTAACAAGTGAATGAACAAACAGTAATCAGGGCCCCAGTGAGTTTTGGGGGAGCACAGGGACTGAAGTCCCCCTGAGTTTTGGAGCAGTGCAAGGTACATCATCTAGTGAGCCACAGGCTCAACCGTTGAGATTTTTGAATAGTTAAATTATTGGAGTTTTACTACACTGTGGAAATCTTGCAAAGGTTAAACCAAGGTCCCAACTTCCATCTATGGCAAATACTAAAGATGCAACAATACTCAAAGCACAGCAATTAAGTTTTTTACATTGTCCCAGATAATACTTCTTCCTCAAATACTGGATTAAATGAAATTGTCACATAGCTGTTAAGTGGGAGCTTGCTGTGTAGAAACTGTCTGCTGCATTTCCTGCATGGCACAAAGTATTGACGATTCAGAATAGTTCATAGGCTGTCAAACAACTAGCAGCTTCCTGAGGTACTGAAAGTACAAAAGAAATGCAAGGCTTCTTTTTAAATGGCCATTACACAAATATTCCCCATCTGTTATCACACTTTGCTGAACTCTTAGTTGAAATGGATTGCTCTGTAAGTGTGAATTTGTCAAAGAATCCTGACTTTTAATTCAAGTTAAAGAAAAAAGATACAAAACAAGCATTTTACTTGCTATAATTGCAGTGCCAATCTTAGCACTATTTTCTGAACATACTAACTCTTTGCATTTATATAGCTCATTTAATGCAATAAAATATTAAGAGTTGCTTCATAGTACATTTACATTAAATAATGGGCAGTTCAAATTACAGAGATTTGCCCAGGTGACTAAAGTGATTCTGAGGAACATCATTAAGGAAGGAAAAGGAAGGAGAAATCTAGAGCACTGGTGACCAGGCAGCTGAAGATAGAGTTATCAAAGGAGAAATAAAATAATTTAATGATGCACAATAGGATATGAAGTATGAGGATACAGAATGATTGAAGGGCTAGAGCTCTGGGGATGACAAATAATGAAACTAGAAGTTTGAACACAAGGACAGTTGCAAGAAAAAGTTTGTGAACCCTTTGCGATTACCTGATTTGCTGCATTAATTACTCAAAATGTGGTCTGATCTCATCTAAGCCATAATAGTAGACACAATCTGCCTAAACTAATAACGCACAAACGTACTACCTCTCGTCAATACTGAGTACACCATTTAACAATCAAAATCTAGATTAAAAAGTATGTCAGCCTCTGGAGTAATGCCTTCTATAAAAGCTATTTGGAGTCAGGTGTTCCAATTAATGAGATGGGATTGGAGGTGTGGGTTGTAGAGGTGCCCTGCCCTGTATAAAACACACAAAGTCGGGTTATTGACAGAGCCTGCTCTTCTCAAGAAAGATCTATTTATGTGCACCATGCCTTGATCAAAACAACTTTCAGAGGACCTTAGAAGAATTGTAGAGATATATGAAGCTGGAAAAGGTTAAAAAAGCATTTCTGAAGACCTGAATGTTCATTAGTCCATAGGAAGAGAAACTGTCTACAAATGGAGGAAATTCAGTACTGTTGCTACGCTCCCTAGGAGTGGGCATCCTGCAAAGATCACACCAAAGGCACAACATGCAATGCTGAAGGAGGTTAAAAAGAAAAGAACCCAAAGGTAACAGCAAAAGACCTGTATAAATCTTCAGAACATAGTCTCTGCTCATGTGTCCATTATAAGCAAAAACACTTGTGTTCATGGAAGGTCACCATGGAGGACACCACCGCTCTCCAAAAAACTTTGCTGCACGTCTCAAGCTTGCTAAAGATCATCTGGGTGTGCCACAACATTCTGGGAGAATATTCTATGAACAGATAAGACAGAAGTTGAACTGCTTGGCAGAAATGCACTTGCTACATTTGGAGGAAAAAGGACACTGCACACTATCACCAAAAACCTCATTACAACTGTGAGGCATGGTGGAAGGAGCATCATGGGTTTAATAGTTCAATAGCTGCCTCGGGGCCTGGACAGTTGCAATTGTTGAGGGAACAATGAGTTCAAAATTGTATCAAGACATTTTACAGGAAACTGTCAGGGTAGCGGTCCGTCACCTGAAGCTTAATAGAAGGTGGATGATGCAACAAGACAACGATCTGAAACACAAGAGTAAATCAACAACAGAATGGTTAAAAAAGAAGGAAATTCGTGTTTTGGATTAGCCAAGTCAGGATCCAGACCTTAACCCGGTTGAAATGCTGTGGCATGACCTGAAGAAGGCTGTTCATGCAAGGTATCCCAGAAGTACTGATGATCAGAAACAGTTTTGTATGGAGGGATGGTCTAAAATTCCTCCTTGCCATTGTGAAATTCTGATCTGCAGTTACAGGAAATGTTTGGTGGAGGTTATTGCTGCTAAAGGAGGTTCACAGGTTCGCATAACTTTTTCCAGTCTAGATTGTGAATGATTAAACAATGTATTCAATTAAAAACATGAAAAGTACAATAGTTATTAGTGTGTTATTAGTTTAGGCAGATTGTGTTTGTCTGCTATTGTGACTTGGATGCTATCTTGTTGGCTCTTCACACAATCCTGAAACACCTGGAAGCAAAGATGCATACATCAGGATGCTCTTTATCAATTACAGCTCAGCTTTTAACACCATCATATCTTCTAAACTAATCGGTAACCTTAAGACCCCTGGTGCAATTGATTCCTGGGTTTCCTCACTTGGAGACCCCAGTCAGTTTGGATTAGCAAAAACATCTCCTCCATCAGTACAGGAGCACCACAGGGGTGTGTACTTAGCCCCATGCTCTACTCGCCTTACACCTATGACTGTGTGGCTAAGTACAGCTTCAACACCATATGCAAGTTTGCTGATGACACCACTGTTGGGGGCTGCATCAAAGGAGGTGATGAATCAGCATACAGAAAGGAGATTGAGAATTTGGCTGATTGGTGTAATAACAACCACCTCTCATTCAATGTCAGTAAGACCAAGGAACTGATAGTAGACTTCAGGAGAGGGAAACAAGAGGTCCTTGAACCAGTTATCATCAGAGGAACAGAGGTGGAGAGGGTCAGTAACTGTAAATTCCTGGGTGTCACCATCTCAGAGAACCTGTACTGGACCCATTATATAAATATAATTGTGAAGAAAGCACAACAGTGCCTCTACTCTCTCAGGAGTCTGCAGAGATTCAGCATGTCATCGAAAACCTTGGCAAACTTCTATAGATGTGTGCTGACCGGCTGCATTATGGCCTGGTATGGGAACACCAATGCCTTTGAGTGAAAAATCCTACAAAAGCTAGTGGATTTGGCTCAGTACATCATGGGAAAACCCTCCCAACCATTGACCACATCTACATGAAACATTGCCATAGAAAAGCAGCATCCTTCATCAAAGATCCTCACTGCTCAGGCCATGCTCTTTTCTCGCTGCTACCAGGTAGAAGATCCAAGTGCCTCAGGACTCGAACCACCAGGTTCAAGAACAGTTTCTATCCCTCAACCACCAAACTCTTGAACAAAAGAGAAAAGCTTTACTCATTTAAAGAATCTGTTATATTGTTATTTCATGCTTGTTATTTATTGCTAAGTATTTATTATCTGTTTATAGTTCCTGATGTTTACAGTTTACAGATCATGTTTACAGTTACTATTCTAAGTATGCCCAGAGAAAAAAAATCTCAGGGTTGTATGTGTTGACATGTATGCACTCTGATAATAAATTTTACTTTGAACATCAGACCAGTCTGATCCGGTCTTCAAAGATCAGACCAGATTTTATGAGTAATTAATGCAGAAAACCAGGTTCACAAACTTTTTCTTGCAACTGTATATACATTTTAAAATCAAGTCTTCAGCTGATAGGAGCCAACACCGGTCGGTAAGCACAGAGGTAATGGATAAATCAATGGTGAGAGTTAAGAATACAGGTGACAGAGTTTTATCTAATCTGGAGTTTATTCAGCGTGGAAGACATGAAGATAGCCAAGACATTGGAATCATTGGGCCTTGGGTAACAAGTTCAAGGGTACAGGCTTCATCAGTAGACTGACAAGGGTGGGTCAGTAACAGTTTTGTTTATGGAGGCAGATGCCATAATTGGTAAACACCACTAACAGCAAAGGGGAGCAATTAGAGCCCTTTCCAGAATCACGGATGAAACAGAACATGAAGGAAGTGAAGTATCCACACAAAACAATTACATAGGCATATGAGCTTATTTCAAATAAACTGAGACATGCTCTTTAACATTCTCATTACTAAGTTACCTGGTCATTAGTGAGCTCTTGTGCCTCCCAATTGCTACATCGCAGATGGAGAGACTTGTCGAGGGTAAAATTAATGGTGTCTTGAGCCAAGCACTTCAGACTGAGGGAATGGGCCAAATTATTCTTCCTGCCATGAAATAGATGAACACAGAAAATCATAAAAACTGAAATGCACTGCAGATTCTTTAAAATATTATGGAAATATAAATCCACATTGAAATCTGAGGCAGCAATATATTTGGACACTCATAGTTGGCTTCCAGATGAAAGGAAGCCAAGTAATTTGACATATTGCTAAAACACAGTAAATGTAACGGTTAAAATATCAATCACTCTACTGCACAGAATTCCAATGAAACCAGTGCTTTTCCTATTTACTTTTTATTGAATGGAGTTCCAGCACAGCCAAAACTTTCTTCATTCACACTGCACATAATACCACCAGTCTCAGAATTTACCCTTCATATTATAGGCTTCAAACAAAACAAACACCATTCATCCTATTCACATGTAAATGCAGCACTTGGCAGCACCTAGTCCATTGAAACTACAGTAGTTGTTGGCCCCAAGACTGCTATTTTTTAGCATCAGTGTACCACATCTGCTATCTTGTGGTGAGAGGGCCTCACACATAATCTACCACTGGGTTCCCACAAAACATAAAATGCCCTCTGAACTCATTCACTACCATTTTTCATTCACAGAAGCTTATATTGTTCATATTCAAACTTGCACATTAAAAATGACGTTGGTTATATGAGTTGCATCTTCATGTGCTCATTCAATTTTTTTACTTGTTAGTGTAGGTTTTTGGACGTGAGGTGGTTTATGTTTAAGAAAAACCGTAACAACTCATTTATTGTAATCCAAACACTGAATACAAAGCACAGTATAAGTTCTTCACATAATTACATCATCACGTCAGACCAGCCTCTTAAAGTAAACCCTAACTCAATGTCAGTGGTTGTGAATTATATTACCCTACAATAGCCTGGCTATTCAACAAATCTGGCCTTAGACTTGAAACCTGGTTTTTGAGCTGTGGGTGCTTGGATTGAGTGGCCCAAGCACAAGCAGTATAGCTAAAGGCTCTGGATGCTCAACCACATTCGGCTAGCTGTACAGATGAATGTACTTCACAAGAATCTAGCAATCCAAAAGTAGTTTGAAAAGCAAACAAATTTCAAAAACCGTGCCTAAGCAAAATTTACAGACTTTGTTTAAAAGGATGAGAGAAAGGAGAGGGGTTCAAGTGGGCAGCTGAAGGGTAAGAAATAGAGATGGGAATGTTATATATGGTGGTTGAACATTACAACTGTGTCAATGCCACTAGACTGACACTGCAGAGCAGACGATATGTAGGAAGCCACACTCCAAAATAATGTAAATTTGGAGAAAACCAGAATGTTCTTAGCCTATTACACCCTAATTAATACCAAACACTCTGTAAACATGCCACTCATATCTAATTGAGAGCGCAGCATACTCTAATAGCTTAATAACAGGTTTTATTCAGATAATAATAATGGATAGTTAAGAGCCATATCCGATAAAGTATGCAAATTGAAATTTTTCAGCTTATGTTTGATTAAAGCGTAAAATATAATTAGTTAAACTATCAGAATCCAATTGTGCCTGTAATCCAGCTGGTTATATAGTACCAGAGAGATGACAAGAGCAATTGTTCGTTACTAGTGCATTATGAATTCTCATTTCCAGGTGATACTGGACTATATAATTTGTTTCACACAGGCATGTGGAAAAATAAGGATATGCATATTTATAAAAGGTTAGGCAGAAGACTGACTGGAAAGTGAGTAATTGAGCTAAACATTTTGTTTTAATCTGATGTATCAAGTAGTCCATTAATGGCTGAAATTCCAACTGCACAGATGCCACACAGAGTTGGTACTATAAAGAGGTGCCGCAACAGAAAGCATAGGACAGGTGAAAATAATGAAGCAACATACCTTTTATTTTAAAATACACCACTGCTCCAAAGAAGCTAATGTCATTTTTTGTAGATGCTAATTATCTCTGATGACATCCTGCACCATTTCCAGAGAGAACAGCATGTTAGTGTACAGGCAGGAGACAGCAGCTCTGGAGTCCTCTGCATTAAGTCCAGATCCCATGAATTCTTATAGCAAAAGTCAGACAAGCTCTTAGAAATGGGTAAAGGAGCCCATGACAAAGAATCTAGGCAAGATATGCTAAACAGCAAGTTCACAGTTACTGTATTGTCATAAAGGATGAACAAGAAAACTAGAATTGTGCTCAATTAGTTAAGTAACAACAACATTTACCATTGCCTCAGCATTGGATGGAAAGGACAAGTCACTGACAGGACAGGCAACTACTATTGGTTTAATACATGGTGACATGGTGCTCTAAATGGAAAGGATTCACCAATGAGAGAGGACTTCAGTCCTTTGACTGCGCAGTGAATTACAAACCAACTACTTTGCCCTTGCAAGACCAATCCTCTCTCTGCAAGGAGCTGAATTGTACACAACTTGGCCTACTAGTGAGAGTCTTCCCAAGCACTTGTACAAGATGGTACATGTGCCCATCTTGTAAAGTGCTTGATGGTAGATGGGTCCAATCAAAGCTTATTAAATACCACCGATTTCCTTTGCCTTTTGTCTGGTCATGCTTTCACTCTGTAAAAGCTGTTTCGTATTCCTGTCCAACCTCCTACGCTCTCACCATGTTCAAACTAGCCTCTTTGCCATGGCTTTTGATTGCCTGCACTACCACCTGTTTATGTGCCTTAAGTGTCAAATTTTGTCTGAAAACACAAATTGAATCACCTTGGAATGTGTTACAAGGTTATGGGGTCTAATATAAATTATGCTGTGATACTGAACAAAGGTGGCTTTGTAATTTTACAAGCAGACTAAAATCACACTGTGACAAATAATAAAATTAATGAATTCAATAAATCATGTAAACCTCGGGGAAGAACGTGCATTTACAGTGGCCCATTAATGTTGAAAAACATCTCAAAGCTCCCATCAAAGGAGTAATAAAAATGATACTATTCCAAAGGGAATACAAAGAGGAACAAGCAACCAGCAGACTAAAATAGCAATGGAAGTGGTGAAACTATTATAAACCAAGAGACTCACTGATGCGCTTCAAGGAATGGAGTCAACTACACTGTTACTCAGCATGATTTAAGTATCACAACAGTCCCAAACAACTTTGGTGAACTGAAAATTCCTCACAGTTAAAGGAATTATGTGTCCATCACCAAGAATATTTTGTTGTACCACCACGAACAACTAGTTATGCCTTGATGGATGCAGCTGCCAGATCAGGGCCATGATATCTGATTAGTGAATCAACTTGCAAAAAAAAAAACTACACAACATCTTCACTCAACTCAATGATACATACATATCTATTCATAATGAAATGGACAAATGATTACTCCACTGCTTGACAGAGACTAAACACAGTCTTCAAAGTGAACACACCTACTACTGACAGGTGATTGTATGATAGTGATGGACCATACCAAGGTTCTACTGTCCTGCCACATTCAATGGTAAATGGGCATGTATTAATAGGAACAAGAAGAATCCAACAACAATGACGGAAAACTATAGCATGGGTACAAAATAACCAAATTGCTGCAATTCAATTTTCCCCGTCAAAAAGTAGCTGCATTTTAGCCATCTGCTACGGCTATCACAAAAGCCAAGCTTAATCCAATTGAATTCACTCGACACAATAACAAGACAACCTTCTTCATGCTTGTGTATCCCAAACCTGAACAAAATTCAAACATGTACTGGTAGAAGGAAATAATATCGGCACAGTTGTGGCATTAAAAGCTCCTTAGAGTAAACATCACCAATAGCCTGTGCAGATCTATAGCCAAGAAATTACAAAAGTGTCTCTGCTTCCGCAGGAGCAGAGAAATTCAGCATGTCTCCTTTGACCCACATCAATGTTTATCGATGCACAATAGAAACCATCCTATTTGGATGTATCATGGCTTGGTACGGCAACTGATCTAGTTGTGACTGCAAGAAACTGCAGACATTAATGGATACAGCCCAGCACATAACGAAAACCAATGTCACCTCCATGGACTTCGTCTACGCTTCTCATTTCCCTGGTAAAACAATCAAAATAATCAAAGATCCCATCCACCCTAGACATTCTTTCTACTCCCTCCTCCTATCAGACACAAGATATACAAGCATGACAGCTCACACAACCGGGCTCAAGGACAGCTTCTATGCTGCTGTTGTAAGACTATTGCACTCCTTGTACAATAAGACGTACACTTCATCTCACAATCTACCAGCATGACAGAGTCCAACTACCAACAGTATTATCATGGCTGCACACCCCAACCCCCTCATCATCAACAAAAGAACCAACTAAATAACAAGAGAACAGATTGTAAACTGGCTATTCTGCATTGAGTAATTCCCAAACTCTTAACAGTTCACAACAGAACAATCAGGAATGTCCAAACACTTGCCACATTAAGAACATTCAACTTAAGGACCTACTTAATTGAAATTCCATCCATTATTCAGAACCACACTGTGATATGTATTACCCCTCAAACTCATTACAGTTACTCAACAACTGCTTCTTCAATAGCTTCTCCCAGGCCCACAAATACTATCACCTTAACAGGCAGGGGCAGCAGGGATATGGGAACGTCACCATATGAAAGCATCATACAGAGACACAGTCTGTCTCCATGCTCTTCGGCCAACAGAACATGCACTCCCTTCAGCCACCCATTTACACCAGAATTATTTATTCTCCCAGCATTCCAATCAATATGTTTCATCGTCTAGCACCCTAGCAGTATAAATTTCAGTGGCCACTCAAGGTTCCAAACTTTGACATAGGGAGGGAAGTAGAGCTCGAGGAGGAAAAGTTTGCAGTCAAAGGGAGAATACATAAATTCAACGACAACACTGGAAGTCAGGATTGAACCTGGGTCTCTGGTACTGTGAGGTAGCTGCTCTACTCTGCCAATAATCTTGATGAAAAATAGAAAGAGGTTTTAAAACTGACCTTGGAGGTGATACACTCAACCTATGATGCAATAAATGACAAATCAAAGCTTACACTCCAAAGCAGTACCGCATTGTTAGGTCAACTTTTTGAACACAACATTGAGCTGATGCCCCATCTGCACTTTGAGATGGACACATAAAACACAGCACTATATTCAAAGAACAGCAGGGTAGAGGTCCCTCCATTTGATCTCAGAAACAGACAGCCTAACAGTGGAGAAACAGCAGATATAGATCACTTTAATGTTCAGAGAGCAAAGGAGGCAGAAGAAAGAATGCTCCAATTACTGGAAGTATAGAAGGGTGTCATTGAGCCTATCAAGCATACGAAACACTTTAACAGTACTGCTTAATTATAAACAGAAGATGAATAAAGTAGCTTAAGAAATATAAAGGAAGTGTTGAACCCTGATGTTTTCATCAAAGGTTCTTTCAGAAGGCAGGAAAGAGGCATAAAACTTGTTGCTTACAATCACTTTATTAAGTGTTGATAAAACAAAGGGAAATTAAAAATGACCAGTGGGAGGTTGAAGCAAAGAGAGAAAATAGAACCAGGATGGTGCCTAGCATAAAGCAGCTATTTTTTATACCCAGATATAAGGAAAATTACATTCAAAAATTTATAGTTAAGAATTAACTAATTAGAAAGCCATTATTCAAATAATGCTGCATCAGGAAGCTTCCAGAATGATACCAGTAATATACCACTAGGGCAAGGGTTTCCAACCTTTTTTATGCCATGGACCAATCCCATTAAACAAGTGGTACGTGGACCCCAGGCTGGGAACTCCTGCACTGGGGGGACACACTGAACTTGCATAGACATACCACTACCACTAGGAAGCATAATGCAGTTACTTGTATACAAGTAATTATACAAAATACAATCAGATAATTAATTGTTAAACTGAAAAGAAAATAGCAATTAAACAGTCAAATCTATGAATTAAACAGCTAGATCCAACAGAAGTCAATCAAGAAAACTGGCACCCAAAGCCTGGAAGAAGCCATTTCAAGTTGTTCAGCTGTTAGTTTTTGTTGAGAGATACTAGGTCTCATTATTGGCTACAAATAGAGTGAGGGTAATCAGGATCTGGATTAGGTTTATCATCACTGACAGCAAAGCAGTGCTAGACAGAAAAATTACCATAGATTACAAAATATAAATAAATATTGCAAAAGTGGAATAGTAAGGTAGTTTTCATAAACCATTCAGAAATCTGATGGTGGAAGAGAAGAAGCTGAAACGTTGAATACGGACTTTCAGGCTCCTGTACCTCTTCCTTTGTGGCAGTAATAAGAAGACGGCATGTACTGTGGTGAAGTTTCTTAATGATGATGCCACCTTCTTGAGCACCATCTTTTGAAGATGTTCTTGATGATAGGGAGGACTCTGTCAGTGACAAAGCTGGAGATTTTAACTTAAAAGTTGAGAAGTGGCAGATGGAGTTCAACCCAGATAAGTGTGAAGTGGTTCATTTTGGTAGGTCCAATATATTGGCAGAATATAGTATTAATGGTAAGACTTTTGGCAGTGTGGAGGATCAGAGGAATCTTGGGGTCCGAGTCCACAGGACGCTCAAAGCAGCTGCGCAAGTTGACTCTGTGGTTAAGAAAGCATACGGCGTGTTGGCTTTCATTAATCGTGGAATTGAATTTAGGAGCCGGGAGATAATGTTGCAGCTATATAGGACCCTGGTCAGACCCCACTTGGAGTACTGTGCTCAGTGCTGGTTGCCTCACTACAGGAAAGATGTGGAAGCCATAGAAAGGGTACAGAGGAGATTTACAAGGAGGTTGCCTGGATTGGGGAGCATGCCTTGTGAGAACAGGTTGAGTGAACTCGGCCTTTTCATCTTGCAGCGACATAGGATGAGAGCTGACCTGATAGAGGTGTATAAGATGATGAGAGGCATTGATCGTGTGGATAGTCAGAGGCTTTTTTCCAGGGCTGAAATGGTTACCACAAGAGTACACAGGTTTGAGGTGCAGGGGAGTAGGTACAGAGGAGATGTCAGGGGTAAGTTTTTTTACTCAGAGAGTGGTGAGTACGTGGAATGGGCTACCAGCAACGGTGATGGAGGCAGACACAATAAGGTCTTTTAAGAGACTTTTGAATAGGTACATGGAGCTTAGAAAAATAGAGGGCTATGGGTAAGCCTAGTAATTTCTAAGGTAGGTACATGTTTGGCACAACTTTGTGGGCTGAAGGGTCTGTATTGTGGTATAGGTTTTCTATGTTTCTAACTCTGTAGCCTCTTTCGACCCTGCATAGCAGGGCCCCCATATCAGGAGGTGATGCAATCAATCAGAATGCTCTTCACCGTCACCCTTTCCACTAGCTCTTCGAAGAGGACTGGTGTGTGTTCTCCTGAATTTCCTTTCCTGGGTCTGGAATCAATTCCTTGGTATTGCTGACAATGAGTATTGTTGTGACAACACTCAACCAGTCGATTAATCTCACTCCTGTATGCCTCTTCATCACCATCTGAGATTCTGCCAAGCGTTATTTCATCAGCAAATTTATAGATGACATTTGAGCTCTGTCTAGAAACAGAGTAATGAATGCAGAGAGAGAAGGGCACTGGGCTAAGCATGCAAACCTGAGGTGTGTCTGTGTCGATTGTCAGCAAGGAGATGTTATTATCCATCCAGACTGATTGTGGTCTCCAGATGAGGAAGTTAAGGATCCAGTTGCAAAGGGTGATACAGAAGCCCAAGTTTTGAAGCTCATTAATTAGCATTGAGAGATCGCTGATGTTCAAAGTTCAAACTATATTTATTATCAAAGCACATATAAGTCACTATATAGAACCTGGAGATTCATTTTCTTGCAGACATACTCATAAATCCATAGAATGCTAAGCATAATCAACTGATTGCAAGACTACACCAACTTGTGCGTTCAACAAGTATGCAAAAATAAAACAAACTGTGCAAGTCGATATCAGACATGTGGAGAGTGTTTAAAGATCAATTACAGTGTACAGGAAAGGTATGCCCCTGTTAGAAGGACAGATGGGGATGGAAAGATAAGAGAACCTTGGATGTCTAGAGAGGTGATGAATTTAGTCAAGCAGAAAAAGGAAAAGTATGTAAAGTTTCAGAAATCAGGATCAAACGAAACACGAGTACAAAGAAACCAGGGAAAAAAAACTAAAGAAGTGAATTAGAAAAGCCAGGAGGGAACATGAAAAATCTTTGGCAAGTGGGATTAAGGTGAATCCCAAGGCATTCTATACTTTCATCAAGAGCAAGAGGATAACGAGGGAGAGCATGGGACCACTCAAGGATAAAGGGGGAAAGATTTGCTTGGAAGCAGAGAATGCAAGTGAAGTACTTAATGAGTACTTTGCTTCAGTATTTACGAAGGAAAAGGACATGGAGGACCAGGAGATAAGTGCTGAGAATATAAGTACATTAGGGCATTTAGGGGTCAAGGAGGAAGCAGTATTGGGCCTCCTAATGAGTATTAAGGTTATAAGTCCCCGGGACCTGATGGGATTTACCCCAGGTTATTGAATGAGGCAAGATACGAAATTTCTGGGCCCTTGATCAGTATTTTATTGTCCTCTCTAACCACAAAGGCAGGGTCCTGGAGGACTGGGGAGTGGCTAATGTTGTACTTCTATTTAAGAAGGGAACTATAGACCGGTGACTCCCATGTCAATTGTAGGGAAATTACTAGAGAAAATTCTTAGGTACTGGATATATGAGCATTAGGAAACCCATGGCCTAATTAGAGAGAACACCAGCGTGGCTTTGTGCATGACAGGTTGTGCCTTACCAACCTGAGCTTTTTGACAAGGTGACAAGAGAGATTGATGAGGGTAGGGCAGTAGATGTTTTCCACATGGGCTGAGAAATGGCCAATAGAGTTTAACCTAGATATACGAGGTGTTGCATCTTGGTAGGGCAAATGCAAGTAGACAGAACATTGTTAAGGTCAAGATCCTTACCAGTGTTGCTAGGCACAGAGATCTTGGGATCCAAAATCATAACTCCCTGAAAGTGACTACACAGGTCGATAAAGTGATTAGGCGGCTTATGGAATGCTTGTTTTATTGCTTGAGGATTTGAGCTCAAAAGTCAAGAGATTAAGTAGCAACTTTATAAAACTCTGGTTAGGCCATATCTGGAATGCTGCATACTGTTCTAGTCACCCCTTTATGGGAAGGCTGGTGAGGTTTTGAAAAGGGTGAAGAAATAGTTTACCAGGATGCCTGGTTTAGAGGGCATGTGCCATCATGGAAGGCTGGATCAACTTGAGTTATTTTCTCTGGAGCACCAGAGGCTGAGAGGAGGTCTGATAGAAATTTACACGGTTATGAGATATATAGCTAGAGTGGACAGGGAGTCTCTTTTTCGCCAGGGTTGAAATGTATAATACTGGAGACCATGCATTGAAGGTGAGAGGCGGTAAGTTCAACGGGGATGTGAGGGGCAAGTTTGTTACTCAGAGATTTGTGGATGCCAGGAATGCACTGCATGGTATGGTGGTAAAGGTAGATACATTGGAGGCTTTAAAGAAATGTTTGGATAGGCACATGGATGTAAAGAAGATGGAGGGATATGGACATGGTGTAGGTAGGAAGGATTAGTGACTTGCCTTTTACCTGGTTTGGCACAACACTGTGGGCCAAATGGCCTGTTCCTGTGTTGTATTTTTCTATGCTCTAAATAATAAATAAATAAGCAATAAATATCAATAACATGACATGAAAAGTCCTATAAAGTGAGCCCATAGGTAGAGGAAACATTTCATTGACGGGGCAAGTGAGAGAGAGAAGTTATCCCCTGCGGTTCAACAGCCTGATGATTGAGGGGTAATAACCACTCCTGAACCTGGTGGTGTGAGTCCCAAGGCTCTTGACCCTTTTTCCTGATAGCAATGGTGAGAAGAGAGCATGATCTGGGTGGTGGGGGTCCCTGATGATGGACGTTGCTTTTCTGTGACAATGCTTTATGTAGATGTGCTCAATGGTGAGGAGAGCTTTAAACGTGATGGACTGGGTCATATCCACTACTTTTTATAGGATTTCTTATACAAGGACATTGGTGTTTCCATTCCAGGCTGTGATGTAGCCAGTGAATATACTTTTCAATACACATCTAAAGACCTCCAAGAGGATCACAACCTTGTAATGGTTTGGAGGCTTGCATGCCTCAGTAACCCAGAGAACTATGCTGGCTGGAAGCAGGGCTATATGCTTTGGCTCTTGGTGGGGTCACCCATGCCAAACAGATCAAAGGGTAGAGGCCAGACTAAGAGTGGTCCACCGGTCCTCCAGGTTCAGGGATTCAGTTCAGGGCTAACAACCATGACAGGTCAAACAAACCCCTAACAGGCAAAAGACACATCTATAGATGTTTGTCAAAGTTTTAGATGCAATGCAAAATCTTCACAATCTCTTAAGGAAGTTGAGGTTCTGCTATGCTTTCTTCATAACTATGCTTACGTGCTGGGCCCAGGACAGGTCCTCCAAAATGATAACACCGAGGAATTTAAAGGTGCTGACCCTCTTCACCTCTGATGAGAACTGGTTCATGAAACTCCAATTTCCTCCTCCAGAAATCAATAATCAGCTCCTTGGTCTTGCTGACATTTAGCAACAGGTTTTTGTTATGGCACAACTCAGCCAGATTTTCAATCTCCCTCCTATATGCTGATTTGTCACCACCTTTGATTCAGTCTATGACAGTGGTATCATCAGCAAACTTGAATATGGCTTTGCAGCTGCGCTTAGCCACACAGTCTTCAGCGTACAGTGAGTCGAGCAAGTGGCGAAGCACATAGCCTTGTGCTGATGGAGATTGAAGAGACGTTGCTGCCAATCTGAACTGACTGGAGTCTATAAGTGAGGAAACCGAGGATCCAATTGCACAAGGATGAACTGAGGCCAAGGTCTTGAAGCTTATTGATTAGTTTTGAGGGAATGATAGTACTGAAAGTCAAGCTGTTATCAGCAATCAGAAGCCTGATGTACTTTTGGCCGCTGTCTAATTGCTCCAAGGCTGAGTGAAAAGCCATTGAGATTGTATTCACTATAGACCTGTTGTGGCAGTTGGCAAATTGCAGTGGTTCCAGGTCCTTGTTCAGACAGAAGTTAATTCTAGCTATGACCAGCTTCTCAAAGCACTTCATCACAGTAGATGTGAGTGCTATCAGGCAATAGTCAATGCTCTTACCACTTGATTGATGCTCTTTTGAAGCAGTTGGGAATATCTGATTGCAGCAGTGCAAAATTAATGATATCCTTGAACACTCCATCCTGTTAACTGGCACAGGTATTTAGTACCTTGTGAGGTACATCATCAGGGCCAGATGCCTTATTAAGGATATTCTGATATTGGCTTCCAGAAGAGATCACAGATGCCAGACACTATGGGGATTCCTATAGTGCTATTCTCCCTTTCAAAACATGCACAAAAGGCATACGGAAGTGACAGAAGCAGGAATATCCATTAATATAAAATTGAAGTAGAGAATTTGACCACTTCTAGATCCACCACTGATTAAGTTTAATTACTTATCTCCATTTTAAAGTTAAAGAAACTAATTTCTATTTCAGGATCAGTAAATAGTCTTGGACAGGGAGAAGAGCAGATGGCAAGGGAAAGTATTTAATTGGGAGAGGACAAACTATGATGCTATTTGGTAGGAACTTGGGAGTGTAGACTGGGAACATGTTTTCAGGAAAATGCACAACAGAAATGTGGAGGTTTAGGGAGCACTTGCATGTGGTTCTAGATAGGTTTGGCCCATTAAAAGAAAAGGAAAGAATGGAACCATAACACGAGATGTGGAACATCTAGTCAAGAGGAAGGAGGAAGCATACACAAGGTTTAGAAAGCAAGGATCAGTCAGGGCCCTAGAGACTTTCAAGGTCATCGGTAAGGAGCTGAAGAATGGATGGGAGAGTGAGAAGGTGACATGAGAAAGCCTTGGCGAATAGAATTAAAGAAAACCCCAAAGCATTCCACAGGTATTTGAAAAACAGAAGGATGACTCGTGAGGACAGGACCAACATGTACCTGGAGTTGGAGGCGGCAAGGCAGGTCTATAATGAATAATTTGCTTCAACATTCACCGGTGAGAAGAACATTGACAAATGTTAGGACAGCAAAAAAAAAAATAGGCTGATATGTTGGAACATGTCAACTTTGAGGATGTGCTGGAACTTTTAAAAAAACATTAAGGTAGATAAAGTTCTCATACCCCAGGTTACTGAAAGAAGTGAGGGAGGAGGTTGCTACACCTTTCATGATGATCTTTGCATCCCTACTGGCCACAGGGTTATTACCAAAAGATTGGAGGGTGGCAAATATTGTTCAAGAAAGGTAATAGGGATAATCCTGGGAATTCTCAACTAATGAGTCCTACTTCAACGGTGAACAAATTATTGGTTAGGATTCCTACAAACACAGCATTTGGAGAAGCATAGTCTGACAAGGTTCCATATGGTAGACTCATTCAGGAAGTCAGGAGGCAAGGGATCAAGGAAACCTTAGCAGCATTTAATCAGAAATGGCTAGCCCACAGAAGGCAGAGAGTGGTAGTGGATGAAGTGTATTCTCCCTGGGCGCAGGTGACCAGTGGTATTCTGGAAGTTGTGCAAGGTGAGGGTTAAGATAATGTCCAGACAAGCATAGAATATAGATAATGTGCAATTAGCCCAGGCAAGAAAGGTCTTTGAAGAGCATAGCTTCCTTTTAACAGCAGGGGAATGGAGCTACTTTGCATCTGGAGACAAGACAAGGGTGTAATCGAAGGATGCAAGACACACACATCAACTAGGGAACAATTACTTTACAAACTTCAAAGTATCTTCGGTTGTTAGCTTATAGATTCCACTGACTTTGAACAACTACATTATGAATGGCGATCGAAAATAAGAAATCTGAACATACACAAGTTTACCAATTAGTCAATAACTGTAACTGCAAATCAATTCTGTATTAAAAAAAATGGCATTTCTCTGTTCAGTCTTCAGAAGTTTGGTAAAAGAAGCCATGCTGACCTCCTTACGCACAAATAAATAAAGAGCAATTAAGGAATGAGTGAAAATTTTCAGAGTCCAGTTAATTGGTGACGACAATGCTCCAAAGGAATATGTTGGGAGAAATGCTCTTTGCAATCTTATAAATGACTTGGATAAGAAAGCGGCTGGGTAGGTTAGTATACAGATACGGAAGGTTGGTTTTGAAAAATTTTATATTGAGAGACACAGCATGCTAACAGGCCACTCCCGCCCACACTGCCCAATTACACCCAAATGACCTACTAACCCGCACATTTTTGGAATATGGGAGGAAACCGCAGCCCCCAGAAGAAACCCACGTGGTCACCAGGAGAATATACAAACTCCTTACAGACAGCAGCAAGAATTGAACCCTGGCACTGTAAATTGATGTGCTAACTGCTAAGCTACTGTGCTGGTCATGGAAAGTGTAAAAGGTTGTCATAGGTTGTAACAGGATAGGATGCACAACTGGGCTGAGATCAATCTGGAAAAGTGGGATGCGATACATTTTGGAAGGTTGAGTAGAAGCTTAGTGGGAGGTTCTTAGCAGTGTAAAGGAACAGAGGGATCTTAGTGTCAACATCCAAAGATTCCTCAAAGTTGCTGCACAAGTTGTGAGGGGGTTAAAAAGGTGTATGGTGTTTTGGCCTTCATTAGTCAGGGGACTGAGCTCAAGAGCCATGAGCTAATGCTGCACTTCCATAAAGCTCTGGTTAGACTAAACTTGGGAGAATTATGTCCAGCTCTGGTCACCTTACTATTGGAAAGATATGGAAGTTTTAGAGAGGGTGCAGAGAAGATTTACCAGGAGGCTGCCTGGATTGGAGATCATGTCTTAGATGGATAGGTTAAGCCAGCTAGGGCTTTTCCTCTTTGGAATGAAGGATGATGACTTTATAGAGGTGCATAAAATAAGAATAGTGTGGGCAGCCAGAGACTTTTCCCCCCAGGGTGAAAATGGCTACTATGAGGGAGCACAATTTTAAGGTGATTGGGGGAAAGTATAGGGGAAGATCTCAGAGGTAAGTGTTATTTATTTATTTATTTACATGGAGAGTGGCAAGTATGTGGCATGCACTGCTAGGGGTGGTGATAGAGGAAGATATGTCAGAGACATTTAAGGCACCCTCAGATAATCACATGGATGAAAGAAAAACAGAGGGCTATGTGGGAGAGCAGAACTAAATTGATCTTAGAGTAGGTTAAAAGGTCAGCACAACATTGTGAGCTGAAGGGCCAGTACTGTTCAATGTTCTATTACCTCGAAGGGAAAAATAAATAAAGTCACCTTACAGGCAGAAAACAAACTCACGGGCAAATAGAAGGTATACAATTTAACAAGAATGCTAAACAAACAGGAAAGAGCCTCTTGAGCAGGGTTCCCAACCATTTTTATAATGGACCTGTACCATTAACTGAGGGGTTCGTGGACCCCAAGTTGGGGACTTCCCCTCCAGAGACTCTTCTGCCATTACATTATATCACAAGTAATCTGTATTCTTACTCTTCACCGCACCTTGTCCCCATTCCAACCTCACTCCTTCGGAACGCTCTGCTCTCCACTCACTCCGCACTAATCCTAACATTATTATTAAACCCGCTGATAAAGGGGGTGCTGTTGTAGTCTGGCGTACTGACCTCTACCTTGCCGAGGCACAGCGACAACTCGCGGATACCTCCTCTTATTTACCCCTCGATCGTGACCCCACTAAGGAGCACCAGGCCATTGTCTCCCACACTATCAACGACTTTATCCGCTCAGGGGATCTCCCATCCACTGCTACCAACCTTATAGTTCCCACACCCCGCACTTCCCGTTTCTACCTCCTACCCAAGATCCACAAACCTGCCTGTCCTGGCCGACCTATTGTCTCAGCTTGCTCCTGCCCCACCGAACTCGTTTCTGCATACCTCGACACTGTTTTATCACCCCTTGTTCAATCCCTTCCGACCTATGTTCATGACACTTCTCACGCTCTTAAACTTTTCGATGATTTTAAGTTCCCTGGCCCCCACCGCTTTATTTTCACCATGGATGTCCAGTCCTTATATACTTCCATCCCCCATCAGGAAGGTCTCAAAGCTCTACGCTTCTTTTTGGATTCCAGACCTAATCAGTTCCCCTCTACCACCACTCTGCTCCGTCTAGCGGAATTAGTCCTTACTCTTAATAATTTCTCCTTTTGCTCCTCCCATTTCCTCCAAACTAAAGGTGTAGCTATGGGCACCCGTATGGGTCCTAGCTATGCCTGCCTTTTTGTTGGGTTTGTGGAACAATCTATGTTCCGTGCCTATTCTGGTATCTGTCCCCCACTTTTCCTTCGCTACATCGACGACTGCATTGGCGCTGCTTCCTGCACGCATGCAGAACTCGTTGACTTTATTAACTTTGCCTCCAACTTTCACCCTGCCCTCAAGTTTACCTGGTCCATTTCCGACACCTCCCTCCCCTTTCTAGATCTTTCTGTCTCTGTCTCTGGAGAAAGCTTATCCATTGATGTCTACTATAAGCCTACTGACTCTCACAGCTATCTGGACTATTCCTCTTCTCACCCTGCCTCTTGCAAAAACGCCATCCCCTTCTCGCAATTCCTCCGTCTCCGTCGCATCTGCTCTCAGGATGAGGCTTTTCATTCTAGGACGAGGGAGATGTCTTCATTTTTTAAAGAAAGGGGCTTCCCTTCCTCCACTATCAACTCTGCTCTTAAACGCATCTCCCCCATTTCACGTACATCTGCTCTCACTCCATCCTCCCACCACCCCACTAGGAATAGGGTTCCCCTGGTCCTCACCTACCACCCCACCAGCCTCCGGGTCCAACATATTATTCTCCGTAACTTCCGCCACCTCCAACGGGATCCCACCACTAAGCACATCTTTCCCTCCCCCCCTCTCTCTGCATTCCGCAGAGATCGCTCCCTACACAACTCCCTTGTCCATTCGTCCCCCCCATCCCTCCCCACTGATCTCCCTCCTGGCACTTATCTGTGCAAGCGGAACAAGTGCTACACATGCCCTTACACTTCCTCCCTTACCACCATTCAGGGCCCCAAACAGTCCTTCCAGGTGAGGCATCACTTCACCTGTGAGTCGACTGGGGTGATATACTGCGTCCGGTGCTCCCGATGTGGCCTTTTATATATTGGTGAGACCCGACGCAGACTGGGAGACCGCTTTGCTGAACATCTACGCTCTGTCCGCCAGAGAAAGCAGGATCTCCCAGTGGCCACACATTTTAATTCCACATCCCATTCCCATTCTGACATGTCTATCCACGGCCTCCTCTACTGTAAAGATGAAGCCACACTCAGGTTGGAGGAACAACACCTTATATTCCGTCTGGGTAGCCTCCAACCTGATGGCATGAACATTGACTTCTCTAACTTCCGCTAGGCCCCACCTCCCCCTCGTACCCCATCTGTTACTCATTTTTATGCACACATTCTTTCTCTCACTCTCCTTTTTCTCCCTCTGTCCCTCTGAATATACCTCTTGCCCATCCTCTGGGTCACCCCCCCCCATCTTTCTTCCCGGACCTCCTGTCCCATGATCCTCTCGTATCCCCTTTTGCCTATCACCTGTCCAGCTCTCGGCTCTATCCCTCCCTCTCCTGTCTTCTCCTATCATTTTGCATCTCCCCCTCCCCCTCCAGCTTTCAAATCCCTTACTCACTCTTCCTTCAGTTAGTCCTGACGAAGGGTCTTGGCCTGAAACGTCGACTGCGCCTGTTCCTATAGATGCTGCTTGGCCTGCTGCGTTCACCAGCAACTTTGATGTGTGTTGCTTGAATTTCCAGCATCTGCAGAATTCCTGTTGTATTCTTACTCTCTTCATTTACCTTAATTCAATGTCTCAAACTCACCTGTTTTCTTGTTCTACATCCTGTCCTCAATCCTGAAATCCTATAGCCTTACTTGTCCTGCACTTCAAGGAAAATTGTTTCTATCTATCCATCTATTTCAAATAAATCCTTGAACTTTTATAATAAAGAAGTAATACATAATCTGAACAATCTACACTTTAAGCCACTACTAACCTCTGTTGCATAACCAAATATCGCAAATCCAAGCAGCCCTTGACTGTGACACCATAATCACGGAGCAACCGGCAGCCATCTTCAAAGGCGTTAACACCAACCTTCAGTATATTGACATCACCCAGCACATGTAGTAAGGTCTTTGGCAACAAAGAACTATTCCTGGTCATCTGGGGCATGCGGATGAGAAGGCAGGAGCCACTATAGGAGGCAATCTGAAGGAGAGACACAGGGTTTGCCTTCCCCTTCACAGAAACCTGGAAAACATTTTACAGATAGAGGAAATAAAATATGTCAAGGATTCCAGAATTAAACTCAAAGTTTAAAGCAATCAAGAGAAAAATCAGGTAAACAATATCTGCAGAAAAGGGTGTGCTTGACTGGCCAAGTTCTTCCAGTATTTCTAGTTTTGATTCAGATTCTGGTATCTGCAGTTTTGTTTGTTTTTCAAGAGAAAAACCAGCTAAGCTTAGCTCAGTCTTCAACACAATCAGATCAACATATTCAACATTCATCATGAAACACATAATTTCCAAAATATATCACAACTTGCATTCACATTTTGTAGTGAACTTTCACAATGCACCTGGTAAATGAGTGGGCCAGCAGGAAGCAGCTTGCAACAAGTCACCACGCTCTGGTGCCATATTGTTATCCACTTCACTCACAACACGCTGCAGGAACTCAGCAGGTCGGGCAGCATCCGTGGAAACGAACAGTCGACGTTTCGGGCCGGAACCCTTCGTCAGGACTGTAGAGTGAAGGGGCAGAGGCCCTATAAAGAAGGTGGGGGGAGGGTGGGAAGGAGAAGGCTGGTAGGTTCCAGGTGAAAAACCAGTAAGGGGAAAGATAAAGGGGTGGGGTAGGGGAAGCAGGGAGGTGATAGGCAGGAAAGGTGAAGAAGGAATAGGGGAAAACACAATGGGTAGTAGAAGGAGGCGGAACCATGAGGGAGGTGATGGGCAGCTGGGGGAGGGGGCAGAGTGAATCTGGGATAGAGGAAGGGAGGGGAAGGGAATCACCAGAAGCTGGAGAATTCTATGTTCATACCAAGGGGCTGGAGACTGCCTAGACCGTATATGAGGTGTTGCTCCTCCAACCTGAGTTTAGCCTCATCATGGCAGTAGAGGAGGCCATGTATGGACATATCTGAATGGGAGTGGGAAGCAGAGTTGAAGTGGGTGGCTACTGGGAGATCCTGTCTGTTGTGGCAGACGGAGCGGAGGTGCTCGATGAAGCGGTCCCCCAATCTGCGTCAGGTTTCATCGATGTAGAGGAGGCCACACCAGGAGCACCGGATGCAACAGATGACCCCAACAGACTCACAAGTGAATTGTTGCCTCACCTGGAAGGACTGTTTGGGGCCCTGAATGGTGGCAAGAGAGGAGGTGTAGGGACAGGTGTAGCACTTGCGCTTACAGGGATAAGTGCCAGGTGGGAGATCCGTGGGGAGGGACGTGTGGATCAGGGAGTCGTGGAGGGACCGATCCCTGTGGAAAGCAGAGAGGGGCGGAGAGGGAAAGATGTACTTAGTGGTGGGGTCCTGTTGAAGGTGGCAGAAGTTGTGGAGGATAATGTGCTGGATCCGGAGGCTGGTGGGGTGGTAGGTAAGGACAAGGGGAACTCTGTCCCTATTGTGGTGATGGGAGGATGGGGTGAGGGCCGAAGTGCAGGAAATGGAGCAGATGCGGGTGAGGGCATCATTGATGACAGCAGAAGGGAAACCACGATCCTGAAAGAAAGAGAACATTTGAGATGTCCTGGAACGGAAAACCTCATCCTCGGAGCAGATGCGGCGGAGACGGAGGAACTGGGAATAGGGAATGGCATTTTTGCATGTGGCGGGGTGGGCAGAGGTATAGTTGAGGTAGTTATGAGAGTCAGTGGGCTTGTAGAAGATGTCAGTGGATAGTCTGTCTCCAGAGATGGAGACCGAGAGATCGAGAAAGGGGAGAGAAGTGTCCGAGATAGACCAAGTGAATTTGAGGGCTGGGTGGAAGTTAGAAGTCAATGAAATTGATGAGCTCAGCATGGGTGCAGGAAGCAGCACCAATATAGTCATCAATGTAGCGAAGGAAAAGTTGGGGAGCGGTACCAGAATAGGATTGGAGCACAGACTGTTCCACATAGCCAATGAAGTGGCAGGCATAGCTGGGGCCCATGCGAGTTCCCATAGCTACACCCTTAGTCTGAAGAAAGTGGGAAGAGCCAAAAGAGAAGTTATTGAGTGTGAGAACCAGTTCCGCCAAAGTTTGTTATCCACTTCAAGGTACAAAGTAAGTTTATTATCAAACTACATGTATGTCACCATTTACAACCCAAAGATCCACTTTCTTGTGGGCATACTCTGCAAATCTATAGAATAGTAACTACTATAACAATGAAAGATTAGAGTGCAGAAGACCGCGAATTGTGCAAATTCAAATATAAATAAATTGTGATAAATAATGAGAACATGAGATAATGAGATAAAGAGTCCTCCAAGTGAGATAATTAGTTGAGGAAACATTTCACTGATGGGGCAAATGAGTGTAGTTATCCCCTTTTACTCAAGAGCCTGATGGTTGAGGTGTAGTAACTGTTTCTGAACCTGTACTTTCTACCTGATAGCAGCAGTAAGAAGAGAGCATGACCTGGGTAGTGAAGATCTCTGATGATTCATCCATTTCACTTGTCATCTACTTCGCAGCCATGCTTTCAAACAAGATTTCACATTGAACCATGGGTGAGCAAAATCAAGCCATGATTTTAAATCACAAAAGAAAGAAATATTGGCAAAGTTCACCAATGGAATGCCAGAGTTTAGTGTCTGAACAACCAAAAGTCACACAACTCACTGAGAGGAAATCAAGCATGTACAAAAAACAAGGCGACTAGATGGCTACAGAAACCTGACAGCTGTAGGACTGGAAAACTACAGACATTGAGGAGAAGAAAAAGGGAGAAGATTTTGAATGCAACAGCAAAAATTCTAAAACTGGGGCATTGATGGAATGAAAGTCAATACAGGTAGGCATTCACAGGAATTTATCATGAGTTAGATTACAGACAGCAGAATTTTGGATGAGTTAATGTTTACAAAAGTGAATGCTAGAATAGTCGAATTTATGATACATCACTACAGCAGACGGATTAAGAAGATGGATGTAAGCCTTGTTGTTGAGGGAGAAAATACAAGTTCTGAAGTCTAAATCAGTCACTAGATGCCAAAAATACCCATAATCTGGTTCAGTTACATATTGGTTTCTAGGCAACTGAATTTATAGCAGAGACTGAAGACAACAGTTATTGGTTAATAGGCAGGTGGAATGGCATTTCTAATCTTAGAAAATCATGATATTAATGAATAGGCTGCAGGCTTGAAAGGCTGGATAATCTAGTCCTTTTCCCATTTCCAATTCTCCAACACATGGCATCAGGTACGAGCTGACCAAATCACAAAGATCTACCTACATCTGTAATCAAACATTAGTGTTTCATCCATCTATAAATTAATACCAGACCTACTGGATTGTTTGTTATCATGAGTTCAAGTCAAGTCACTTTTTATTGTCATTTCGACCATAACTGCTGGTACAGTACACAATAAAAACGAGACGTTTTCCAGGACCATGGTGCTACATGAAACAATACAAAAACTACACTGAACTATTTAAAACAACACAAAAACTACACTAGACTACAGACCTACCCAGGACTGCATAAAGTACACAGAACAATGCAGGCATTACAATAAATAATAAACAAGACAATAGGCACAGTAGAGGGCAGTAGGTTGGTGTCAGTCCAGGCTCTGGGTATTGAGGAGTCTGATGGCTTGGGGGAAGAAACTGTTACATAGTCTGGTCACGAGAGCCTGAATACTTCGGTGCCTTTTGCCAGATGGCAGGAGGGAGAAGAGTTTGTATGAGGGGTGCATGGGGTCCTTCATAATGCTGTTTGCTTTACGGATGCAGCGTGTGGTGTAAATGTCTTTAATGGCGGGAAGAGAGATCCCAATGATCCTCTCAGCTGACCTCACTATCCGCTGCAGGGTCTTGCGATCCAAGATGGTGCAATTTCCAAACCAGGCAGTGATGCAGCTGCTCAGGATGCTCTCAATACAACCTCTGTAGAATGTGGTGAGGATGGGGGGGAGATGGACTTTTCTCAGCCTTCGCAGAAAGTGGAGACGCTGCTGGGCTTTCTTTGCTATGGAGCTGGTGTTGAGGGACCAGGTGAGATTCTCCGCCAGGTGAACACCAAGAAATTTGGTGCTCTTAACGATCTCTACGGAGGAGTCATCGATGTTCAGCGGAGAGTGGTCACTCCGTGGCCTCCTGAAGTCAACAATCATCTCTTTTGTTTTGTTCACATTCAGAGACAGGTTGTTGGCTCTGCACCAGTCCGTTAGCCGCTGCACATCCTCTCTGTATGCTGACTCATCGTTCTTGCGTGTCAATGGTGAACTTGATGATGTGGTTCGAGCTGTGTGTTGCAGCACAGTCGTGGGTCAGCAGAGTGAACAGCAGTGGACTGAGCACACAGCCCTGGGAGGCCCCCGTGCTCAGTGTGATGGTGTTGGAGATGCTGCTTCCGATCTGGACTGACTGAGGTCTCCCCGTCAGGAAGTCTAGGATCCAGTTGCAGAGGGAGGTGTTCAGGCCCAGTAGGCTCAGCTGTCCAATCAGTTTCTGAGGAATGACTGTGTTGAATGCTGAACTGAAGTCCATGAACAGCATTCCAACTTACGGGTCTTTTTTGTCCAGGTGGGTGAGGGGCCAGGTGGAGGGTGATGGCAATGGTGTCGTCTGTTGAACGGTTGGGATGGTACACGAACTGCAGAGGGTCCAGTGAGGGGGGCAGCAGGGTCTTGATGTGCCTCATGACAAGCCTCGCGAAACACTTCATAATGACGGATATGGGTGCAATGGGACGGTAGTCGTTGAGGCAGGACACTGAAGACTTCTTCAGCATGGGGACGATGGTGGCGGCCTTGAAGCACGTAGGAACGACGGCACTGCTCAGGGAGATGTTGAAGATGTCAGTGAGAATCTCTGCTAGCTGGTCTGCACATCCTCAAAGCACTCTGCCAGGAATATTGTCTGGTCCAGCAGCCTTCTGTGGGTTGACCCTGCACAGGGTTCTCCTCACATCAGCCATGGTAAAACACAGCACCTGGTCATTTGGAGGAGGGGTGGTCTTCCTCGCCGCCACGTCAGTTTCCACTTCAAAACAAGCGTAGAAGTTGTTCAGCGCATCTGGGAGGGAGGCATCACCCGCAGTCAGGTGATGTTGTCCTGTAGTTGGTGATGTTCTGAATGCCCTTCCACATGCGACGCGTGTCGCCACTGTCCTGGAAGTGGTTGTGGATTTGCTGGGCGTGTGCACGCTTTGCCTCTCTGATGGCTCCGGACAGTTTGGCCCTCGCTGTTGTTAGGGCTGCCTTGTCGCCTGCTCTGAAGGCAGAGTCATCCATGGCTTCTGGTTAGAGCGTGTAGTGATGGTCTTGGCCACAGTGACGTCATCGATGCACTTGCTGATGAAGCTAGTCACTGATGCCGTGTACTCCTCTAAGTTGGTAGTCGCCATCGGTTGCAGCCTCTCTGAACATGTGCCAGTCAGTGTGCTCAAAGCAGTCTTCAACAGCAGAGATGGCTCCAGCTGGCCAGGTTTTCACCTGCTTCTGAGCTGGTCTGGAGTGCCTGACGAGCGGTCTGTATGCTGGGATTAGCATAACAGAGATGTGGTCTGAGTAACCGAGGTGGGGGCGGGGTTCCGCCCGGCACGCGTCGGGAATGTTTGTATAAACAAGGTCCAACACGTTGGCCCCTCTCGTTGCAAAGTCCATATACTGTTGGAATCTGGGGAGCACTGACTTAAGGCTCGCATGGTTAAAATCTCCCGCGACAATAAACAGTCCATCACGGTGTGCATTCTGCAGTTCACTAATAGCCCCATACAGTTCACAGAGCGCCTCCCTAGCATCAGCGCTGGGGGGAATGTAGACACCGACTATAAGGACAGTGGTGAATTCCCGTGGTAAATAAAATGGTCTGCATCTAACAGTCACAAACTCCACTAGCGATGAGCAGTACCTGGAAGCCAGCACAGAGTTCTTGCACCATTCCATATTGATGTAACACACAAGCCATCACCGCGAGTCTTCCCGGAAAGAGATGCATCTCCATCCACTCGAAACAAGACGAGCCCGTCCAGCTGAATGCCGGCATCCGGGATTCCTTCGGTGAGCTACATTTCCATGAAAACATACGCACAGCAGACTCTGTACTCCCACCCAGTATATCGTTGGAGTTGGATGTAGTCCAATTTATTGTCCAGGGAGCGGACATTGGAGAGCAGAATGGACGGGAGAGCCGGCTGGCTAGGGTTTGCTTTTTGCCTGGCACAGACTCCTGCCCGCTTGCCTCACTTCTGCTTCCTCGCACACCGCTTACGACGTCCCCACCTCCGGCCGCAGGCATCAGGCAAGTCCAAGGACTGTAGGCCTGATCCCCTCAGCAAGCCGAGGTCGCGTAATTTAACCAGCAGATCTTCATGAAGGTGTTTTTGGGCAATCTCTGTATTGTAGCAGTATCTGGCGATGGTAGATAGTCGCTCTGCTATCGATGTGCCCTAATCAAAAATTGTGCCTTAAAATTAAATTTAAAAATGAAATTAAAGTATCACCAGATCCAAAAGGCCACTGCTACTGTGCCTCAACGCCTGCTGGGAAGTTACTTGCTTCGCAAAATTCTGAGAGTAAAGGCTTAAATTAACTTGCTTCTCTGACCACTTCAGTTTAGTTTCCATATATGCTTGTAGATATTCAGAGATATTGGCCATGACCTGATAATATCAGCTGTGTAACTGTGGGTCATGTATCTGCCCAAGACAAAAGGTTATGGGTTTAGGCATCAGAATCAGGTTTATTATCACTGAGATATGTCATGAAATTTGTTTTACGATAGCAGTACAGTACAATACACAAGATATACCTATCAATTGTAATGAACACAGTGGAATCTGATTAATTGGGCCATTGGTTAATCAGGACAGCTGCTTATTTGGGATAACTTTTCGAGAACAAAAACTAAATGAGAAAATGGGTGGGATTCCCTGCACTTATTTTGGACAATATCAGCTTAATTGGAGCAGAAGACTGTTGCCGACAGTTTCTAACTTGTGTTAATCGTGGCACATCTGGGGCCGTTAGATGCAACATCATGCTTTGAGTGAACAGTTTTTAAAACAGCATCAGATGCATGTGTTTGTGTTCAAAGCGCAGCAATTTTTGTTACTGACAGTTGCCGAGAAATAAGCAGTAAGACAATTCAGAACTGTTTTGCTTACTACAGTTTCAAGCAATCAGACTTGGATGGTCTAGAGTGAAAATTAAACTATTTCACTACTTCAAGTTACAAACTGAAGAATTTGAAGGTATCAAATTCTTCATAATTTCTACTTCGAAGGTAACAGTTTAAGAAGTTGCTGGTGATACCCAGCACCTACTTATTGGTGGCAAAAAAAACAAAACAAAGAAAACTACTAAATACCTGAATAATAACACTTTATTAATAACAATTAATGCTAACAATGGAGAGGTGAGCAGTGGCAGAGTCAGAGGCCCTGAGAGGGCATGGTCAAGGCAAGTGAAGGTGCAGGCAGGGTCGAAACAGAGTCACGGCAGAGTCGTGGTATCTCCGAGAGCAAGGAAAGTCCCAAGTGTAGATATTATAATATCTGCCATCTACAAAACTCAACAGTTACTTAGCCCAGGTCACTCCGACAGCACCTCTCTGAACTGCAAAGTTGATCACCAAGAAAGACAAGGACATCAAGTATATGAGAATATCAGATTCTACGAGTTCCCTTCCAAGTTACACACATTTCTAACTTGGAAATACTGTACATCACAGGGTCTAAGTCCTGAACTCAGCACCAAATAAAACCATGAGAACACCTTCAAAAGGACTGCAGTGGTTTAAGAAGCACATTGTACTGACAGTTTAGCCTCGATCCCAAACATGAACAACAAAAAAATGAAAATTCATGTGTGAAATTGCGGTTTAACATTAATGGAGTTGTTAGCGATAGTATAGAATGGTGAGGAATCAAGTCATTCTAGATTGGGTACTGGATTATAGAAGGCTCTGGAGATTAAGCAAGGGAGTTAAAGCAAAATCAAGATCAGATCAGCCATAATCCGAGAGCAATATGAAGCTGCATCAAGCTCACACCCACTACTTCTCATGCTCTGTAGGTTGCTGAGTGTCAGCACAGGGGAGCTGACAGGAAGTCAATACCTCAGCATATTGAGGACTAGTGGAAGGTGTTTGTTAGCATGTGTCAGTATTAGTGTATTTTATTACCTTTAGTAGAGATACAGTCAACATGAGGTGCTGGCAAAATGGTAGGGAGATCCATTAACCCCAGTGGGCATACAGTCAGTAACACAGGGTGGGGTGGAGCAGAGGGGTTACTGGGTGACAGTGTGGAGGTGCTGTATTAGAACCAGTGGACATACTGTGACTTGGGATAGTGGGGGAGAGGGGTTAATGTATAACAGTGAAATGGAGCTGAATTAACACCAGTGGACATACAGACAGGGTGCGAGGAGAAGACTGGATAAAGATCAGTTGAAATATATGGGAGGGAAGCTGCAGTCGTGAGCAAGGTACGGTATGAAATGGCCTTTGTTGGTGGTAGTGTGGGCAGAGGTGGGTGGTACAATCAGGGACTAAGAACATAGGCTTCAGAATTGGGAAGGATCTATGTAAGCAGCAAGGCAAAGCACCAAGAGGTTGAGAGTAAAACAGACATTGCCAGTCACACTCACCCACTCACAGTCAATTCCAATCACAGGGTAATGGTCCAATTCAGCTCTCAAGGGTGGCCACACTTGCTCCCAGTCGACTTCTGACTCCACCACGAAGGCACCTGCTCCCAGTATCTTGTGCACCAGTGGACTCGGATTTGAGAGGTGACTTGTGCTGGTTTGATAGCAGGCTTCCTCACTGCCATTTGGCGAACTACTTTCTTGTCTGTTCACAGCCTCTCCATTCTGGCTGGTTAGAGCCCTCTTCCATTTGGGACTTCTGAGGGTCCTCCACAAATATAGGCAGCCTACAGCCGTACCCAGTAATGTGGCCGCAGTCAGCGCTAGGGCTTGTGGCCGAGACATGGTTCAGTTGTCCTACTGAAAATTCATTTCACACTTAAATCAAAACAGAAGGGTCAAAATTCTGCTACCTACAAAATGACGCCTATAAGCCTATATTTTATAACATTTAACATAGTGATTCATGCAGGCTCATCACAGGAGAATTTATTAGCCGTTTAAAGAGACATGACAAAAAAATTTCTAAAAATCTAAAATGGTTTGCAAACAGAGGCAATGTGTAGTGAGACTTCTAACAAGGCGAGGCTGATAGGGCAAAATTACAGTCAACAGGATGAATTGCAACGTAAAAGGTGGACAAAATCGAAAAAGGTGAATACAGTACAGGGCTAAAGGTGTTATATCTGAATGTGCGCAGTATACGGAATAAGGTCAATGAATTTAGAGCACAGTTACAGATTGGCCTGTATGATGTTGTAGGCATCACTGAATCATGGCTGAAAGAAAATAGCCGGGAGCTTATGTCCAAAGATACACATTGTATCGAACAAACAGGCAGGAAGTCAAAGGGGGTGCCATTATTCTGTTGGTAAAAAATGAAATCGGATTATTAGAAACTGGTGACATAAGGCTGGAAAGTGTTGGATCATTGTGGATAGAGCCAAGAAACCGCATGGGTAAAAAACCCCAGGTGGAAGTTACATACAGACATCCAAATAGTAAGGATGTGGTCTACAAATTACAATGGGAGATAGAAAATTCATGCTAAAAGGGCAATGCCACAATAGTCATGGGTGATTTTAATATGCAGGTAGATTGGGAAAACCAGGTTGGTGCTGGATTCCAATGTCTTTGAGATGACTTTTCAGAGCAGCTCATGCTCGAGGCCACTAGGGGATCAGCTATTCTGGATTGGGCATTAATCAATGATCCAGAATTGATCCAGAGAGCTTAAGGTGAATGAACCCTTAGGAGAAATGATCATATGATAGAATTCACTGAATTTTGAGAAAGAAAAGATAAAGTCAGACGTATCAGTATTACAGTAGAATAAAAGGAATTACAGAGGCATGAGAGGAGTTGGCCAGAAATTATTGAAAAAGGACACTGGCAGGAATGACGGAGAGCAGCAATAGCTGGAATTTCTGGAAGCAATTTAGAAGGCACAGGACATGTACATCTCAAAAAGGAATTAGTATTCTAAAGGAAAGATGATACAACCGTGGCTAACAAGAGAAGTCAAAGCCAACACAAAAGCCAAAAAGAAGGCATATAATAAGAGCAAAAATTAGTGGGAATGTAGAGGATTGGGACACTTTCAAATACCAACAGAAACCAACTAAAAATGTCTTTAAGATGGAATATGAAAGCTAGCTAATAACATTAACGAGGATACTATAAGTTTCTTCAGATAGATAAAGTTGAAAAGAGGCAAAAGTGAATATCAGATTGCTGGAACACAATGCTGGAGAGGTAGTAATGGATGACAAGGAAATGGCGGATGAACTGAATAAGTATTTTGCATCAATCTTCACTGTGGAAGACACTAGCAATATGGTGGAAGTTCCAGGTATCAGGGGTCATGAAATGTGTGAAGTTACCATTACTAGGGAGAAGGTTCTGTGGAAACTGAAAGGTTTGAAAGAAGACAAGTCACCTGGACCAGATGGTATATATCCCAGGGTTCTGAAAGAGATGGCAGAAGAGATTGTGGAGGCAATAGTAATGATCTTTTGAGAATCACCAGATTCTGGAATGGTTCCAGAAGACTGGAAAATAGCAAATATCACTCCACTCTTCAAGAAGGGACGTGAGGCAGAAGAAAGGAAACTTTAGGCCAAGTAGTATGACCTCAGTGGTTGGGAAGATGTTGGAGTCAATTATTAAGGACATGGTTTTGGGGTACTTGGAGGCACATGATAAAATAGGCTGTAGTCAGCCCACTTTCCGCACGGAAAAATCTTCCTGACAAATCTGTTAAGAGTCCTTTGAAGAAATAACAAGCAGGATAGACAAAGGAGAATTGGTTGATGTTGGGCATTTGGATTTTCAGAAGGCCTTTGACAAGGTTCCACACAAGACTGCTTAACAAGATATGAGCCCATGGTATTACAGGGGAGAATCTAGCATGGATATAACTGTGGCGGACTGGCCACAGGCAAAGAGTGGGAATAAAATGAGCCTTTTCTGGTTGGATGCTGGTGACTAGTGGTGTTCCACAGGGGTCTGTGCTGGGACCAATTCTTTACGTCATTTATCAATGATTTGGATGATGGCTTTGCTGCAAAGTTTGCAGACGACACAAAGCGGAGGGGCAGGTAATTTTGAGGAAGTAGAGAGGCTACAGAAGGACTTAGATTAGCAGAATGGGCAAAGAAGTGGCAGATGGAATACAGTGTCGTTAAGTGTATGGTCATGCACTTTGGTAGAAGAAATAACAGGGTTGACCACTTTCTAAATGGAGAGAAAATGCAAAAAACTGAGGCACATTAGGACTTAAGAGTCCATGTGCAGGATTCACAGAAGGTAAATTTGCAGGTTGAGTGTGTGGTGAGGAAGGCAAATATGATGTTAGCATTCATTTTAAGAGGACTGGAATATGATAGCAAGGATGTAATGTTGAGACTTTATGAAGCACTGGTGAGGCCTCACTTGTAGTATTGTGAGCAGCTTTGGGCCCCTTAGAAAGGATGTGTTGAAACTGGAGAAGGTTCAAAGGAGGTTCATGAAAACGTTTCCAGGTTTGAACGGCTTGACATATGAATAGTGTTTGATAGCTCTGGGCCTGTATTCACTGGAGTTCAGAAGAATGAGGGAGATCCTCATTGAAACCAATCAAATCATGAAAGGCCTTGATATAGTGGATATGGAGAGAATGTTTTCCATGGTGGGAGTGTCTAAGACCAGAGGACACAGCCTCAGAATCGAAGGCCTTCTTCCATCTGGACCACGCCATCTTCTTGTGACTAGCTTTGAACAAGAGATAAAGAAGCTTAAAGTTTCACACCAGCAGGTTCTGAAACAGGTAGTTCTCCTTAATTATTTGGCTCTGGAACCAACCTGTATAACCCTAATCTCTATCTCAGTATAGCAACGCTATGACCACTTTGCACAACAATACTTTTTGTTGTAAGTGTGTTCTTTCTTGTAAACAAAAATGTGTATAATTTATGTTTTTTGAATCCTGCTGACCTGTGTTATGTGCCTGTGTGCTGCTGCAAATGTTTATTACACCTGTGCATTTGATATTCCAGACATCATTGCCAAGCTTTCATAACCTCTGTTGACACAATTATGCCTTCCAGTTTCTGTTGGTCTCCATCTTATCACCAGCATTCACTTTGTTCTACTCATTGCTTCTTTTCCCTGCAAGCTGAAATATCCATCCGTTCCAAGTTTCCCAGTAATAATATTAACTCTTTGTCCACAGATGCTCCTGTCCTGTTTAAGTCTCAGAGAGATGACCACAGAAGACTAAGGTAGAATGGCTTTAAGTTGTGGATTTTGAGGACAATGTCAAAGAAAGAGGAGGGACAGAACAGTAGAGATATAAAGACAAAAATCAATTCAGAGAGAAGTTAGGTAGATACTACCACACCTTGGAATGTTTTTAAGCCCTGGTAAATGTTACAGAAAAAAAAAATTGAAAAGTCATCAATGCACTTGAGAATAAGTGTTTTAAATTGAAAATGTTAGTAGGTTGGGAGCCAATGTAGATGAGCAAACACAGGGACAATGGGTTTGATGCAAGTTAGTGCTCACAGCAGAGTTGTGCATGGACTGAAGCTCATGAAGGATAGTAACTAGTATATATGGACACCATTGAAAGTAATGTTATTGGTAAGAATGATTCTTGCCAATGTACTAAACCCAAGGTACCTGTGAAAGTAGTTACTTTCCATTCAATGGTAACCCACCTTTTAAGCTAATGCTCAAACCTTTAAACTCTCCTTAGCTCTGAGATTTCTTGTCAGCAGTTGGTCCTCCAGCTGTCCCAGGTATTCGCCAATACTGCAAATCAAACTAGCACCTGTTCCAAACTAACTCTCCGGTTCCAACATTCAGCCCTAGCTCTATCACAACATAAAGTAAAACAGTTTCATGTCTACAGTCTTTATTCAATGCCCACTTGAATGGTAATATTCCAGCAATACAAGCTGAAAATGTGGCTTGACTGGAAGGGAGATTTTAAGATAGCACATTTAACGTTTCAGGTAAAACATGCCGATGCATACTAGGTAAAGTTAAGCTTCATAGGAACACTTACTGCAAGATTAAAGCAAAAGGTTAACTGAATGGAAAGTTACACACAGTGTGAATCACCCGCTCCTTGTGTGCTCCTGGCCCAGACCTGTTCATCGCCTCTTCTTTTCTCTGGCCTTTATTGCTTTTCCTCAACAATGTTAGGATAGTGAACGAGAGGGGGTGAAATGAGATGGGGTTTGGGAAAGAAAAGGTACTAAGCAGAGGCTGAGGAAGGAAGGCAGCGAAGATTACTCAGTGAAAAATGTTCATTTTCCTTCAGTAAATATAAAGCAAGGGTTTTAATTAAGAACCATAATTAGAACACAAGATGCATAGAGGTGCAGAAAGGGCCAAAGGAAGATGACAATGAGACCTGAGAGCCATACTACCAGAGCATAGTTTGTTCTATGTTTGGTTTGATTTAGTGGAAAAGTTGTCATCTTTCTGCTAGGACAGCTATCCATGCAGTGTGACTGAACCACTGAGATGCTAGAGGGACCAGCTATGCTCATTAGAGTACAACAGAAAAAAAGCTGATTGCATTGAAATATAAAAGATCACATGAGCAATTGAAAGCATCCACTCTGTGAGATAGCTGGCAGTTTCACAATTAGAATTTAAGATGAAGATGGGGAAAATTTCACCTCCAAGGGTCATAATCTTTAGAATTCTCTATTGTAAAGAGGTTGACAGACATTTAAATGGGCGAGTCTCTGGTATAGAGAGAGAACAGGTGGTGTTTGGGCCAAGGTTAGATCAGCCTTGGTCACAGTGAATGCTGGAGCAGACAGAGGTCAGTTAGTCAACTCCTTCCTGTTTCTAATTTCTCTCACTGCCTCTCCCACTCAGAAACCCTCACATCCACTTCAACCCTCATCTTCCTTTACCCTCCCTTTTCTCAGTCGCCCCTCCAACCTTCCTTTTTCCCTCTATGTCCTTGTTCATCTGGCCTTTTCTGGTCTATCCAACCCATCCCACTACCCATTCCCTGCCTCACTCTCCCTTGTTCAATTTTTCCCTCTCTCTCCCTCCCACTCTCTTGGGCTTCCATGTTCCTCCAATTCTACGTTCTGTTCTCTCTACTATTCATTGCCCTGCCTCCCCAGTCCCCTCTTCTATCCTTTTGCTAACCCTTCACTACCTCTCTTCCCACCCACTCCTACCACACGTCCTCCTTCCATTCCACCACCCTTTTACCCCAACCTTCCCCTCCCCACCTCTCAACACTCTCCTCCCCTCCCTCCCTCCATTCACTCTCTCCCTCTCCCTTCCCTGCCTCTCCATACCCTCAGGCACAAACACCCTCACTTTCCCCACTTTGTCCCTCACCCACCCCTCTCCCCATCCAACACTCTCTCCCCTCTCCCGGTGGCCATGCCCTCAACTGCCACGATGAAGCCACACTTGGGTTGGAGGAGCAAGACCTCATATTCCGTCTGGGCAGCCTCCAACCTGATGGGATGAACATTGTTTTCAAATCTAACTCCAGGTAATAACTCCTCTCTTCTTCTACTCCTCAGTCCAGTTCTCCTCTCATGCCTGTTTTGCCCTGCTCCGCTTTAAATTCGATGGATCACTGTCCTCTCCTATTAAGGTTCCTTCTTCTGCCGCCCTTTACTTTTCCATCAATCACCTCCGAGCTTCTTACTTCAGTCCCCCGCCCCATTGCTCTGGCCTACGTTTACTCCTTCTCCTCCCCCCCCCCCCGTGTTATTCTGCTCCCTTCAGTCCCGACGATGGGTCTCGGCCCAAAGCATCGATTGTTTCTTCCCCGCCACAGGTGCTGCCTGACCCGCTGAGTTCCTCCAGCAGCTTGTGTGTGTTGCTCGCTACGGTTTACCACCGCTCCCTCCTCTCAGCGTCCCTCCCTCCCCTCCACTCTCCCCCCCCACATCATTACCGTCACTCCGGACCTGCTGTTGCTCAACAAGGACACTTCGCCTGCTGGAAAGATGGCCTCACCCTCCAAAAAGCTCAGCGCTACCGCCAGTCCTCCCAACTGCTGGGCTGGACCTCCGGAGCTTCTGCAGTTGGCAGTCGGCGGTCCGCGCTCGCACGGTTTTATGTCTTGTTATTTCGCCTTGCCTTCCTTGTTCGGCTCCGTTTTGGTTCGCCCTGCTGATGTTATTGTGTCTCATATCTGAATGGAATTTCCTTCCGGGTCTACAGCAAGAGCTGGGCTCCCCAGGAGAGCGAGCAGGTGCCTGTTTGGGACACAGATACAACTTCCCAGCGGCACGTAATGCAACTATGGCCGCATTATTTGGAAGGTGCTATACTTTCCCTCTCCAGAAGCCTTGCGACAATTTAAGTTTGTATTTTTAAACAGACTTTAGGAACCAAAAGATCTTAAACTCATTTCAATACATTTTAAAGAGTCGATGCTGCCAAGTAACTCATACTTTTCATTACATGGCAAAATGTAATTGGCCAGATAATGGCCGGTTTTTAAAAAACATTATTCCATGTAACGGGGCAAAAGTCAAATTCTCTGACGTACCGGTACCCTTGTTAATTGTCAATGTCGAGAGAACTACACCGCAGGGTTGAGCTCCAGGTGGCGTTTCATGGCAAACCATGAACCTCTAGGCTTAGACAAGACATCTGATCACCGTGTTTTACACAAAACACTGACGCCGACGTCCCACCCTGCAAAAACTAATTTCAGGGAGGTAGCACCCCCAATCCCCGCAACCCCATATTCCCCCCCCCCCCCGGTCGACCTCCAAGGGTGTATGTGATACTTTGTTTAGTGATTTTGTCTAATCTGTAAACCAGGTTGGGTTTCTGCATAAAAGATGACATTGAAATATGTACTTATATTATCATGTTTCATCTATCACAACTTTAAGCAAGTCTACAGGGAGTTTGGCCTCATCAAGTAGGACTTCAATAGCGTAGCTCCTTAGCAGCTAGCCAGCTAGTTTAAATAACGTTAGCTATGCTAATGAACGAATGACACCTGTTAAACTCACCTCAACATGTCTTTTACATTTTAACCCACCATGGACAATAGAAAAGTCACTGTTGCAAACAGTGCAGCGAGCTACACTGTCATTATTTTTGAGGTTGACTGTAAAGCCTGCCCACAGAGAAAACTGCCTACTGTCTACTTAGCACAAAGAGAGACCAATCAGGATGCCCCTCCCCCTCTCCCACTCCAAAAAATCGATTTCCAGGGAATTCTATATAATTTCCAGGCGTCAGGGAGCCGCTATCAATATGCCGGAGACTTCCGGGAGAGGTGGGATGTCCACTGATGGCACTTTGATCTGAGGCTGTAATTCCTCTCCATAGATGCTGACAGACTTGCTGAGTTTCTCCAGCCTTTTATGTGTTACCAGGATTGCGACCACCTGAACAATACCTTGTGCCTTTGAGCACTGTGACGCAGGTGCAAACTATTGGTAAGGAATTAGAAAAGGTGATAGAAATCAGACAACACAAATTCAAAGAGGATAGAAGGTATATGTGGGAAGCGACTGATCAGGTTGAGAATGTAGCTTAAAAGCATAGGAGGTATTCAGTATTTTGAAGTGACGTCTAGGCAGAAAGCAGTTTTTTTAGATTGGTACTCAGTTTGTAAGATGGAAGATCTGACACTACTATTTAAGAGATAAAGAAAACAAATAGGAACTGAACCTGCCATCGGTAATAGGAAATATTAGAATCTGATATGTGGTTATGGGTGGCGGGGTGGAGGTAGGTCTCTACCAAAGGAGGTGTAAAAGGAGCTCCTTTTCTCCGCTAGTCTGCAGCTTGGACAAGGTGTAGCCCCCAGATCAGGGTCCTGTGAAGCTATGAGAGCAGGTGGCGGATGGTCCTATTAGCAGCTGGTACATATCACAAGTCCTGGTTATGTGACCACTGACGCTTGTCGGACAATCTCTTAAAGAGTATTGATATAGGCTGAGGTCACCTGTCTTGTAAAGACACTGCCCAGTAGAAGGCAATGGCAAACCTCGCTGTAGAAACATTTGCCAAGAACAACCGAATATGTAGCTACAGTGATTTTCAAAATAATGGGATGGGTAAAGCCAACATGGAGTCATAAAAGAGAAATCATGTTTGTCAAATGCTAGAATTTTGAGGGTTTACCAGGAATAAGAGATAAAATAACATACTGGGACTTTCAAAAGGCTTTTGGTAAGGTGTTACATAAAATACTATTTTAAAAATAAAATGGGTGGAATACATTCATTGGCCACTTTATTAGGGATGTCTGTACATCTGTGTATGTAATGGATATCTGCCATTACATATCTGTAATGGCATAATTATAAAAATTGTCATATGCCATCTACTTGAATAGGCCAACTCTTCTCACCGATATTCTTATGCCGCCTCTTGCATCGCATGTTTGCTCGTTAAGGCAAACATCTAATCAGCAACTCAATGCATTAAAGCACACATGGACAAGAATTTCAGTAGTTGTTCAGACCAAACATCAGAATGGGGAAGAAATGTGATCTAAGTGACTTTGACCATGGAGTGATTGCTGGTGCCAGACGGGGTGGTTTGAGTATCTCAGAAACTGCTGATCTCCTGGAATTTTCATGGATAACAGTCCCTAGAGTTTACAGAGAATGATGCAAAAAACAAAACACATCCAGTGAGTATCAGTTCTGTGGGTGAAAATGTCTTGTTAACGAGAGAGGTTGGGGAGAGTAGCCAGACTGGTTCAAGCTGGGAGGAGGGAGACAGTAACACAAATAAATGTGTTGTAACAGCCCTGTTCAGAAGAGCATTTCTGAATGCACAACACACTGAACTTTCAATGGACGGAAAAGACCACGCAGGGTTCCAGTCCTGTACCTCAAAGTGGCCATGAAGTATATAAAGGCATGGTGGGGGGTTGGTTTTAGGTGAGGGACCTCCTCCAGCATTTTGTGGGTGCTCAGTATAATGGCATGGATTGAGGTTATTGGAAAGGCAATAGTAGTCACTATGGATTGGCAAGTGTGAGCAGTGAGGTACCAGATGGAACTGATAGGGAACCTTGTCCGTTCACAATCAATGTCAATGGCTTTGATTAAGGGATCAGGTAGAGTTGATCGTTTTATTGACGATACAAAGCTAGGTGTTAGTTTGGACAATAAGGAACATTAAACAGCTACAGAAGAACAGACACATGCAAATAGACCATAATTTGATAAAATAGTTGGCCATTCACTTTTATAGAGAAAGAGAAACAAAAGTAGACAAATTTTAAATGGACATTGAAAAAGGAACCATGTCTTCAAAAAAACTGAGCATGCAGGTACAATGTATGAATTAGGAAGGCAAATTATGTGCTGTTCTTTATTATCAGTGGTTTTGAACAGAATAGGTATCTGAGTGGAATTATAAAAGGAACTGTGGAAACAATGCCTGGATATTGCATAAAGGTTTGATCTCTCTCCTTAAAAGAAATACTTGCTTATAGCTTGGCATTTAATAGGATCATCTCTCTGATGCAGGTGAGTAAACTTTTCTTGTTGGATCTCAACACCTCGCTCTGTAATTGGATCTTGGACTTCTTGACTTCAGGGATCTGTTCTGTGATTTTTATAAATAACCTGGATGAGGAAGTGGAGGGATGGGTTGGTAAATATGCTGATGACACAAAGGTTGGGGGTGTTGTCGATAGTGTGGAGGGCTGTCAGAGGTTACAGCGGGACATCGATAGGATGCAAAACTGGGCTGAGAAGTGGCAGAAAGAGTTCAACCCTGGTAAGTGTGAGATGGTTCATTTTGGTAGGTCAAATATGATGGCTGAATATAGTATTAATAGTAAGACTTTCAGCAGTGTGGAGGATCAGAGGGATCTTGGGGTCCAAGTCCATAGGACACTCAAAGCTGCTGTGCAGGTTGACTGGTTAAGAAGGCATTCGGTGCATTGGCCTTCATCAATCGTGGCATTGAGTTTAAGAGCTGAGAGGTAATGTTGCAGCTATATAGGACCCTGGTCAGACCCCACTTGGAGTACTGTTATCGGTTCTGGTTGCCTCACTACAGGAAGAATGTGGAAACTACAGAAAGGGTGCAGAGGAGGTTTACAAGGATGTTCCCTGGATTGGGGAGCATGACTTATGAGAATAAGTTGAGTGAACTTGGCCATTTCTTCTTGGAGCAACAGAGGATGAGAGTTGACCTGATAGAGGTGTATAAGATGATGAGAGGCATTGATCGTGTGGATAGTCAGAGGCTTTTTCCCAGGGCTGAGATGGCTAGCACGAGAGGGCACAGTTTTCAGGTGCTTGGAAGTAGGTACAGAGGAGATGTTAGGGGTAAGTTTTTCGACGAAGAGTGGTGAGTGCGTGGAATGGGCTGCCGGCGACGATGGTGGAGGCAGATACGATAGGGTCTCTTAAGAGACTTCTGGTTAAGCACATGAAGCTTAGAAAAATAGAGGGCTATGGATAACCCTAGGTAATTTTTAAAGTAAGTACATGTTTGGCACAGCATTGTGGGCTGAAGGGCCTGTATTGTGCTGTAGGTTTTCTATGTTTGACAGAAAGACCCCAGTCAGTCCACATTGGCAGCCGCATTTCTATAGCTCCATCATGCTGAGCACCGACGCTTCCTTGGGCTTTGTGCTCAGCCTGCTATTGTTCATGCTGCTGATGCATGACTGCCCTGCTAGATTCAGTTCCAGCTGAATCATCAAGTTCGCAGATGACATAATAGTGGTTGTTTTCATCAGCAAAGGTGATAAGGCAGCAGACAGAGAGGAGGTAGAGTGGTGTAAGCACAACAACTGGAGTCTCAATGTGGACAAATACTAAAGGGGTAATTCTGGACTTAAGCAAGAAGCAGGCTGACTGCACCTCACTGCACATAAATGGCTCCTCCGCGACAACAGTTTGGGCTGCCAAGCTTCTGGGAGTACACATAATGGATGATCGCACCTGGTTCCTCAACATCACCTCTTTAGTCAAGAAAGCACAGTAGTGTCTCCACTTCTTGAGGAGACTGAGGTGAGCGAGGCTCCCTTCCCACATGCTAACCAAGTTTTACAGGAGCACCATTGAGAGTGTACGGACCAGCTGCATCCCCCTTTGTTATGGAAACTGCAAAGGCACCCGACTGCAAAACCTTACAAAGGATTGTGAGGACTGCTGGGTGGATCATCAGGGTCTCTCTTCCACTCATCTGAGATACCTACCAGGAGCACTGCATATGCAGTGCCCTTAGTATAATCCAAGATCCCTCCCATCCATCCAACAAACTGTTTGACCACTCCACCATCAAGCAGGAGGCACCGTATCGAGCTCCAGTAGCATTATTCTGTTTGTTTTTTAACTAATGACATAAGTGCACGTGATCATTTCTTAACTTATTTGTGGTGATAATACTACGTTTTGTATATGAATTATATGTACTAAGTTGTGCACCTTGGTCCGGAGGAACGTTGTTCCATTTGGCGGTATACATGAACCTGGTTGATATGGCAATCAAATTGAAGTTGACTGGACAGTAACAAAGGTACCAGATTGATTTCTGAAATTTGGGCCGGGGGGGGGGGGGGATGCGGTGTGGTTATTATCTTATGAGATAGGACTGGTCTAATAACCCTAACTTGAGATAAAGCTGAAACATACATATTTACTGAGTTTGACAAGACACAGGACATTTGCCCCAGATGGTTATTTCTTTAACAGAAAGTGTTGTGAACCTTTGTAATTCTCTACTCAGTCACACCGTGGCCACTCAGTCGCTGAATGTATGTGTACTTCAGACAGAAATCGTAAAGATACTTGGATATTAAGGGAATTAAACTTTATAAAGCTAGTGCACTATGTAGAGTAAATTTAAAAGAAAAAATCCATAACTTCTCATTTTTTCTTTAGAAATAAAATGTAATTCTTTGCTTTGCCTTATTCATTGCTTCTCTGCTGTTGGTGGTTCATGTGTCTGCACCATTGGATTGTTGTTCCTATCCTGTTTTCACAGTTTTTCAACAGTCACGGTCGTCTTATTCTTCCTACCAAATATATTTATCTGTACTGATGTGTTTTCCCCAATTAAAAAAACATTCTGCACATTCATTAACATTGTACAATATTTTGTCACAGTCAGTCCCATTAAGTGTCAATTTCAGATCCACACAGTTTTGAAATTATATTTCCAATCTCCAATCAAATATTTGATGTAAATTATAAATCACTTTAGTTCAAGTAGGACATTGCTTTCCAGCTTTGACAGGTTGTGTAATTGCCTTTATGTCTCTATAATTTGCTATCCATTCTGCCACCTGTCTTAATTCTGCTTAAAAACTCACAGGACTGGCAGTAACACATTAACATTAATAGAAGATTGTCTGAAGGACAGGAAAACTCAGAATGAACAAGTCGTTGTATTGAAGTTAGGTAGCCTGGATATAGCCAGTAGGTTGGTGTAATGATCAGACCTGGGTGCTCAGCAGTTAACATTTTACATTTGCATGAAAAGACCAAATTTGTTGATGGCAAAATGTTTAGGCAGCAATGCATACTACAGGACACAAGGATCTAAAAAGGTAAATGAGTGAGCTAGGAAATTGCAAATACAGAGTATATTGTTGGAAAATGTGTATGGCTATGAACTTTGATGGGAAGACTAGAATTTTTTAAAAAGTATTTAGGGACTGGTAAATAAATACAAGTACAGCACTTAATCATGTCATCTGCAGAAATTCTCTGATGACTCAGCAATAGTTGGGTGTATAAAAGGAGGACAGGAGGATGAATACAAGGCCCTGGTGGAGGACTTGGTTGAATGGTGCAAACTGAATAATCTGCAGCTCAACATCAGTAAGTCAAAGGAGATGGAGATGGACCCTAGGAAGACCAAGCCTGCACTGCTCCCTGTTGCTATGAGGATGTGGATGTGGTGATGATCTACAAGTACCTGGGGGTGCAACTAGATGACAGACTTGAGTGGACCACCAACACAGATGCTGTATGCAAGAAGAGCCAGAGTTGCCTCTACTTCCTGAGGAAACTGAGGTCCTTTGAAGTATGCAAGCCTCTCCTTCACATGTTCTACCAGTCTGTTGTTGTCAGTATAATCTTTTATGGGGTGGTGTGCTGCGGCAATGGCATCAACACAGGTGATGTCAACAGGCTCAATAAACTGATTGAAAAAGCTGGCTTTGTTATAGGAGACAAACTGGACGTCCTGAAGATTGTGGTAGAACAAAGGCCCCTCCAGAAAATCCTGGAAATCTGGACAATGTTTCTCACCATCTGCATACCATCTTGGCTGGACAGAGGAGTACTTTCAGTAATAGACTAAGCCAACTGTACGGCTCCAAAGAGTGCTATATAATGTAATTCTTACCCTCGGCCATTAGGCTCTGAGTCAACCTCCTCCTGTTAAATGTTATTAACCTGCTTACCAGAACTCTGTAAACCACACCCTGCTATCGCAGATACCCTGTGCAATACTACCATCTCTTCCTATCTGGACAGTGTGAATGTGCACCATTACTGTAATTCTTGCACTACCGTCTTATCAGTATGAACTTGGAAATCTTGTAATCTTTGACATCTTATTTTTAGGGTAACCTTTTTTTACTCCTTCTTACTTCTCTTTCAATATTTGTATATCTGTGCACTTGTAATGATACTGTGACACTGTAATTTCCTTTGGGATCAATAAAGTATCTGTCTAGATGTTGACATACAGAATTTTCTGCTAGTTCAAGCAACAAACAAAATATGCAAACACTAAACTTACCAAACACTGATTTGTTAGAGATTCAGATGCTTTATTTATTGCATTGCCTTCCCCATCCTTTGTTAACTCTGCTGTATTATCCTTACCTACTCTCAACTATGAATCTACTTCTACGAAATCCAAAACATTAATTCTGCCATAGTCTTTTCTACCCTTTAGTTTCCAAATATAAAGGACTCAAGGATCAGGAAATTCAGGACATAATTACCACTGACATAAACAAGTCACTTTAGAAGCAAGTTATGAAAAAGTATAAACGTTAAAGTATATAATAATCATGGGGTTTTTTCCTGCCTATTGCAAGTTTTCAGAAGAGGCAAAGAGGCAGGATTTGGAGAATTGCAAATTGATTTTTTTTGTTCAGTGAATGAACAAGCATACGGGAACTCCCTCAATGACATACAACCATAGTCCTACGTTCTTTGACTTCTAAAAAGCCAATAACACATTTTAAATCCAAATCTCTCCAGGGACTCAATCCTCTGATCCCCATCCAGTCCTAGATCCTCTGTAGAGGTTTCATTTCTCTAACTTCGGCCTCTTCCTCATCTTTCTATTCTTGTCACCTTCTCTAGGCCCCAAACTCTGGAATTCTCTTTCTATATTTTTTCTAAACTTTTCTCAGAACATATATCTGAATAAACTTCAAGCCATCTTTTTAAGTACCTCCTTAAAAGGCTTCTGTCAAAACTATCTGTGCTCTCCTGAAGAATCATTGGATGCTTTGTTCAAATGTCCTATATAAATGTGGTTGGCCATTGAGCCAAAAAACAGTGAATAAAACTTTCAAGACAGAATGAATAACCAATTCCATGCAATGACACGAAACACAGGTAAAGGTTACTTTATTTATTTGTAGTAATCCAATGTATTGCATGTCTGTTCCTTCATAAAGTTTTCACCAATATGTAAAGAAAAGCAAACTTGCACTACAGTGGGGTTGTAAAACACAAATACTGCAATTGTATCATATATCAGCCTTCTAAAGTGAAAATTCAAAACATTTTAATTAAAAAATTAAAAGACTTAAGATTTTATTCTTGTCAGCAAAACAGTGCAAATTTTCACATCATGGTGTGTCTGTATTTGAAACCATTCACATTTGTACAGAGGTTTCACACACAGTACTTCCATAATGCTTCCAGGTCAGAGGGCAAGTGCTTTCAGTGGATAACAAATTGCACTCTATTTATATAGATTTAGAAGCAAAGAATGCTGAATATTAAAATAGTGAATGTTTTATTGATTTGTTCTGGCATGGGTATTATTAAAAATTGGGCAACACCTCCAACCCTTCTCAATTCCTACTCTCCTCACCTAAAATTTTGCATTTTTAATAAAAGACTTACTGACTTCCGTTTTGGAGAACTGCCCAAGAGTCTTGCAGCAGTGGATAGAACTGTGCCTCTGAACACTTATGGAGGTCAGTACAAAGAAAAGCAACATAAACCCAATAAAACAGAATAACAAAGGTGAAACGAGAACGAAGCAAATATTTTCACATTCTTTGCATATCCATGTGCAGTGATGGACCTATGATTAATGTTCACTAAGTTAATTGCAGCTCGGAAGGATACCCCACCATTATATTTCAACCAATTGTTTAAATTGTCTTCACTGGATTCACCTGCACTGTTAAACTTGATTGGTCTCCAACACATTTCATCTGTTCACTAAGCATTGCATGATCATCTTTTAGTGAGAACGAGGCTCATCCCTACATTTAAAAAAATGTTTGTTCAAACATTTGTCCATTTTCAGACAAATTGAATGGAAAATACACAAAAGATTTCCAAGGACCATATGGCAATGTCACAATAATGTGCTCCTGCTTTGTATTAACTCAATTTAAAGTCATGTTTCAAGATCATTCTACCAATGATATCTAGAAATTACACTCTTTGGATTCTAGGAATCAGCCATCTGAAGGAACAAAATCAGCATGGTTTAAAAGGTTTAATTTCTTTAATAGTAGCCTCTGACCCTTTCCAACATAGTCCCACAGATGATGACAAATTTCCAATACCTTATCTAAGTAACCTTTCTTGATGGGTAACTGGATAGCATATTGTTTCAACATTGAAGGCATCATCTCAGTGGCCAGCACTTTCCTAAACTAGCATGCACTTCTGAACCCAAGGCCAGATTAGCCAACTGGACAACTGGGATCAAAATGCTGAGTTTTCATCTGTAATGTTTCCTCTTTATCGAGTGGTTTGTGAAGGAGGCCTGCAAATGCCCTTTACACAAGTCAATATTAAATGATAGTTATTGAATGTCAGGCACAGGCCTAGAACATAACAATCCTTGAACAGAAAGAAAATAGCATGAGCTCTTCAGGACCTGGTAGCAGTATGTGAGTAACACATGTTGACATATTACAAGTGCAGAATTAGCATGGTACCATTTTGAGTAGACTTGTACATTTCCACATATAGAAAGCTGCCCTTGGTATGTAAGGTTAATTCAGTCAGTATCGGTTATGCCGTTTTATTTATTCAGCCATATTCTAACATGGAAAATAAATATGAGAAAATCAGTGGCTATATCCCAAATAATCAGTAGGTCAGTCAGATAGCATGGATTTCAGAAACCCTGTCTCCAACACAAAGGTAAAAGCAGAGGGGCCCTGTCCCCACTCACGCAAAGCTGTGTATATGGTACCAGTGTACCTCTGTAAAAGTTGCATTTGCTGGTTCCAGAAATTAAAATTGAAAAAGTAGTGTGCATATTGTATCCCCTAACCGATAGTATTTATTTGTGGAACATCTCCATGTGGAAGTTAATCCAGTAAGCTGCAACAGTATGTATTGAAAAAAATCCTTTCTCCATCCCACCACAATTACTTCCTCTACAGAGAACGCAGATTCTCACAGGGTTTGGTTCAGTGGTCACCACTTTACAGAGTGCAGGTGGCTGCTAAAAACCAGGAGTGCTTGGGCTGCAGGATTATCACCACAGCCAACTCTATTCATATCTGACATCTAAGCACAACCACCTTCCACCCAGTGGGGGAGGGAGGTAGCAGATGGGGGGGGGGGGAGACAGGTTAATAGGAGGGAGGTGGTGTAGGAGAGGGGGAGGGAAGGTGGGGAGATCAGGTACAAGAACAATAGTGGACTTTTCCTTTTGCCTAACCCTGTGGTGCGGCAAGTTCATTGTAATACCTTACTTTGCAATGCTGCTGATCAGGCATCAAACCAGAGACTCTCATGTACAGTCCAGTTCAATACAGTCCAGAAATCTACTGAACTGAAGAGAGATTTGCTTGAACGCTTACAGTTCCAAGGGTGGTGAAGAGTGGTGATAATGGGCTCTAAATTCAGATACAAGAGGATGCAAAATTGCCACGGGTTGACAATATATGCCACACTATATATTGGGTTGCACTGTTTGAACAATGTCAAAATTGAGCTCATGCCTTTCTATTCATGTCTGATTTCACCCCACTGAGCTCAGTCATCTGGAAAATCCTTACTGCAACAGGAAGAAGAGTAAGGCAGCCACCTAAACAAAGATTACACATTCTCAAGAACTTATGCCCATCTACAAGTCCTCAACGTCACTTTCATAAACGGTGCAACATTATCTACTCACAGTAACTAGTGGTAAGAACCTCTGAAATGAGTGACTTGTGTAAAATCACTATTTAAAGATAGTGTCTATAATAAGCAGGTCAGAGATTTAAGCGCCACATAGGAACTGCAGACAGTAATGAAATAGACCCTGATTATTGATGACTGGTGTTACATTCTGTAGATCAGATGCTATAAAGTAAGACTAGATATGTGTGAATGTACTGTCGCACACAGACTTATAAAGCAGAGATGAATATTCTAGCACCACAAATCCTGAAGGCAAAACAGACATTTATATGTGTTTGAGTTATTTAATCTTTAAGACATTGGTATTTGCAGTGTTCCGTGTCACCTTTCCACCTGCAAATGAAACACTCCTGATGTGCTCTGAGGCACTAGTTCATTGGCATATTACACCCTGCAGGGCCAGATCCTGATTTAGTTGCACTTAAGGCAGGTGAGATCTAATGAATTCTCACCCAGAATTACGTATTACTTAAAAATATTTTGGCACATTAAAATAAAAAGATCTGAGGTATTTGCAGAAGCAGAAAACTACACACTGTTAAGGTTAAATTTCACAATGAGATTATTAATTATTTTCAGTGGGAAGGGAATCAATGCAAACATGGTTTATTTTCAGATGAGCTACAAGCCTAACTCTGACCCATATATTCAAACGCAAGTCACACACATTATGTTAAGAGTTTTTGCACTGATACAATTTATATGGGGGAGTGGGGGCTGGCAGGGTGAAAGAGGGATGGGAAGAGATTCATTACATTAAGAGCAAGTACCTTTTGGTGCCTATAGTGGCAGATTCTGCACTGTCACTGCACCAGTCTATATAAAACTGTACAACATAAATTATTAGTGTCAAAAAAAAATCAATCTGCACTCCTTCAAGAGACTATATTCTTTCAGGAGGCCTACTCAAATCCATACAAATTATGCCATAAATATCAAAGCTAATACCAACAAACTGTTATATACATTGCAAATTATAAGCAAGACCACAAGGAAAACAGGCATCCTTCCTCTTTAGCGATAGGTGCACTCAAATTACACAGATTATTTCCTAAATGGCTTTATGTTACAATTGGAATAAAGAGCATCCCACTGCTGTCCACTCCAGAACCAAAAGACAACAGTTAAAAATCTATAGAACCCAGGATATGAGCACAAAATGTTATCTGAAGCTGAGCATTTTGGAAATCTTGCACTAGATCACACGGTGGAAACAAAGCCCCTGTGGTAATGATGAGGCTGGCGTAGGAAAGATCTCATCACTTTGCTTCCTCATCAGGCATCACAAAGGAAAAGACCCCGAGAAGTGCACCAGAAAAAGGAAAACACGAAAAAGTTATACTTCAGCTTTATTAAAAAGTGGTGCGATAGAAATGTAGCAGCTAGTCGGTGTGACCAGTAAAAACCAAACCTACTTGCCAGCTTTGGAAGGTGAGAGGGCATTTAGTGGGATGACCTGAAGCTCCACAGCCAGGTAACTCCCCTTTCATAGCCGCCAAGCTAAGACTGTACACTGTTTGGTAGCTGAGACCCTTATTAAAGAAGCTCAAATGAAATAAACAAAATAATCTAGTGGCAATCACTCTCAGACTTCATTTGGAGTCTGTGCATGTGGCTACAATTGAAGTGGCTGGTGGATCTTGGGTATGTGACAAAGAACAACTTGACTCACGATTCACAGTGGATTTCCAGGGAGAAAATTATACCACCTATATTCCAAGGAGTACAACTATAGCCCAATGCAAAAAAATCCAATTTAAGTCAGTTTTTTTAGTATTAATCTTTGTTCTGCATGGATAATGCAAGGTAGTGAACAGGTTTGCCACCCATCCTTCAAACTTCAGGCTTTACCCCCATCTGTCGAGAACCAAACAAAACGGGTAATAGCACAACACAATGTGGTAAGTTCATCACACACGTCTGAATCTGAATGCCATCTTTCCCTTGCTGCAGAGAACCAATGCTGCAGATGCGCCCACATAAACTTCTGGTTAGACTTGGAAAGATTTTTTTTGTAGTATTCCTTGCCTTGGAACGTACTTTTCAAAAAAAAAAATTAATTGATGAAAAGCTCTGAAATAGCACACAAGCAGCAGGTGCCTGCAGTTTGCAAAGGGTTCTTGGCACTGGGTAGCTGCTGGTTTTCAGCCCAGCACAGCTGAGAAAGTTTAATAAGCAGATTTCAAATGGGTGAAAATGCCAATTGGGAAATACTTCACGTGAGAGGACCACTGAGCTGCAAGCTGGAAAAACTTCACGTCGTTCCACTCCACTCCATCAATCGTTACTGGAAGAGAAGCAGAGAAAGATTGAGCACATTGGCTAAAACAAGTATTCATTTTCGTTTTTAATTCAAAAATAATTGACTGAGCTGAAACTTTGTTTTGTGCAGGTAATAATGATCTGGAATGGTGAAAGAGTGGGAAGCAAGTTCATTCAGAGACTCCAAACAGAAATTCAATTTAACAGTAAAAGAAGTTTCTGGATAAAGAGGAGTAGGGCACTTCTAACTAGAAGGCTCTTTCAAAGATCTGTTTGGGCACAATGGGCTGTAAGGCTTGTACCTGCTACATGTTACATGCTACTATAAATAATCACCATCATAGCATGATTACTCATTATTTTGTGCTCATCTGCCAAGTAACTAACTCAAGATTCCTTGTGACAGTTCTTAATGTTTTCAGTAAGCTTCCTAGTTTGCTAATTCATTGAGCTTCAAACACAGATAATTATGACCAACTTTAAGTATTGGGGATTGAAATGTACCAGTCGGGGCTTTCTTCCATATCTCGTGATGAACACACTCTATTCTTTTGGTGTTCTCTCTTGACTTAGAGAAATTTGAAATGACTGTGCTGTTAAAAATGGATTCAGCTGACTTTGTGAAATCCTAGGGAAGTACTACTGTTAGCCATATGACTCAGGATAGCTAGGACAGTCTGTGGAGCCCACTGTTGCTTACTTTTAAGCTACATACTTTTAAGGTGATTGGAGGAAAGTATAAGGGTTTGCCAGATGTAAATATCTAACAGAGAGTGGTAAGTGCATGGAACACACTGATGGATAGTGGTAGGGCAGATACATTAGGGACATTTAAAAGACTCTTAGATAGGCACATGGATGAAAGACAAATGGAAGGCTATGTGAGAGGGAAGAGTTAGATTGATCTTGGAGGAGGTTAAAAGGTCAGCACAACATTTTGGTCCATTGGGACTCTACAGCTGTAGTGTTCTATCACTGGTAACATAGATAAACATGGGCAAATCGGTACAGAATCCATAAGAGCAGACAACTATATGTGTGGTTCAAAGAGGAGTGGCTTTGAATTTGCGGGACATTGACACTAGCACTGGGGAAGGAGGGAGTTGTTCTGCGGGGACAGGATCGATGTGAGCCATGTTGAGCCCGGGTCCAGTGAATCTCACAAGTAGGACTGTGGATAGGGCTTCAAACTAAATAGTAAGAGGGTGGGTTCAACAGTTTCGGAAAGTATGGATGAAATATAAGAGGAGAGTGTAGGAGAGGTTACTGAAATCTCCAGAATAAAGAATAAGACAAAAAGTTTAGAAAGGAGTAAGAATTTAACTTCAGAAAACATGGAGACAAAATTGAAAAGAAGGGGTCAATACAGGATCAAAGGTGTTATATCTGTATGCATGCAGTATGCAAAATACGGTAGATGACCTTACAGCGCAGGATTGACATTGTAGACATCATGGAGTCATGGCTGAAAGAAGATCACAGCTGAGCAGAGGGGGTGGGAGACTTTATTGGTAAAAATGAAATCAAATCCTCAGAAAGAAGTGACACAGAATCCTTGTGGGTAGAGTTAAGAAACTGCAAGGTAAAAAGATCCTGATATGAGTTGCACTGTATAAAACCCTTTGAACATTACACAGAATGTGGGGTACAAATTATAATGGAGATCGAAAAAGGCATTGCTGCGATGGTCATGAGGTCTTTTATATGCAGGTAAATTGGGAAAATCAGGTTGTTTCTGGAGCCCACGAAAGGGAATTTGTAGAATTCCTCTGAGATGGATTGATAGAGCACTAGAGAAAAGACAATTCTAGATTAGGTGTTATGTAATGGTCTTGATTTGATTAGGCAGTTTAAGGTAAAGAAACCCTTAGGAGAAGTGATCATAATGAGATAGAATTCACCCTGTAGTTTGAGAGAGAGAGCTAAAATCATATGTACCCGTATTACAGTAGAGTTAAGGCAACTACAGAGGCATGAGAGAAGAGCTGACCAAAGCTGATTGGAAGGGAACACTAGCAGGGATGATGGTAGAGTAGCAATGTCTGGAACTTTGGATGAAGTAGGATCCGTTCATCCCAAGGAAGAAACAGTGTTGTAAATGGAGGATGAGGCAAATGTGGCTGTCAAGAGAAGTCAAAGACAGCATAAAAGCAAAAGAGAGGGCATATAATATAGCAAAAACTAGTGGGAAGTGAGAGGAAAGCAATGAGGAGAGAAAAGATGAGATATTAAGGTATGCTACTCAGTGATATAAAAGATACCAGAAGTTTTTCCCCAAATACATAAAAGGAAAAAGAGAGGCAAGGGTGGACATCAGACCACTGGAAAATGATGCCAGAGAGGTAATAACAAAGAAATGGCAGACAAACTAAATAAGTATTTTGCAGATACCAGCAGCATGCCAGAAATTCAAGAGTGTCAGGGGCAGAAGTGAGTGTAGTTGTTATTACAATGCGGAAGGTGCTTGAGAAACTGAAAGGCCTGAAAGTAAATAAGTCATTTGGACCATATAGTTTACACCCTGGGGTTTGGAAAGAGGTAGCTGAAGAGATTGTGGAGGTATTAATTGTGATCTTTCAAGAATCACTAGATTCTGGGGTGGTTCTGGATGACCGAAAAATTGTAAATGTCACTCTACTCTTTGAGAAGAGAGGGAAGCAGAAGAAAGCGGTTATAGGTCAGTTAACCTGGCTTCAGTGGTTGGAAAGATATTAAGGATGAGGTTTTGAGGTATTTCGAGTCACATGTTAAAAATTGGCCAAATTCAGCGTGGTTTCCTTAAAGGGATATCTTGCCTGAAAAATGTGTTGGAACTCTTTAGAGGAAATAACAGACAGAATAGCCAAATGAGAGTCAGTGGATGTTGTTTAATTGGATTTTTAGAAAGCCTTTGATAAGGTGCTCCCTATGAGGCTGCTAAACAAGATATGAGCCTATTGTATTATAAGGAAGATACTAGCATGGATAGAAGATTAGCTGACAGGCAGAATGCAAAGAATGGGAATAAAGGGGGGCCTCTCTGGTTGGTTACGGTGACTAGTTGCATTCTGCAGGGATCGGTATTGGGTCTGCTACTTGCAACTTTTCACGTTACATATTAAAGATCTAGATTGATGGCTTTGTGTCCAAGTTTGCGGATAATGCAAAGATAGGTGGAGGGGCAGGTAGTATTAAGAAAGTAGGGAGTCTGCAGAAGGACGTTAACAGATTAGGACAATGGGCAAAGAAGTGGCAAATAGGATACAATGTAGGGAGGTGTATGGTTATACACTTCGGTAGAAGGAATAAAGGTGTTGACTATTTTCTAAATGGGGATCAAATTTTAAAAAATCAGAAGTTTAAAGAGACTTGTGAGCCCTAGTGCAGGATTCCCTAAAGGTTAACTTGCAGGTTGAAACAATAGTAAGGAAGGCAAGTGCAATTTTAGCATTCTTTTCAAGAGGGCTAGAATATGAAAACATAGATGTAATGCTGAGGCTTTGTAAGACATTTGTCAGACCACATTTGAAAAGCACCACAGACAGAGAAAAAGTTCCAAAATATTGCCCAAGTGCCTGATTCCCATGCATTGTGCACTAACTATTCCACTTCATCATTTGAATGTGCACACTGGAGAGAAATCATATGTTGGAATAATTCTTTTCAGCTGATCAGGAGAGGATGACTTGCATTAATAGTATGTCACTTGACTTCAAGGCATCTGAATTACTTTCTGGCCAATTACCTGTTCCTTTCTGAAGTAACACAGAAACCAAAAGCCAAGTATTATGGTTCTCCTGCTTCTTTAATAAACAACATCAGCCAACCCAGACTTGGAGTAGAGTAATGATGAGGTTTATTAAAAGAAACCCAGGAGTTTATTGTGCATGGTGCCCAGGAATTCCTCGCAATTTATTTCCTGCCATTAGAAATGCGGCAGAAGCCACCTCTCCCCCCATTTTATACTACACTTCTGACAAGTTATTCCAGTGGACAAGTTAGGCCAAAGGGCCCATTGCTTTGCTGTCTTTCCCTCTTGATTCTGATGTGATTAAATACTTTTCTTTCTAGTACATGCTTCACAATAAAGCCTAATTATGTCAATGGGCAAAAATAAAGGTATTCTGGATTTGTATATTTTTAGTAATATGAGCTATGTGAAATCTCCCAGTGGTGAATGCAGGAATAGGAGTGCATACAAGGGACACTCATCTCGAAGAAGACGATGAGGGCAGGGGTTTAGGAAAACATACATGGGAAGTTTGGAATTAACTAAACACAAGCTAATACTTGAAAATGAGTGCCAGCTTTAGTTCTAGGAGAGCTGCTCAACCTCTAGAGAAGTGAGCTCAATATCTCTGTGGCTACCTGCAGTGCAGTACCGGGTGAATCATGAATTTGTAATGCATTTCCTCGGAATGAAAATTAGTAAGACCCCTTTGGTAGAAGAGATAAACAATTCCATTTCTTTCAACTAAAACAATAAAAAAATGTAAGTGTCCATCATAATTTTTCTGTGGCCATTACATTTGTAAAGTACAATGAATAACCAAATGGCTACAGTGAACTTTGAGATATAGAAGGTACAACATAAATGTAAGTCTCTATCTGTAATATCACACACAACCATGTACTTACTCAAAGAAGATTTATAAAACAATACTGTTAAAAGTCAAGTAAACCCAATTCTTTCCACTCATACCTCTCAGCATGGTCTGCTGTTGTTTTGCAGTGCAGATTAACCGGCTGATGCCTTCAATCACCTGGCTCTTTGATTCCAATTCTTTGTCTTTTGTCTTCTTGGGCAAAAACATCACTAAAAGAAAGATATTTCATATTAAAATGTGAGGTAATGAAATGTGGTGCATCGCAGTCAGTCACACACTGATATGTCACAATAATCAACTTTAAAAAAGCATAATTGGTTGTAAGGTTGTAGGGAAAGTCATCGGTCTAAAAGATGGTTTTTCTGAGAATTTCTATCTCCCACTAATAACTGAACAACAATGCCTTGATTAAGACTGCTTTTCCCACAGAAAGTACATGGACTCAAAGGAAAGGCCAGACTAAAAGCAGGTAGATTATAGCAACTAAAGCTCCCACATACTACACATCAACCATAAGCAATGTCAGACGATGAACCAATGTATATTTAAAACACTATCATTCTAAAATTGGGCCAGCCTGAAGTAATAAATGTGTGTTTTTCAGCAGGTCTATGAAGTATTTCCAGTATTTCAGATTTCCATCAACTACAGCTGTTTGACTTTCAAGAATTAAGATTCTCCCTGAGCAGTCTTCTTACCTTTTTTATTCTTCTCCTTTGTCACTACTGTCATGGACATAGTTGGAAGGGCTGTAATTTCCCCACTACTGGGCAGCCTGCTGACCTGGAGGGAGCGGAAGGTGCACTTCAGTGTGTTCTTGGCTGTGGCATCCTTCTTTTCTGGGTCCTTCTTCTTGTCAGCCAGCTGAGCAATCCAATAGTCGACCTGCAGTCCCATCAGCTCTCCACTGTGACCAAGGCTCTGCGAACTGGCAAGAGTCGAGCATAGTGCAATTACTGAGCTTGCAAACATATCAGTGCTTAACAAGAAAGCAAATGAAACCATTAAACAAGCACCATGCTACGAACACATGGATATGTAATAAATTCATGACAACTGCTTTTATCCACGTGGCATCTCAACAGGATTATCTCTTGGTCTCAGCTGGTGATAATAAATGAGAATTAATGATAATAAAAATGCCATTAGCCATATTGGTACATGTTAAATGAAGGTCACACCGTTACTTACAGATAGTATAATTACAAGACAGTGAAAGAGATGCAATGGAACACCATGTTTAAAAATATTCTAACAAGATTATATTTTTATTGTGCCCTTCTGTGGCATTAAATGAACCTTGATTTGCACATCAACACAAGTTAGACTCATTAATAATAAAATAAACAGAGACACAATAACCCTTGGATGAGTCATATGAAACAGGATAATCCAAGCAGCGTACCACTAAGTCTACACAGATCCCAAAGGGAATAGATACTCCTCAGTTGCTCCGCACTACACTATTTAATTAGATCTTACTGAGGCTCATGGTTTAGCTTTGACAATGGCTACACTGTCATATGTCAGGTTATGTGTTCAACTTGTACAATGAAAACCAGCACATAAAATTCAACATGACATGCCAGTGACAGTTGCAGCTAATGTGACATTGCCAAAGGCACCATTTTACAGACCAAATGCAAAACTCATATCCCATTTTCCCCCTCAGATCCTATTGGACTTAAAGTTCACTAAAACATTAGCTGTTTTTCTCTTCAAAATTGCTGCCTAACCTGTCAAATACTGCCAAATTTCTGCTGGTTTCAAAGACCTTTAAATTATTTTGATAAAAAGTCAGTACATCCTTCCCAGTGATCTGATGAATAGTCATCCCTCATCTCTTAGCAGGACCACCTGAGTATTATAACAATGCCACTCAGGAAACTCGGCTGTGTATAAATTGCTGGCTGTCTTTTCTATGCAAAAGGGAAATTTACTTATGGAAGTTTAAAAGTAGGACTTCAAAGGAGGTCATCTCTGGATTTCTGCCTGTGCCACATACCAGTGAGGGTCAGAGTAGGATGATATGGTGATGACAAATTGGTGCAGTGGGCAGGGTTCAAGATTTGTGGATCATTAGGAACTCTTCTGGGGAAGATACAGAAGGGATGAGTTACACCTGAACTTGAGGGAACCAAAGCCTTTGCTGAGCTGTTGTGGGGCGGGGGGGGGGGGGTTAAAATATGTTGGCAGGGAGATGGGAACCTGTCTGATAGGTCAGATGATGGAGCAGTTGGTTGAAATGTAGATGCAAAAGTAGAGAGAATGCCAGTTATGATCATTTGCATGAATCCAATTTGTACTGAGTAAGTGAACAGCACATTTAGTAGTGCAAATACCTGCCTGCCTACATATTTATAATACTTACCTTGAATACTGTCCACTTCCCACAGAGGGTGAGGAGGGTGGAGTAGGGGAAGCTTCCTTCATTGCTGGAGATAGCGTTGGAGGTGTGGAAGACAAGATACTGGAACCAGAAGTGGCAGCATCATCGGAATCACCTGCAGATAGCATCAATTATTTTGCATGACCATACAACAGCTTAACGCTGCTTTAAAGGGTTGTTTTAAGTTGATATTCTACTACTTAATTGAATAATATGTTATTCAAATATACAAATAGGCACAAGTTTCAACAGGAACAAGTTCCTCCAAAGTACACATAAACATTTCCTTTGATTGATTAGAACTCAAAAGGTCATAAGGAGAAATTACAAACCTGATGTTGCTGAAGACTGTTCCACAATCCCAACTTTTACCACCTGCAATCATAAATAATATGGATTCAGTTCAGTGTATTTAAAACACGCAAAACAGCCAGTACTAAGAGCACCAGATAAGGGTTACTAAATTTAACTTAATTAAAGCACTACCTTGGGCATGATACAAGGGAAAAGATCATTAAGAGAATTACATATGAAGAGTCCATGTCTTGCATAATGGAGAGAATTGCTGCTTTGTTCCAAGATTTAACAAAATTAATCATTTTAAATTCTACCCGATTGCTCAAAAGATACAAACTTCCTTTCTGAAAGAAACTACAGGAAGTCACAAAAATTAATTGCTCAAATGTTCCATATTCTCCCAACCAGGCAATCATCACATTTTGAGATAAAGAGACTGAAATGCTAGAATCTGGAGCAAAAAACAATCTGCAAGAGGAACTCAATGGATCAAACAGTATCTGTGGAGAGGGAGAAGTAATTGTCAAAATTGTTGGATCAGACTATTTAATTCTTTGATTAGACTGTTTAGTTGTTATTTTCTTTGCAGTTTAACAATTAAGTTAACTTTCTGCTTTCGCTCATTTAGTTAATGCAGAGATTTGATCTTTAGACTTTTTGCTGTCTACTATGTCACAGCTTGCTCCAATTAAGACCAGGGGGTGAAGACACACAGGACTGAAGATGAAACCACTGCTAATCAATGTATTGACCAGCTTGTGGCAGATCCATCAACTATTGCCCACAATTCAAAAATCTGCTGAAGCACTGATGACCTTGTGATTTTTAATGAAGAACAACTGAAAGTGTTTCAAACTTTAAAGAGACATTGTGTACTGCAGCCACATTAAGACTCCCTGGTGCAGGGATTGGGTGGCAGAGTAGAGATCCATCTCTACCAAAGGAGGTACAAGATGCCTCTTCCCTCCACTAGCCTGCAGGTCACCCTTAGGCAAAGTGAGGCACCTGCTTAGCACCCCCCCCCCCCACCGCCGATCAAGGTCATGTGAAGACATGGGAGCAGGTGGTGGATGGTTGTATGAGCAGCTGGTGCATATCACAGGTCCTGGTTATGTGACCACTGACGACAGGCAGACAATCTCTAAAGAGTATTGATAATGACTGGGCTCACCTATCTTGTAAGGACACTGCCCAGAAGAAGGTGATGGCAAACCATTTCTGTAGAAAAATTTGCCAAGAACAATCATGGTCATGGAGGCCATGATCACCCATGTCATATGACACAGCACGTAATGATGATGATGATGATACAAGTAAACTATTTGTTAACGAGAAACATATGATGGCAATCTTAACCCAAGAACATGGAGACTGGCAGTATCCTGTTGATTATTACTCTGCCAAAGGGCTGTACACTGATGGCTCCTCAACGATTGAGAGAGGAATTCGAAGAGAGTTGAGAGAGGATGGGCTATTGTTTCTGGAACTGCACTGCTACCATCAGGAAGCATGGCTCCTGGTACCTCTGCGTAACAGGCAAAACCAAATGCTTTAATTGAAGCCTACAAGTTGGCAGAAGGAAGATCAGCTAATATTGATACTGATTCTCGACATGCTTTAGGAGTTGTTCATGATTTTGGAAACTTTTGGAGACAAAGACGATTTCTTAAGGCTGTAGGAACCCCAATCAAGAATGGCCAACCAGTAAAAGAACTTATGGATGTCATTCAACTATCATCAAAAGTTGCTGATTAAAATGTAAAAACCACTCCAAAATGACTTCAATGGAAAGCTATGGAAGTGCATTTGTGGATGAAATTGTAAAAGTGCAGCACAGGAAGGAGTAAAAGAAGCACCAAGAACATATACAGTGAACCTGACAACTGGAATTATGGAAACCAAGTTGAACTCTGTATCACAGGCGAACATATGAGATTATCTGGCACAGCAAATACACTCTCTCGGACACACTGGAGTGAGAAAGATGATGGACAGATTCTCCCAGTGGTGGTGGAGTCCAAAGTTCAGGGCACAAGCTCAACTAAAGATGTATGACGTGCTAGAGAATGAATCTTGGACCAGTGGAAAAGCCACCACAATTAGGTGCCGCTGCTCCGCCTGCTTCATTTTTACACTTACAAGTGGACTACGTTTCTTTATCAAAGTCAGACGGATACTACGACATACTGGTAATAGTGGATATTCCAACAATGAAGACTACAGCCGCTCACACAGCAAAAACTCTGATTAAGGACTATATTCCTATTTGGGGATTCCATGTCACATCAACTTTGACCAGGGAATACATTTCATTGAGAGTGTTCATCAGGAATTATGTTGATTGATGAACATTGAATGGTCTTTTCATTGTCCACGTCACTTAGAGTCATCAGGACAAATTGAAAAAATGAATGGAATTATTAAACAATGATTGAATAGGTATCATGAGGAGGGTGTACCATAGCCTACAGCAGTCTTATGTAGCATCAGAGCAACACCAAACAAGAAAACTAAACTGAGTCCATTTAAGGTGGTAACAGGGTGTCTCATGTCATGGCCGGGAGCCCTCAATCTCAGAGAGGCTGATATACACATTATGGCAGACAGTTTAGTTAACAATTGTGTGAAATTAACCTAAACTGTCCAGTTTGCTTCTCAACAGATTTCCACTGCTTGGAGTGATCCATCAGAAGGAGGACACACCCTGATTTCTGGTGAGTGGGTGCTGATTAAGAAACCACATAAGGAACTTGATGGGATGTCCCTAGAAAGTATGTAGAAGGTAAAAGTAAGTGGATACAAGCCAGTCACTGCCAGTGAGCTAAAGTGGTACCCAACGAGGACAATAAGCACCGTGATTAGTGTGCTAGTAACTTCTTGACCCAGTGCCTACACTGCGCTGAGCTACAGTAAGCAAATCACTAACTAGCCAGAAGACTTGAAAAGAGTTGACAACTACTGGACATTATGAAGTTTATTCTGATATTAGTTGTCATATTTTTGCTAATTTTCTCTACAAGAAGTCATATTATTGGTACTAATATGCCTTAGCATAGTTTACATTTTTTTTAACTTGATAAGGGTCATTGATAGTTGCATTAATTCAAAGTTGCATAAATGTGCTACTAATCTGCCTAACCATGACATAATCCTATGAATACTTTGAAGAATATATAATCTTTGATATTTCATAAGTAGTTGATTATTTTGTACTTAATGTAGATACCACAATTTTTTCTTTCTCTGCATTTTCAGATGCAATGATTCTAAATGTGTAATTTAGAATCAAAGGACAGATTGTTAGATCCAACTGTTTAATTGTAATTTTCCTTGCAGATTAACAATTAATTATCTGCTTGTATTTAAAGTATTTAAATGCTTGTCATTTTATTATGCTTCCCAGTGACGACAATATATATATATATGCAGTTGTTCAGTGTATTCTGCTAGTGGTTACACTGGTATGATTCTGGAAACTTCTTTTGGTGCTGCATTATTTGAATAACTGCTTTCTCATTGGTTGACTCTTACCTACAGATTAAAAAAGAATTCTCCTTATCTATGGGTATAAGGTACAAAAATAGCTGAGCACAAAGCTATTTTTATCTTTAAACCTTCTGGCTACTTTCTGCTCCTATAATTGTTGTTTCAATTTTTCTTTTGTTCTATTAATAAAATGATCACGAAGCAACAAGTTTTGTGTTTTTTTCCTGACTTCTGAAAGAACCTTGGATTAAAACACTAAAATCCAACATTAAAACCCAGCAAAAGGATTGATATTCCAAATATCAACAGTTTCCCAGCAAGGTACTTGCACAACTTCATTAAGCCTACCTCCAAACAGCAACTTCCATACATTAGTGACCCAACACATCATCCTGTGACCACCGCCCCCCCCAACATTGAAAGCAATGTGGGTAGCAAATAGTGGTGATAACAAAATAGAGGGGTTAGAATGGACCAATGGGTGATGCCTAACAGAGGACAGCCAATGGGAATAGGAAACTTTTAGTGAAAACCACAAGGACAAATATGAATCAAACTGAAATTACTTACGCCAATAAAGGGAATAAACTTTTGGCAAGAGTCTTCATCGGGGCTAAGAGAAAAAGAAGTTGATTAAATCTCATCCAAAAAGTTATTTCTCAAGTATAGGAGGGAAATTATGCAAATCTTCACATGCAGTAACATCATTCTTTGAATCAGCTGTAAAGTTTATGTAGAGCATATTGTATTACTAGGAGAGATGTATACAGGTGTGTGGCATCAGGCACATAGTACTTCAGGTAACGTTACATCCTCATCAATTGTAATGATTTCAGAAAATTATGTTAACTATAATGATACTAGGGGAGAACAATGGTAAGAGCTGAGAAGCTGTTTTTTTTTCTCTTGATAGAACTGCTAAAAGTCATGACAGGTTTTGATGTGCTATATATTGGAAAAATACCTTTCAGAGGCAGAAGGGTCAGTAACGAAGAGTCAATAGACAAAAGGCGATACAAGGGTGGTTCTTTATTTGTAGTGAGTTACTCTGTGCTGAAAAGCATTGCCAAAATGAATGAAGGGATCCAATTAAATAGCAATATTCAAAAGGAAACTGATTATTACTTGAAGGGAAAATCTATAGAGTTATGAGGAAAGTGCAGAGGAGCATGCAAAATGGGACAGCTCGACCAAATTAGCAGAGGGAATATTGTAGAAATGATGCACTTCAGTGCTGTCTTTAATTTCATGAAGTTAATTTGTTTTATAATCAGCTACTTGCATTCAAAGACTTTTCAAATCCAAGTCAATATTATTAAAAACATGAAATTCATAAAAAACCTTTCGGACTTAAACTGAAGCAATCTGATAGGACCTATGTACTTGTCCATAATAATGGATTTTGCAAATCTCTATATATCAGAAACATACCTACTATAGAAGGGAGCCAGGCATTAAAGGGAGTGTGTTTACTAGCTGAGTTGGTAATTATAGAAATTACTTTTGTTAAAAGCAATGTTGCAGATTACAAACTTTGTCATGGACTCCAAGATAAATATAGGAAGCATTATGAAACCTAAAACCCAGGACATATGCTTGGACAAGTATTGGGAATGTTACAAGACATAAGAACTCTTGTCAGAGTACAGAGATGTTGTACCTGTAGGTTATAGAAAATAGAGTCGAAAAAACTGTAATTGTGACAGGGAACACACATCAAAGTTGCTGGTGAACGCAGCAGGCCAGGCAGCATCTCTAGGAAGAGGTACAGTCGACGTTTCAGGCCGAGACCCTTCGTCAGGACTAACTGAAGGAAGAGCTAGTAAGAGCAAGGGCTCAGGGCACAGGATTTCCTTGAGTGCTGTGATTGTTATACAGAAGCTGCCTTTGGGCAATTTCTAGGTGTACCTGGCAGATCATTACTGACATTTCAGTGGCAAAGCAAGTGAGACCCCCTCTTGATAATCTACTAATGGTCTAGTAAATACAAGTCAGCATACCGATTTAAAATTCTCATTTGGGTGAGTGTTTCTCAAGTTTGATGTGATTCTAAATTAACTGCCAGATAACTTAATATTTAAAGATGATCAGGCAAATATTGTCTGCCACAGCAGAATAAAAACGATAAAAATGCTATTGGAAATTTTAGAAATCCAGCGAAACTTTGCCAGATGTTTCTGGGCAGTCCTAGTTCAGACTTTTGAATCTCTGAACCACAGAGATAGAGAATGCAGATCTATATATTGAACTCCCTGGGTTGGTAGTGCTCATATTGAGCCACTCCATTTGAGCTGGAGTGTTTACCCCGTAAGGAAAGTCAGTAAGATTATTATTAAACATCTTGTTGACAAGTATAAAGGGGAAATGACATATTTCAGTAGGAACTACCTACTCTTTTGGATTCAGTATAGTATATTATACAAAATCACTTAAAAAAACCGTGAGCTAGTGAGCTGTTGGTCTCCCTCTCACTGTGGCAGGAGTGATACTGCTCTTTCCTTCATTAAGGGGAGAGAGGGAGGGGGAGATGGGGAGAGAGGGGGAGAGAGGAGAAGAAGGGGGAGAGAGAGGGGGGAGAGAGAGGGGGGGAGAGAGGGAGGGGAGAGAGAGGGGAGGGGGAGCGAGAGGGGAGAGAGAGGGGAGGGGGAGCGAGAGGGGAGAGAGAGGGGAGGGGGAGAGAGAGGGGAGAGAGAGGGGAGGGGGAGAGAGGGGGGAGAGGGAGGGGGAGAGGGAGGGGGAGAGGGAGGGGGAGAGGGAGGGGGAGAGGGAGGGGGGAGAGAGGGAGAGAGGGAGAGGAGAGAGGGGTAGAGGGAGAGGGGAGAGGGGGAGATGGGGAGAGGAGCGAGGGAGAAGGAGAGAGGGGAGGGGGAGAAGGAGGGAGCAAGAGAGGAGCAGAGGGGAGAGGGAGTGGGGGAAAGGGAATGGGGAGAATGAGGGGGAGGGGAGATGGGGGAGAGGTGGAGAGGGAAAGGGGAGGGGAGATGGGGCGAGGAGGGAGATAGGGGAGTGGGGCGAGAAGGGGGAGAGGAGGAGAGAGAGGAAGGGGGAGGGGGGAGAAAGAGAGAGGGAGAGAGAGAGAGAGAGAGACAGACAGACAGACAGAGAGACTGTGGCATGTCAAACGGGGTGAACAGTATTTTCTTTTGATGGACAGTAGATCATGGTCTTCTTAGGAGCTTTACTATTCCTTGCACGGCAGCTGGTGGGGGCTTATGCTTTTTGCTGAGGCAGGAGGGCGGAAGCAAAGGGGGTGCTGCTGCTTGTGTATGACAGAGGGGAAGGGGGGGTGCTTTGGGCGTCTAATGTTTTCCAGTCATTCATTCTTTGGGGTTTTTCTTCTGTTTCATGGATGTCTGCAGAGAGTAAGAATTTCAGGTTGTACACTGTATACATTCTCTGATATTAAACAGAACAATTGAACCACTGAAACATGTAGGAGGAGCAAGTATAGCAATCACCTGCATTATTTGACATAGTGTGGGATAGCTGTAAACCTTGGACACATCAGCATAGTTACAGCAGCTCCTGCTACAGGCTTTTCAGGAGAGGTCTCTCACGCAGTTTCATGCCTCTATGCTGCAGTTACCAGGAGAGATGTCAACGCACTCCAAAAGCTTGATTAACACACTCAAATCACAAGCATCTCATTTGATTCAATAGGCAGGCCAAGAGGCTATTAAGTTGATCGCGAATAATCAAGGGTAAGAGAAGCAGCAGGAAATAAACGGTAAACATTCTTACTTAAGCCAGTCTTTTTATTTCACTTGATTAATGAATTGAGGAAATTAATTGAGAAAAGCAGAGAGCCAGGCACAAGTACAATTTTATCCTGGTTAAGTTGCAAGAAGTGGCTCGTACTTATGACTATCCTGAAGTGCTTTAAGGAATGTTCAGATTGTGGTTAGATCATGAGTAAATGGCAAAGTGAAAGTCTGATCCAGTGTCGGACTCACAGCCACGCCGTCAGTGCAAAACTCATTGGGGAGTGCACTGGCAAGATAAATACTCACTGGAGAGGGCCCACAAAAATTCACTTCGAACATTTAAAACAATAAAATGTAAGGAATAATTTCAAGAGATAAAATAAACCCTTGTGCTGAGGAAGAATAGATAGCAAGTTCAGTATTATTTCAGCAGCAGATTCCAGCACAGGGATCACTACCATCAACGACAGCAGCATATCTGCACAGCTTCAACATTACCTTCCACACTGATTCCTAATCAAATGCAAATATTGCCATTCATTCAGTGTGCAGGATCAAAATTTTGGTACTCCCTGTTATTGTAATAGTTCCTTCACTGTAACATCTACAGATCAAGGGCAACCAAGAATGGACAATAAATGTTGCCTTGTTAGCTTTATCTATATACTGAACAGGTAGGGCATACTGTTAACACTATTCAGCAACAATTAGTTGCAATGTCATAGAAGCATTGTGACATGAACCAGATGTGAAATTCATCCAAGTATTCAGTTTAGTTTAATTTAATTTAATTTAAGTGGGGAAACCAGATGCAGTTCAATTAGGGAAGCCCAGATAAAGAAAAAATTTTGACAGCAGTGTGATTTTGCACCAACTCAGCATGGTCTTTCTCTCTCTGCATTATTTTTTTTACCTGAATCATGACATGCCCCAGTAAATGGAACAAATTTTCATCTTTATGTATTTATCCAATTGTAACAGACATCTTTGTTAACCCAAGAAGAAATAAAAAGAATGGCATTAAAATTAAAGAAGCATATTAAAAAAAAGGAAAACCCAAGCAGACTCTGGTACCTTATGTTAAAATCAAAATGAAAGCTCTTTTTCCTTTATTGAAAGCAACCACAAGAAAACAAAAATCACATGTTATTACGTGGAACAAGCTGCACTGGAGGGTTGTGTCAAATTAAGAACTTATCCTTTCCTTGCTGGCTGTTCACATTCAGGTCCATTTCACAAACATCCCAAATTTTTATTAAGTTCATACACACATTTAGAGAGTTAGGCAAGATCCAATCATAATAGGACAAAATACAAAAAGAATGTTTCAACATTACATTCAGAATATTTACATTTTCAAATGCCCCCTCCAACTCTTTCTTTTGAATCGATTGCTCTGACTATTCGAAGTAGTGGTTTGGCACAAAACAGATCAATGACTGTGTACTGATCTGCTGAAACTAGGTGGCTGGAGATCTATAACTGTGGACACAGTTGAAATTTTAAACGGACACATGCCTTACTGATGGGGGATCAATGGGGGGGGGGTCTGTTTTGTCTGAAGTATACAGCTGGTGGCTATCAATCTGGATCTAATTCTGTCAGACTACTGGTGGAAAATGTGGTTTAAAATATCACAGTGATATATAAATGGCTAGAGGAAAACAAGGTAAGGGAAACTGCCTGAATCTGAACAAGACGATTAACTTGTTTAACTAAGCTGATATTTTTGACCATCTAAAATTTCCCATCATCCTTTTACACCCCACCCTCCTCTCCAACTCCATTTAAAGAAGCTTCTCTTTGCTGAAGCCTTTGGTTACAGATATTGAAACGTTGATTCTGTTTTTCTCTGGGCAGCATGTTAATTAATCTTGTTTGATAATATTCCTGTAAAATATCTTAGAGCATTTCAATATATTGGGGTTGCAGTTCAAAGCAGGTTGAAAGAACACTGTGGGAGCCGCCATTGTGTGACTCAGCCGGGATGAGATTGGGGAGCTGAGGCTTTGGCGAGGACAGCTGGAGGGTGAGGTAAGCTTCTGATATGTTTCTTTCTTTCGTATTGCACAGTTAGAGCATTGGAAATGCTACTCAGGACAGTAGAATGCTCCTCTTGTGGGATGCTAAGACAGGGATATCTCCTGTCTTTTGAAGAAGTGCATCCAGCTAGAGCTCCTTACAGACAACATTAGGGAATTGTTACTGATTTGGATCATTCAGGAAACGGAGGGGTTGATAAAAAGGAGATACAGGGAGGCAGTTACACCTAAGGTGCAAGGCACAAGTAACTGATGACCGTCAGGACTGGGTAGGGAATAGGCAGCCAATGAGGGCACCCCCTGTGACCGTTCCCCTCAATAACAAGTACATTATTTTGGATACTATTGGGAGGTGGGGAATGACCTAGCAGAGGAAAGCCACATCAGCCAGGTCTCTGACACTGAGGCTGGCTCTGTGACTCAGAAAGGAAGAGTTGTAGTGATAAGGGATTCATTGAGTAGATGACCAGACAGGAGGTTCTGTGGACGAGAACGAGATTCCCAGAATGGTATGTTGCCTTCCTGGTGCCAGAGTCAGGGACATCTCAGATTGAGTCCACTGCATTCTTAAGGGAGAGGAGGAGGAGGAGACTAGTGAGGCTAGGAATAGGAAGATCATACAGTACCAACATGTGGCTAAGGAGAAGGGGCAGGAGGGAGGACTTCAGATTTTTGGATCATTAGGTTCTCTTCCAGCAAAGATGTGACCTATACAAACAGAACAGTTTGTACTTGAAATGGAGGGGAGCTAATATTTTCACCAGAAGGCTAACACTGCTCCAGCGTATTTAAACTAGAGTTGCAGTGGGATGGGAACCAGAGTGCAAGGGTACCTAGTGGAGTGGTTGTAGGGAAAATAGATATTAAGCCTACATACAAAGAAAACAACCGAAAGGTTGAGCATGGTGGCATTAATGTTCTGAGTTGTGTCTATTTCAATACAAGGGGTATTGTAAGTAAGACAGATGAGCTTAGAGCATAGATCATCATGGCAAATGGGTGAGACTTAATAGCAGGAAGAGCAGGACTGGAAGCTCAACGTTCCAGGATTCTTTTGCATAAGAAGAAAGGAGGCACAGGTACCTCAAGTCCTACACCACCAAGTTCAAAAACAGTTACTACCCCCTCAAAGATCAGGCTCATGAACCAGCCCAACATTGAGCTGATTCCACAACCTATGGACTCACTTTTAAAGACTCTACAACTCACAATCTCAATATTTATTGCTTATTTATTCATTCTTTTATATTTTTTCTTTTCTTTTTGTATTTGTGCAGTTTTGTTATCTTTTGCACATTGGAGGTTTGTCTGTCTCTGTCATGTATGATTTTTCATTGATTCTATCGTTTCTGATTAGAGATAATCAACTTGGGTTTGTGCATGATAGGTCATGTCTAACCAATTTTATAGAGTTTTTTGAGGAAGTTACCAGGAAAGGTTACCAGGAAGGCAGTGGATGTTGTCTTGGTAAAGTCCATGTAGGCCTTTGATAAAGTTCTGCATAGGAGGCTGATCCAGAAGGTTTACTTGCTTGGCTTCAGGATGAAGTAGGAAACTGGATTAAAGATTGACTCAAAGGGAGAAGCCAGTGAGTGGTATTAGATGTTTGTCTCTCTGATTGGAGGCATGTGACTTGCAGTGTGTTGCAGGGACCAGTGGTGAATCTGCTGTCATTTGTCATCTATACCCACAATCTATGTCGTAAACTGGATCAACACTTTTGTGGATGACATCAAGACTGGGAACATAGTGGACAGTGAGGAAGGTTATCAAAGCTTACAGTGAGATCTGTACCAGATGGAAAAATGGCAGATGGAATTTAATGCAGTTAAGTGCAAGTTGTTCCATTTTGGGAGAAAGGGAGGGCATTGAGGAGTGTGGTAGAACAAAGGGATCTTGGAAGACAGATCCTTAATTTCTTGAAAGTGGTGTCAAAGGTAGGTAGGGTCCTAAAGAGAGCTAGTGACATATTGACCTTCATAAATCAGAACAATGCACACAAAATGCTGGAGGAACTCAGCAGGCCAGACAGCACCTATGGAAAAGAGCGAACAGTTGACATTGTGGGACAAGTCCCTTCTTTAGGAAGTAATTTAAATTCATAAATTCAGAGTACCGATGTTACATTGAATTTGGTTAAGATGTTGGTGAGGCCAAATTTAGAGTATTGTGTGTAGTTCTGGTCACCTAACCACAGGAAAAACTATCAATAAAATTGAAAGACTACAAAGAAAATTTACAAGGATGTTGTCTGAATTATAGGGAAAGGCTGAATAGGGTATGACTTTACTTTTTAAAGCATAGGAGAATGAGGGGAGATTTGATAGAGGCATACAAAATTATGAGATTTAGTTAGGTTAAATGCAAGCAAGCTTTTTCCACTAAGGTTGGGTGAAACTTGAACTAGAGGTCATAAGTTAAGTGTAAAAGTTGAAATATTTAAAGTAACCTGGGGGTGAACATCTTCACTCAAAGGATGATGCAAGTTTGGAACGAGCTGCCAGTTGAAGTATGGATGAGGGTTTGATTTACGAGAAATTTGGCTAAGTACTGTACATGGATGGGAGCAATGTGGAGGGCTATGGTCCAGGTGTGGGTTGATAGGACTCGGCAGAATAACAGTTTGACATAGTCTAGATGGGCCGAAGAGCCTGTTTCTGTGCTGTAGTGTTCCATGACTCGAATATTTAATGCTAATAATGTGGGAGTCATTAGCACAGGCAAGCTCTTTGGCATTTTGAAGCAGCTTCAATTTTAAGTTTAATTATTTTAAGCCTAAGCATTATCTTGTTGACGTCCTTCAGATTGATTGTAATTTAAGTGTATGGTTTAGCAGCCAGGATTCTTCGTCAAACCAATAACCGCCGCGAACAAAACTGGCTGACTGAAGAGCCAGCAAAATAATGGGTAGAAAATCCATTTAAGCCTCAAGCTTCAGTTACTTTTTCCGGCTGTTTTGACACATTATGCTTCAGTGGCACTTAACTGACAAAAGGTTGCAGAGAACTTGTGTAATATTGAATAACATCTGCCAACTGGAAGGGGCATTTGAGTCTTAAAATATCACACACAAAAGGTTGGTAAAGCATAAGTGCCATAATCCTTGACATGTGTAACATGACTTGGACATGAGTGAGAGGCAGGAAGCATTGTATTCTTCCCTGTAAAGGGTCTATTCTTAAAGATCTGACATCAGAATGAGGAACAGACTTTTCAGAGATAAGTAATTAACCAGGCAATTATTAAAACTTTAGAGTTTTACCATTGGCACTTTGCTTATCAAAACCATATTTAAAAATATGATTATCTGTGCAATTTAGAGGTGATTAAAAGGAACAGAACATAGATAACTACAAGGAACGATCTGGGGTTCTCTACTCCTTTTTCTTCACCACACATAGAGCAATCAAAGAATTTGTTAACTCAAGAATCAATAATCTCTCCACATGAATGATATCAATCCAAGTGTTGATAAGAATCAACTGTAGAAGTTGGAAGTCAAAAATAAAAACAAAATATTGTTGGAAACATTTAGCAGATCAGGCAGCAGCTGTGGAAATAGAAACCGAATTAATTCTTCAGATCCAAGACCCTTTGTGTTCCAGAACTGGGAAAGAGAGAAACACAGTTTTAAATTGCAGAGGCCTGGGAGGGTTATATAGGAGAAAGAACTATCTCTGCTGTGATCAGGTAAACTATTCAAGTAACTTGATTGATGGTTTAATGAGAGCAGTTGCAATGCAGAAACAAAACATAGCCTGGCTGATACAATACTCAGTCACCAGGGCCAACCCGGGATTCCTGCAGTCTGTCACTTTTTTCCATCCCACTCTGACCAACCTGCTTGTGGTCTCCAGTAATGGTCCAACATATATGCTTCAGGAAAAGCATGTCACTTTCCATCTGGACACACTGTAGCCTTTGGGATTCAATCTGAATTTTCCAGCTTCAGGTTACTCACTTTCTCTGTATCAGAACAGATGAATTCTGCCAGCTGTTATGTATCTGTAACAATCCAGTTTTTCTTCTGTCCATTAGCGTGGTCTGACCTGTTTAACAGTTCTGTATTTCACAGCTTTTACATTCCTTTGTTTCTATTTTCCTTAACTGTCCACACCACTCAGACTTCAAGATTTTTGTTCACGTTTTCTCCAACGGCCCTCAATAATCCAGCAAGCTGATTATTTGACCAGCATCTTAATGCAGCAGTAACCCTGAGCTCTTAACCATGACTTCACACTATCAGAGATTCACTTCATCCTATCTATCCATCCCTAACCTCTCTGGAAGTAAACACACTCAGCTTTCTTTCACACAAGTTCTAACAAAGGATCATAGGGCTGAAACGTCAAACCTCTTTCTCTTCCCTAGCTGCTGCCCTACCTGTTGAGTATTTCCAACATTTTTTTCATTCACTGATCCATCTATTTGTCTATCTAACTCTTTATTTATTTATGAGATGCAGTGTGGAATAGGCCCTTCTGACCCCATTGGGCCATGCTGTCCAACAATCTCACGACATATTCCGAGCCTAATCACAGGACAGGTTACAATCACCAATTCACCTGCCAACTTGTACATCTTTGGACTGTGGGAAGAAACAGGAGCACCTGGAGGAAACCAACGCTGTCACAGGGAGAACGTACAAACTCCTTAAAGGCAGTGGCAGGATTTGAACCCATGCCGCCTGTGCTGTAAAGCCTTGTGCTAACCACTATGCTACTGTCCTGCATTTTATTAAACATCCTGTGCAATATCATTCAATAAACCATAGAAACCATAGAAACTACAGCACAGAAACAGGCCTTTTGGCCCTTCTTGGCTGTGCCGAACCATTTTCTGCCTAGTCCCACTGACCTGCACACGGACCATATCCCTCCATACACCTCCCATCCATGTATCTGTCCAATTTATTCTTAAATGTTAAAAAAGAACCCGCATTTACCACCTCATCTGGCAGCTCATTCCATACTCCCACCACTCTCTGTGTGAAGAAGTCCCCCCTAATGTTCCCTTTAAACTTTTCCCCCCTCACCCTTAATCCATGTCCTCTGGTTCTTTTCCTCCCCTTGCCTCAGTGGAAAAAGCCTGCTTGCATTCACTCTATCTATACCCATCATAATTTTATATACCTCTATCAAATCTCCCCTCATTTTTCTACGCTTCAGGGAATAAAGTCCTAACCTATTCAACCTTTCTCTGTAACTGAGTTTCTCAAGTCCTGGCAACATCCTTGTAAACCTTCTCTGCACTCTTTCAACCTTATTTATATCCTTCCTGTAATTTGGTGACCAAAACTGAACACAATACTCCAGATTCGGCCTCACCAATGCCTTATATAACCTCATCATAACATTCCAGCTCTTACACTCAATACTTTGATTAATAAAGGCCAATGTACCAAAAACTCTCTTTACGACCCTATCTACTTGTGACGCCACTTTTAGGGAATTTTGTATCTGTATTCCCAGATCCCTCTGTTCCACTGCACTCCTCAGTGCCTTACCATTAACCCTGTATGTTCTACCCTGGTTTGTCCTTCCAACGTGCAATGCCTCACACTTGTCTGTATTAAACTCCATCTACCATTTTTCAGCCCATTTTTCCAGCTGGTCCAAGTCCCTCTGCAGGCTCTGAAAACCTTCCTTACTGTCCACTACACGTCCAATCTTTGTATCATCAGCAAATTTGCTGATCCAATTTACCACATTATCATCCAGATCATTGATATAGATGACAAATAACAATGGACCCAGCACTGATCCCTGTGGCACACCACTAGTCACAGGCCTCCACTCAGAGAAGCAATTCTCTACCACCACTCTTTGGCTTCTTCCATTGAGCCAATGTCTAATCCAATTTACCACCTCTCCATGTATACCTAGCGACTGAATTTTCCTAACTAACCTCCCATGCGGGACCTTGTCAAAGGCCTTAATGAAATCCATGTAGACAATATCCACTGCCTTCCCTTCATCCACTTTCCTGGTAACCTCCTCGAAAAACTCCAATAATTTGGTCAAACATGACCTACCACGCACAAAGCCATGTTGACTCTCCCTAATAAGTCCCTGTCTATCCAAATGCTTGTAGATTCTGTCTCTTAGTACTCCCTCCAATAACTTACCTACTACCGACGTTAAATTCACCGGCCTATAATTTCCCGGATTACTTTTCGATCCTTTTTTAAACAACGGAACAACATGAGCCACTCTCCAATCCTCCGGCACTTCACCCGTAGACAGCGACATTTTAAATATTTCTGCCAGGGCCCCCGCAATTTCAACATTAGTCTCCTTCAAGGTCCGAGGGAACACTCTGTCAGGTCCCGGGGATTTATCCACTTTAATTTTCCTCAAGACAGCAAGCACCTCCTCCTTTTCAATCTGTACAGTTTCCTTGATCTCACTACTTGTTTCCCTTAATTCCATAGACTTCATGCCAGTTTCCTTAGTAAATACAGATGCAAAAAACCTATTTAAGATCTCCCCCATTCCCTTTGGTTCCGCACATAGCCGACCACTCTGATCTTCAAGAGGACCAATTTTATCCCTTACAATCCTTTTGCTCTTAATATACCTGTAAAAGCTCTTTGGATTATCCTTCACTTTGACTGCCAAGGCAACCTCATGTCTTCTTTTAGCCCTCCTGATTACTTTCTTAAGTATTTTCTTGCACTTCTTATACTCCTCAAGCACCTGATTTACTCTGTTTCCTATACATTTCATACAACTCCCTCCTCTTCTTTATCAGAGTTGCAATATCCCTTGAGAACCAAGGTTCCTTATTCCTATTCAATTTGCCTTTAATCCTGTCAGGAACATACAAACTCTGCACTCTCAAAATTTCCCCTTTGAAGGCTTCCCACCTACCAATCACATCTTTGCCAGAGAACAACCTGTCCCAATCCACGCTTTTTAGATCCTTTCTCATTTCTTCAAATTTGGCCTTCTTCCAGTTCAGAACCTCAACCCTAGGACCAGATCTATCCTTGTCCATGATCAAATTGAAACTAATGGTGTTATGATCACTGGAACCAAAGTGCTCCCCTACACAGACTTCCGTCACTTGTCCTAACTCGTTTCCTAACAGGAGATCCAATAGTGCATCCCCTCTAGTTGGTCCCTCTATATATTGATTTAGAAAACTTTCCTGAACACATTTTACAAACTCTAAACCATCTATACCCCTAACAGTATGGGAGTCCCAATCAATGTATGGAAAATTAAAATCCCCTACCACCACAACTTTATGTTTCATGCAGTTGCCTGCTATCTCTCTGCAGATTTGCTCTTCCAAGCCTCGTTGACTATTGGGTGGTCTGTAATACAATCCCACTAATGTGGCCATACCTTTCCTGTTTCTCAGCTCCACCCATAAGGACTCAGTAGACAAGCCCCCTAATCTGTCCTGCCTGAGCACTGCTGTAATATTTTCCCTAACAAGCAATGCTACTCCCCCCACCTTTCAATCCTCTGCCTCGATCACATCTGAAACATCGGAACCCTGGAATATTAAGCTGCCAGTCCTGTCCCCCCCTGTAGCCAAGTTTCACTAATTGCTATAACGTCATAATTCCACGTGTCAATCCACGCCCTCAACTCATCCGCCTTCCCCGCAATACTCCTAGCATTGAAATATATACACCTCAGAAGATTTTTACCACCACTCACAAACTTTCTATCAGCGGATTTGCTTGAACTTTTAACATCATTTATTTTCACCCCAGCCACACTGTCAGCTCTGGCACTCTGGTTCCCATCCCCCTGCAAATCTAGTTTAAAGCCTCCCCAATAGCACTAACAAACCTCCTTGAAAGGATATTGGTCCCCCTGTAGTTCAAGTGTAACCCGTCTCTCTTGTACAGGTCCCACCTGCCCCAGAAGAGGTCCCAATTATCCTGAAATCTGAAACCTTGCCCCCTACACCAGTTCCTCAGCTACTTGTTCATTCTTCAGAGCATCCTATTCCTACCCTCACTGGCACCTAGCACAGGTGGCAATCCTGAGATTACCACCCTCGAGGTCCTGCTTTTCAACTTCCTACCAAGCTCTCTATACTCACTCTCCAGGACCTCCTCACTCTTCCTTGCTATGTCGTACCAATGTGTACCACGACATCTGGCTGATCACCCTCCCACTTCAGAATGTCATGCAAGCGATCAGAGACATCCTTGACCCTGGCACCCGGGAGGCAACAAACCATCCTGGATTCTCTGTCACGACCACAGAACCTCCTATCTGCACCTCTAACTATCGAGTCCCCTATCACTACCGCTCTCCTCTTTTTCCACCCTTCCTTCTGCACTGCAGAGCCAGACCCAGTGCCAGAGATCCGGCTACTGCAGCTTGTCCCAGGTAAGTCATCCCCCCAACAGTATCCAATGCGGTATACTTGTTGTTGAGGGGAATGGCCACAGGGGAACCCTGCTCTGCCTGCCCTTTCCTCTTCCCTCGCCTGACAGTGACCCAATTTCCTGTCCTCTGCTCCTTTGGCGTAACTACCTCCCTGTAGCTACTATCTATAATCTCCTCATTCTCCCGAATGATCCGCAGGTCATCCAGCTCCTGCTCCAGTTCCCTAACGTGGTTTGTCAGGAGTTGCAGCTGGATGCACTTCTTGCAGGTGTCGTTGTCAGGGACACCAGAGAGCTCCCTGACTTCCCACATCCTGCAAGAGAAGCATTCCAACATCCTGCCTGGCATTCTCACTGCACTAAACAATCTGAACAAAAAACTTACCAGAACCTACCCTGGCCTCTGCCTGTTCTCGCCGAAGCCTGTTGAGACAAAGCCGTCCCACTCTGACTCAGTCCACTCCGACGATGGCCGCTGTATATGGCGGTCTGCTTTTTAAACCTTGGCGCGCTACGTCACGTGCCTGCGCAGTGCAGACCCTTCTCCCTGAGCAGTGTTTTTAAAAAAAATGACTTTTTCTACCCGATTTCTTCACTCCCTTCTTCTCAGCTGCTTGCTTCGACTGAAACAAGAACCGTTAAAAACCCTTCCCAATATCCCTTTACCAACTGCAACACTATTGTCACTATTCCAGCTCCTTTATACATTGAGCCTTGACAACAATTTCTATCAACAACTTTGGTTAAGGATTGCAACCTAACAACATAAGAGAAAATAACTCTCCCAACTTGCATCTGCACAGAACTACTGCAGCAAAAAAACCATAAATCTTTCCTTTTTTAATAGTTTAATTTCAGCAAGGCCTACTCACAGATATCTCACCTCTCCCGGAACTTCTGGGAGTCTCCTGCATATTACTAGTGGCTCCCTGATGCTGCAAGTTATATACAATATCACGGAAATCAATTTTTTTGAGAGCGAGCAAGAGAAAAGCAAGAGAGAGCGCGAGAGCAACTATGAGAGAGAGCACGTGCGAGAGAGGAAGAAAGCAAGCGAGAGCGCATGAGTGAGGGAGGGAGAGAGAGCGAGCACACTTGAGAGCGCGCGAGTGACCATGAGAGAGAGAGAGAGAGCGCGAGAGCGCGCCATGACAGAGTGTTCCAAAAAAAAATATAAAATATACGTCACCCCAGACTACACTAAAGTGTACCCCTGCCTAATAGGGGTCAAAATAATGACAGTGTTGCTCGCTGCACTGTTTGCAACAATGACTTTTCTATTGTCCATGGTGGGTTAAGACTGTAAAAGACATGTTGAGGTGAGTTTAACAGGTGTCATTCGTTCATTAGCATAGCTAACGTTATTTAAACTAGCTGGCTAGCTGCTAAGGAGCTACTCTATTGCAGACATCCCACCTCTCCCGGAAGTCTCCCATAAATTGATGGTGCCACCTGCCTGAAATGAGTTTTTGCAGGGTGGGATGTCTGTACTCAGTGCTGAGATATTTTTATTGTTAACTATTATTGGCATTTTAGTTTACACTCACAAGTACATTCAAGCCAAAGGGATTCGGATTAATGGCTGCCAAGAACTCTATGTTGTAATGAGGTGCATGCCATGATAAAATGCTCCACAACATGAGATGCATGTAAAACAGCAATCACAGACCTGCATTATTACATTAATATTTCACCAAAGAACAGAAATGTAAACAGTTCAGTTGATAGAACCTTTATGATAACATGTAGAAGTTATACAAAGTTAGCATACAATGACATGGCTACCATCATCTGATTTTGATGAAAGCCAAGGAAACTGTTGCTGTCAAAGCTGTATGCTAAAGTTCCTCCATGTGTTTCCCATTCATACACTGTGCAATGTCTATAGAAACTTTCGAAAAGAAATCCAACCACATGGTATGAAAGTAACAACTGTACCTTTTCTGCTTGTATGTTAACATTGCTTCCGCTATAGGTAACTGGTGAGCAATGTTTGCATTGGAGATGTACTGGGTAACTCTAGAGACAACATCCGGTATTTCCTGCACTGCAATTAGACACAATTAACAGGTTAAACAATGTTAATTAACAGTCTGCCTTTCTCACCAATGCACAGACGTATTCAGAAAATGAACAACTGGACAAAAACAAAAGTACTTTTGAAATGAACTTTGATCAGAGATTCTTTGTTCCAACTTTTAAGAACACTATACAGAGCAATGCAATACGAAAGAAAACATGAACTTGCATTTGAAAGAAATAGTTTTCATTACAACTGGGTATCAGTCAGTGAATGGTAGTTACTGCTGTAATGTGGGAAACATGGCACTCAATTTGACTAAAGTGTTATTTTACAACCAGTGATGAAAGGATGATCAGTTAATCTACTACGGGCCTGTTCATTGAGGAGCATATATTAGATTGTGAACTGGAGAGAATATTCCTGGTCTTCTACACATGGTACTGCTCAATTTTCAAGTTCAAGTTTAACCATATATGATATATCCGGGTCCAAGATGCAAAACACATTGCCAACAGCACACACCATACTGCACATAGCACAAAGCCCAAAAAGCACATAGAGCTACGATTTCAGAGCAAACTTATAGTCACAAAGAAAAAAAATACAGCCCAAGTCCCTGCGTAGCATGAACGTAGATTGTCCTGGTCCAGCTTGTTCTTCCACCAAGCCAACACCGGAGAGCAGCACTGAGTGAACACTGGGTGGCAGCACTGAATGACCACCAGAGGGCAGCATCAACAAGAGGGGACAGCCCCCCAACCCAGTATGGGTTCCAGCACATCCAACAGAGGCCCTGCTCTCTCCCACACCACCTCGACTCCCTTCCACTGGGTGGCTGCCTATTCCTCACCTCGGCCCCGGCCTATTCCTCATCACAAACAAGGAAACACAGCTCCCCCACAGTCGGTCTTGCTAATGAACCAGTGAACCAGACTTGCAGTATTCTAATTTTGTTTTATATACAGTGGATTCCGCTTAATTGGGCCATAGGTTAATCAGGGTAGTCACTTATTTGGGACAACTTTTAAGGAACAAAAACTAATTGAGAAAATAAAAACAAGATTCCCTTCATTTATCTGGGGCACTATGCTACTTAATTGGGACAGGAGACTGCTGCTGAACAGTTCCTAACTAGAGTCAGTCACGTGCAATTCATGGCTGATAGATACAACACAGTGCTCAGAACAAAACAACTTTTAAATCGCATCAGTTGCTTGTTTGTGTTAAAAAATCCACGATGCTTGCCACTGATAACTTGTGACAAATAAGCAGCAAGATATTTCTGAACCGCTTTGATCTGCGGTTTCAAGCATTCAAGCATGGAGATGCCTGAAACAGCTGGAGTGAAAGTGAAACAATTTCACTACTTCAATAAGTTAGGAAATATGAAAAATTTGAATATCGACAATCATCTTGAGTGTTACAATGAAAATGAAGATCTGGAGATTGCAATCATCTGAAAGTATTGTATGAAGGCACTCCATTATCTGCACTAATTTTCTTCACTTACAGTCAATCAAAAAAACACAGTAGCCTACTCTGGATGATAACTATTAGGAACTAATACACAGTTTTATAGTAATGTAGTAGTATTAGCAGTGATATTAAGTATTTAATTCATAACTTGTTACTCACTTAAACGGTAAATGGTCTTTTTTTTAATGACTTTTTAACTACTTCCTTGAAACTTTGGCTTATTGGGGCAGCCACTTAATTGGGCCAAAATGTGCCGGTCCCAATGTGTCCCAATTAACCAGAACCCACTGTATATCCATCCAGACAGAACCTCAGAAAGATAGTATAGCACCTCACCCAGTATTGCACCGGAGCATCGGCCTAGACTGTTTACTCCAGAGAACCACTTGAACACACAACCCGAGTCACAGGGAGAATGTACTGCAGAGGCACAGATCAGTGGTTAATTTTGTTTAGTTAATTCATCCTCAATTATAGATTCTCTCAGAACATGCCAATACTCTCTATTTTCCTTTGAACTCAGCCTTAAGAGATCAGATGGTAAATACAAGGCCAAGACAACAAGATCTGCTCTATTCCCACATGTTTGAGACAGCATGATATATCTATTTATACATATAAATTTTATCCCGGACATTTGAACTGTCAGTAGCAGAAAGAGAAGTATTTTTGGAAAAAAAGGGTTTTCAGCAAGTGTCAAAATTGAACGACAGATTAGGCATTCAGATGGTTCATTTTAAAAATACAACTATTACATGCACCAAAGTGTGACCATCATTAGCACTGATGGTTAATAATGTCATACAAATTGGCATTTCACTCATAAATTGTGGCTATTAAAGCAAAAGGACAGTTCTAGGATTTTAATATCAAATAAATTTTAAAGGCCAAGAAGCTGAACCAATCATTTGACTTCTGTAAAATGTTACGCTGAATAGTTCATGAACTATTTTCCATTGATTTATTGTCATCATATTTAAGCATTCCATGAAATGAAAACTAACTAAACAATAAATGCTTTTATTCAATAATGACTTCATCAAGGATAGAACATTATTGAAAAATATTATTCAAAGTGCAATTAAATGACATGATAGGAGAATTAAAGTACTAGAGGACTGGGGAATGATTGGTCAACTAACTCCCAGATTGGCTTGGCCCAGTGGTAACATTCTTCATAGACTCGTAGTTTTCAGTTATGTACCATACTGGATACTGAAGTATAAAATCTAAGTCTGAGCTTCAGAGCAGCACTAAGGAGCCTTTCATTATCTCAAGGGTTTTATTGACATTTGTACAAGGCTCTTTTAGGTGGGCACAATGTCGCAAATTACTATTTCAAATAAGATAAAGAAACTTTCATTTAAAGCACTAGACCAGCCACTTTTCTTGTTACTGCAACTTAAATGCAAATTCTTTAATACATCCATAGATAATGCCTTGTTTAGGTTTAAATGCCATATTCAAGTTTTCTGATGATACCACTGTCACAGGTCGAATCAAAGGTGGTGACAAATCAACATATAGGAGAAAGGTTGAAAATCTGGCTGTGGTACCACAACAACAACCTCTCACTCAATGTCAGCAAGACCAAAGAACAGGTAATTGACTTCACGAGGAGGAAACACAAGGTCCATGAACCAGTTCTCATCGGGGGATCAGAGGTGGAGAAGGTCAGCAACTTTAAATTCCTCGGTTTCATTATTTCAGAGGATCTATCCTGGGCCCAACACATAACTGCCATTACAAAGAAAGCATGTCAGTGCCTCTCCTATGGCCTTGTATGGAAGCACCAATGCGAATGAACAGAAAATCCTACAAAAAGTAGTGGATACCGCCCAGTTCATCACGGGTAAAGCCCTCCCCACCATTGAGTAGATCTACATGGAGTGCTGTCGCAGGACAGCAGCATCCATCATCAAGGACACCCACCACCACCATTCTTCTCAATGCTGCCAACAGGAAGGAGATACAGGACCCTCAGGATCCACACCATCAGGTTCAGGAACAGTTACTACCCCTCAACCATCAGGCTCTTGAACCACAGGGAATAACCTGACTTAACTTCACTTACTCCAACACTGAGCTATTCCCACAACCTATTGAATCACTTTCAAGGACTCTCCATCTCATGTCCTCAATATCTATTGCTTATTTATTTATTATTTTGGTTTTTTTTTGTATTTACACAGTTTGTTGTCTTTTGCACTTTGGTTGTTTGTCTTGTATGCAGTTTTTCATGACTCTGTTGCGTTTGGTATTTACTGTGAATTCCCACAAGAAAATGTATCTCAGGGCGGTATATGTGAACATATACAGTATGTACTTTGATAATAAACTTAACTTGATTTGAACACCTCCAGCATTGGAATCACCTTTTTAAACCAAGAAACGAACTAAACACACTTGTGAAGACACTGTACCTCAAAGCAGCCCAACTCAATAGACAGGGCAATTGCAAAGCATTACCACACACTCTTTACCTATGGAAGGGGCCTCAGTTTTGGTGAAAAAATCTTGCCAGACTGCATCCTGGAAAAAATTGTTGTATCGATAATCGATGGTGCTCAGGTATTTGGCTACAGGATGAGATCCTAGAGAAGAAAATAAAAGTGCATAATTACTTTGAATAATATAAAAATAGAGCTTCTAAAATGTGTGACTTAATATTTATTTTACATGGAAGCTTTGTCCTTGCCTTCCAAATTTAGAAGATAGAATAGTGCAGCATAGGACTGGGGCTTCGTGCCCATGTTAACTGTGTTGACCATAATGCTAATTTAAACTTTACATCTGCCTGAACATGGTCTCTATCCCACCATTTCCTGTTTGTTGACAAGTCTGTTGAAATGCCTCTTAGAAGTTGCTGCTTCATCTAATTTTACCACCTCCCCAGGCAGGCACCTAACACTCCCTGTGCAAAACAAAACTTATCCCGTAAATCTCTTTTAAACTTTCCCCTCTCACCTGGATAGAGACAATCTACCCTACCTATACCTCTCATTATTTGATAAGACTCTTTCAGGTCACCCCTCAGCTTCTGGCACTCCACAGAAAACAGTCCATGCATGTCCATTCTCTCCTTCTACCAACACTGTCTAATTCATGAAATATTCTGGTGAACCAGTTCTACACTGCCTCCAAAGCCTCCATATTCTTCCTGTAATGTGGCACCCGTTTTCATCTTTTGCAATAATGGCCATAGAATTGTACAATTAGTCTACTGTGTATAAACTAGCTATTTCATAAAGGAGTAAACAGTTTAGCAACCTGCTCATTCCCCATAACCATACATACTTCCTTTTTAATTTCCTAATATTGGATTGGTGCAGTGCATGTCCATTAGCAAAATCCACAACATTGTCAGTTGCAGACAGCAAGTCCAAGCACCTTCACTCACAGTGGGAGTCCCCACGCCAACCATGTGACAAGACAGCAGGAAATCCCGGCAGCTGTTTGCTGAGGCTGCAGGGGGAAACATCAGCTACTGAGGACAGAGAAGGGATCCACAGCTACTAAGAAGATGGGAATAAATCTTTTGCAAGCTATTCTGTGCACATTCCTCCTAACTACTTTATTGAAGATGACCCATGTATACCTCACTCAAAGCTGTATCGTATCAGCTAATTCTTCTTAATGTATATCCCTGTTATATTTTTAAATGACTTAAAAAGGTATTAGATTTCACCATTCAATACAGCTCCCTAATTAGGTTCAAAAGAATCAATTTGGAGCTTTTACCAAAACAAGCAGATGTTCCAGGTCCTTGGGAATTTTCTACGGAGCCACCACATAGCACTTCATTTGGAATTCTACATGGGTAGCCGGCAGCAGAACAGATGGCTGACACCGAGCCACGAGATAGAAATTCAAATCACGTCTCCGCAGTGTTACAATGAAGTAATAATCATTCACAGAAAACAAAACTGAACTAGTATTTTAAAAATCACAGCCTACCACTCTGTTCATTAAAACATATTTCACTCACACCTTGGTGTAATCATATCAATCGTGGCATTAACCCTAATCTCTTCATAGTTTTTAAACATTTATTTTCAGTGCTTTAATTCCTTGTTAGTTTTTAATCAAAAGGAGCAATAGCTGACAGAGCACAGGCAAATAATTTATCTTTTCATAACAAGCCATGCTGCTCATGAGCTGGCCAGCAGGAGGTAGCAAAATCATTTGAAGGCGATTCTCCCTAACATTTGCTCTTCATCTCCATAGACAGCACCAAGGTACATCCAAAATCACAAACAACCTTCTCCTGAGAAGGCTGAAAGGCAGTGCACTGACAATTCCGCATGCTACCACCTAACTCCAACAGTGAACAACAAACCATCATTCCTAGTCTGACCCCTTGGGAATCTTTTCTGAAATCCACTTCACAGATCCACTCTCCTTCTTTGTCTTCCTTCTCAAGATCCAGAGACAGGTTTGCTATGGTAGGCCCGTTATTTCACTGGGTTCTTGCCCCTGTGGAACAGATTTCCTCTGATCTTGACTTTTCTTGATCTTTTGTCCAGCCTTATGCTATGTCATGCTTCCATTTATTTCCTATTTACTTCTGATCCTTGATCCATCTCCAGCTCTAATCCCCACTGAGGTGCTCTGAGAAAGCTCCAAGTTTTCCTCGATCATGGAGCACCATAAACAGTCTCCAGTCTACCACCAACCTACTCTTTATAGATAGAGCATGGAACAGGCTCTTTCCGACCCAATGAGCCATGCCGCCCAGCAACCCACCTATTTAACTCCAGCCTAATCACAGGGCAATTTACAATGACCAATTAACCTACTCGCCGATACGTCTTTAGAGCGTGGGAGGAAACTGGAGCACCCGGTGGAAACCCTGCTGTCACAGGAATTGAACTCTGAACTTTGCCACCCCAAAATGTACTAGTGACGTGCAAACCACTGCACTACCACAGCGCCCCTATTGTTGGCTAAACTTGTCTTTTGATTAATTTCTCCCTACTTCCCCCAAATAAAGAGTGTGAGCCTATATGCATCCTAGCTATGCTTAATTTTTCATGTGATTACACAAAACTTAGTTTCTTCTACCCCTTTGTCATGTTAACCCATATACTGAAGAATACTTTGGTGTAATTTCTAATTCATTCTGAACTAGAACATATCATTACCTTTCCTTTGGAATTTTCCTTCAGCTGTAAATGGCCCAACTTCAACCTTTTTCCCCTTGTTCCATTGCTTCCTCTATCTTCACTTCTTCAAACAGTCCATCAACCAACATTCCACAATAAATATACAAAACTCTGGAAATACTTGAGAGGTCAGGCAATACCCCTCCTCCACAAATGCCAAGATTGTTGCCACACTTGTTTCATTTCCCACACGTTTGCTCCTATCGTTTCTCCTCTTTCCCTTATTTTCCATTGGGTCAGCAAAAAAGCACAATGCCCCTCCACTTCCACCTAGAATTCCCTCTTCACATTCTGGGTCATATTTATTAAGTAAAGCTTTAATATCATACCCTCATTTCCAAAGCATCTCCCTGTGCAAGTTCAGTAAATGTAACCATCTGTTCCTCTACTTCCAGTTTTTGCCAAAGCCCATAGTACAACAGAGAAATAGCAACGCATTTGCCAGAGTGGAGGCTCTGTGTGCAGCTCCAAAGGGAATCATCAAATATTCTCATTTAGGACTATTGCAGTTGAAATCCAGTGACAGATAGATGCTTCAGTAAGCAAATTTGTTTTAATCTGTCTCAAAAGACTCTGGACTGCAGCTTCCCTTTAAAAAAGCAGGGCCTTTGGGCTGGGCTGCAGGTAAAACTGAAATGCAGGGCATTGACTTTCTACCATCCTTGGAAGAGGATGTGTTTGTGTGTGTTGCTTGGATTTCCAACATCTGCAGATTTTCTCATCTTTTTCCTACCATCTTGCTGGCTAACATAGTCTCTGGAAAACTTAACTGAAGACAGACTAAGACTGCAGTACCAGAGGGACATCACGGGACTGCTGCATACTTTGCTTCATAGAGACAAGAATCACCCCTAGCATTCTGGACACAGTGCTTCAGCCCGAAGGTTTCATCTTCCAACCACATTAACCAGACTGTGACCTCAGGAAAAGGCGGAGGCAGTGGCATCTGCATCACGATTAACTCATTGTGGTGCACAAACGTGGCAGTTTTATCTCAGTCCTGCTCCCCCAATCTGGAAGATCTAGCAGTCAAGTGTAGTCCATTTTATCTACTGAAGGAGATTTCTGCTGTCAACCTGGTTGCACGTACATTCCACTCCTGGCCAATATCAAGCTGGTACTGGAGGAGCTGAGCACTGTGACCAGCAGAGACAGCAAATCCTAATGTTTACCCAGTCATTGTGGGGAACTTCAACCAGGTTAGCTTGAGGAAGTATTTGAACAACTACCATCAATGTTACCTGTGGAACCAGAAGAGCCAACACACTTGACCACTGTATAACCACCATCAAGGATGCGTACTGTGCCATCCAACAACTGCACTTTGGCAAGCCTGATCACCTGGCTATACTTCTACTCCCTCTTACAGGCAGAGGCTGAGGACTCTAACATCAGTGGTGAGGACCATGACGGTAAGGTCAAGGAAGGCTTTGAATGGGTGGACTGGACCATATTCAGGGACTCAGCTTTTGATCTGAATATGTTTCAGTTGTTACTAACTTCCATTAAGAACTGTGTGGATGAGTACGTGCCTTGAAGAAAATACCAGACATACCCAAACCAGAAGCCAGTGAGATTCGCAGTCTGCTGAGGGCTAGATCCATTACATTCAAGAATGATGATCCAGTACTCTAGAAAAAGTCTAGGGTACATCCTACAAAAGGCTCTATAAAGAGCAAAAATGCTATTTTCGGTGAAATTAGAGATGAGCTCGAATGCTTGTCAGCTAAAGCAGGTTTTGCAAGCCATTATTTCCTACAAGGCGAAACCTAAAGTCATAGATAGCTGTGATACTTCATTCCCAGATGAGCTAAATGCCTTTTATGCATGCTTTGAAAGGAAGAATAAACCTACACTGTGCAAACCCCTGTAACATCTGGTGACCCTGTGACCTCTGTCTCAGAGGCTGACAACAGAACACCTTTCAAGAGGGTAAACCCTTGCAAGACAACAAGCCCAAGGGTGTACCTGGCAGGGTACTGAAACCTGTGACAATCAACTGGTTGGAGTGCTCAATGCCTTACTGCTGCAGTCAGAGGTTCCCACCTGCTTCAAAAGGACATCAATCAGAAGAAGAGTGGTGTCCATTGACAAGAGTTGAATATTCGAGGAGTTGATCTTCTTCCCGCGCTGACATAGATGATGTGAGTGTAATGACCTCATGTGCATTCAAGTTCAACAGTGGGCATGACAGGGAATGAGGAAAGGTTCAGCTGACTCATATCGCCAAATCATATCGTTTCCTCGCGGCCCGGGAACACATGCTTTGCGGCCCGGTGGTTGGGGACCGCTGACCTGGACAACAGCAATACCTACATCAGGCTGCTGTTTAAAAATTCCAGCTCAGTGTTCAACACCATCATCCCTTCAGTACTATTCAATAAACTTCTAAACCAGGGCCCTGTACCTTTCTTTACAACTGGATCCTTGACTTCCTAATCAGAAGACCATAGTCACCACAGATTGGAAATAATAACTCCTCCTTGCTGATGAGTACAGACACACATCAAGCATACATGCTTAGCATACTGCTCTAATCTTGCCGCACACATGGCTGTGGGGCTAGGCATAATTCAAATGCCATCTATAAATTCGCCAGTGACATAATTGTTGTCAGCAAATCTCAGATGCTAACAAGAAGGCATACAAGACTGAGGTAGATTAGCTAGTTGAGTGGTGTCAAAAGAACAAACCTGCATTCAGTGTCAATAAAACCAAGGAACTGGTTACAGACTTCAGGAAAGGGAAGTCAGAAGAACATGTACCTGTCCTTATCAAGGGGTCAGTAGTGGAATGGATGAGCTGCTTTAAATTCCTGGGTGTTAACATCTCTGAAGATTGTTGCAAAAGAACCAGTTATCAGAAGATTGATGCCGATAAGAGGACAATGGGGGAATCTTCAAGAGATGTTAATGAGAGACGAGAGGGGTTAACGGAAAGGAGACACAGTTCCGAGTATTGTCAGAGACCGGGGCTTTGAACCCTGAACTGTTTGAAGTGTGATGGACAGGCGATACCCCAGCAGGGGAATAAAAAGGGACAGGTTCGCTAAGGCAAGGGACACATGACTCCACGAGGTAATGAGACCCTGAAAGCGGTGTGCCCCCCCCCCACTAGTTGGTGGGAGTTTTTGGAGGTCTGGTCGTGGGACCAGCCATAGACGCACAGGGTAGAAAGGTACGGATCAGCGGGAACCTGGTGTGTGTGTCCACCCTTGCCTGGGTGCCGGGTTCACCGCAGAAGAACGATCGTATCTGGAACGGAGGGGTCACAGTCGGTGACCTCAGAAGACATTACAAAGGGCTCGCCCGAAAGCTGACTGCGAGGAATATCGAAGGTCTGTTTGGAATCCAATTTGAATATTCATTCGTTCTCTCTCTCCCCCCTTCCGCCCCCAACGGCACAACAGTGATTACTGTGAACTGAACTGAACTCAATTGAACTGAACTTTGCGTCACTTGAAACTGGTCATTTACCCCTAGACGGCGATAGAGCTTGATTGATCCTATTATCCTAGTTCTGTGTACATGTGTGTTTATCATTGCTGAACTGTTGCATTTATTATCCTGTTGATTAGAGTACTGTGTTGCTTATTTCTTTAATAAAACTTTCTTAGTTCCAGTAATCCAGACTCCAACTAAGTAGTCCATTTCTGCTGGTTTGGCAACCCAGTTACAGGGTACATAACATAAGTGGGGTTCTCCTCCGCGATTTCGAACGCTAAATTTGGGACGGGGTAAATTGATTGGGTTAAAATTCCCGAAAGAAAGAAAAGGCAAACAGCAGAAATGGAGATTGAGGAATTTCTAAAGGCGCCGACCTTGGAGGCATTAGAGGATGCCAGGAAAGCGGAATTGGCAGCTGTGGTCAAACGGTTGAATCTTGTTAAGGGGAAGTCGACAATGAGGAGAAAGGAGATACACAGAGCTATCGTAGAGCACTATGTATCTAAAGGTGTGTTTCCCCAAGGGGAGCTGGAGGTGAAACCTCCATGGAAAAACCTGGTGGAGACGCAGTACAGGTGCAGATTGAAAAACTGAGACTCGAGCACGAGTTCCGGGTACGGCAGCTAGAACATGAAGAAAAACAGTTAGAACGGCAAGAGAGAGAGAGGCACAAACAGTTGGAGCGAGAAGAGGGGCAGTTGGAGTGAGAAGAAAAACAGAGGGAAAGGGAATTCGAGCTGGAGAAGTTAAAGATAAGGGCCGAGCAGGGGCCCATGCCGAACCAAGGTGGAGGGTTCAGGGCGACCCAGGAGGTTAGGCTGGTTCCCCCATTTGACGATAACCGATGTGGATCGGTACTTTCTCCATTTCGAAAAAGTTGCTGCAAGTCAGGACTGGCCGAGGGATAAATGGGCTGTTTTGCTTCAGAGTGTACTTAAAGGGAAAGCCCAACAAGCTTACTCGGCTTTGTCCGCGGAAGATGCCCAGAGGTATGAGTTGGTGAAAGAGGCCATCCTCAGGATTTATGAGTTGGTCCCGGAAGCATGCCGGTAGAGGTTCCGGAATGCGAGGAAGCAGTGGGACCGCACGTATTTAGAGTTTGCCCGTGAGATGCAGACATATTGTGAGCATTGGTGCGCCTCGAAAGGGGTAGATGGGGATTATGACAGACTGCTACAGCTGATCCTGATTGAACAGTTTAAAGGTTGTGTCCCTGACGGTATGAGACCCTGCCTAGATGAGAAAGAGGCAGACACTTTAGCCGCAACTGCTAAGTTAGCAGATGAGTAGGCGTTGACACATAAAACGAAGTTTGCCCCGAGTAAAGGCTACCAGAAGGGAAGTCAGGACGGCGGGGAGAGTCCGCCAGAAAAGTCAGAAAGTAAGCCGGGGACTAGTGAGAAGGCCAAGGTAGACCGGGAGCAGTCTGGTAGGAAGTCTCCTGGGGTGGTATGTTATAATTGTGGGAAAGTCGGACACTTTGCGTCCAGGTGCTTTGCCCCAAAGAAGGAGACGGGAAAAGGAAAGGCGGCGTTTCTGACTGGCTGTATTGAGCTGGTAAGCAAACCGCTAGGAGAGGAGAGGGCTACCAAAGTTCAGGAAGGGCGCGAGAGGTTTATCTCGGCCGGATTGGTGTCAGTGAAGGAGGGGTTAAAACCAGTTCCAGTGCGGAGCTGGAGAGACACGGGAGCGTGTCAGTCATTGATATTAAAGAGTGTGTTAGAGTTTAGTTCAGAGACCCAGACTGGGGAGGTCAGTGTCAAAGGCATTGGGCAAGGGACTGAAGCAGTGCCTTTGCACCAGATACACCTACAAAGCAACTTGGTCTCTGGACCAGTCACGATAGGGGTGAGGCTCGAACTACCGATGAAAGGCGTGGAGATCTTGCTCGGTAATGACCTCGCCGGTGGGGAAGTGTATCCGCAGTAAAATTGACAGGCCTGCCTGCCAGCATTGAGGCCCTGCCCATGGACTCACAGGGTTATCCCGTTTGCGCAGTGACTTGGCGTATGTCCAGAAAGACTGCCGAAATAGCTCTAGCGGAGACGTTTCTACCAGCCTTGTACCAGGAGGGGGTAGAAAGTGAAACAGGAGGAAGTGAGGAAATTAAGGTAGATTTATCATTAGAAAGGAAGGAATTTGTACAGGCGCAGGAGCGAGACGAGGAGCTGATGGTTTCGGTGGGGACAGCTCTCTCTGAAGCAGAATTAAAAAGAGAGCCAGTAGGCTATTGTGTGGAGGAGGGAGTACTAAGGAAGAAAGGGAGACCAAGTACCGTGCTCGCAGATGAGGAATGGAGGATGGTACCAAAAATTTATGGGGATGAGATTCTTAACCTGGCCCACAAGATACCCCTCGGTGGATATTTTGGGGGGAGGAAAACAGTCGGCGAAATCATGAAAGAGTTTTACTGGCTGCACAGGAGGAAGGATGTTATTGACTATTGTAGATGTGAGTTAACACAGTTAGAGGCTATTAACATGTTAAAAGCTCACCACGATCAGAAAACAAATCTAGCTGGTGATATCATGAAAATTAATGAAGCTAGGGTGCCACCTGATAAGGGGAGGGCCCATTTTGAAAAGTGTGGTGCCAACCAGATGGGAGAAGTCTATCGTTTTGGCCAGCTTGGCTGATAAGGTCTCTCCCTTAATCCCCGAACAAAGCGAGCTAGTTAAACGGCACGCACACGGATGTCCGAACGTCACGGTACATGGGGTGGTTGTCACGTCAGGTCAGCCTAGTGAGCAACACCCCTATAGAATGATTAATTCAGTGTCAAAAGGGCTAAAGAACACAGAAGTGTATATTGGCGATGTAGTAGTCTGGAGTGACACGTGGGAGGAACACATTTCAGTGGTAGAAGAGCTGTTTAAATGGCTGTCTGAAGCCAGCCTGATAGTGAACCTCGCAAAAAGTGAGTTCGGCCACGCGAAGGTCACTTATCTGGGATTTGTGGTAGGACAGGGGCAGCTGGCTCCGATGCAAGCTAAGGTGCGGGCTATCTCTGAAGTCCCCACCCCGACAGACAAGAGAGCCCGGAGAAGGTTCTTGGAGATGGTGGGGTACCATCGGAAGTTTTGCAGAAAAAAAACAACAACTTTGCGGATGGTACCCACCCTCTTATTAAGCCCTTGCCAAAGAATGCTAAGTTGGTATGGGACGACCCTTGTTATCTGTGTCCGGGGCGAAAACCACTGAGACGTTATACTGATCACAATTCATTAGTGTTTTCGGCCACTATGAAGTTTGCTAAGTTGGAGCCTGGTTTAAAGGATTATTAAAATAACACATATAAAAGGAACAGAAAATGTGATTGCTGACTGTCTGTCAGGTGTTGACAACTTAAAAAGTCTCTGTATTAGCCAAAAAGCTGATAAACATGTATATTTGTGTGTATATGATAGTGTATTCATGACTATATTTTAACCCCGGTAAAAATCCTTTGAAGTGTAGGGATGTGACAAAAGAACCAGTTATCAGAAGATTGATGCCGATAAGAGGACAATGGGGGAACCTTCAAGAGATGTTAATGAGAGACGAGAGGGATTAACGGAAAGGAGACACAGTTCCGAGTATTGTCAGAGACCGGGGCTTTGAACCCTGAACTGTTTGAAGTGTGATGGACAGGCGATACCCCAGCAGGGGGATAAAAAGGGACAGGTTCGCTAAGGCAAGGGACACATGACTCCACGAGGTAACGAGACCCTGAAAGCGGTGTGCCCCCCCACTAGTTGGTGGGAGTTTTTTTGGAGGTCTGGTCGCGGGACCAGCCATAGACACACAGGGTAGAAAGGTACGGATCGGCGGGAACCTGGTGTGTGTGTCCACCCTTGCCTGGGTGCCGGGTTCACCGCAGAAGAACGATCGTATCTGGAATGGAGGGGTCACAGTCAGTGACCTCAGAAGACATTACAAAGGGCTCGCCCGAAAGCTGACTGCGAGGAATATCGAAGGCCTGTTTGGAATCCAATTTGAATATTTATTCGTTCCCTCTCTGCCCCCCGCCCCCAATGGCACAACAGTGATTACTGTGAACTGAACTGAACTCAATTGAACTGAACTTTGCGTCACTTGAAACTGGTCATTTACCCCTAGACGGCGATAGAGCTTGATTGATCCTATCATCCTAGTTCTGTGTACATGTGTGTTTATCATTGCTGAACTGTTGCATTTATTATCCTGTTGATTAGAGTACTGTGTTGCTTATTTCTTTAATAAAACTTTCTTAGTTCCAGTAATCCAGACTCCAACTAAGTGGTCCATTTCTGCTGGTTTGGCAACCCAGTTATGGGATACGTAACAAGATCTATCCAAGGTGCACCATATTGATACAATTACGAAGAAGGCACTACAGTAGCTGTACTTCATTAGGAGTTTGAGTAGATTTGGTACGTCACAAAAGATTTTAGCACATTTCTACAAAAGTACCGTGAAGAGCATTCTAGTTGGTTGAATAACCATCTGGTATGGAGGGGCAACGGCATAAGATCAGAATAAACTGCAGAAAGTTGTAAACTCAGCTAGCTCCATTGAAGACACCTTCAAAAGTCAGTGCCTCAAGAAGGCAGCATCTATCATTAAGGAACTTCACCATCTAGAACATGCCCTCTTCTCATTGCTACCATCAGGGGAGAGATACAGGAGCCTGAAGACACACACTCAACAGTTTTAAGAACAATTTCTTCTCCTCCACCATCAAATTTCTGAAGGACCAATAACCCATACACACAACCTCGCTTTTTGCTTTCTTTTTCCACATTTTTTATATATTTCACACTGTAACTTACAGTAATTTTTAATGTATTGCACTGTACTGCTGCTGCAAAACAAATTTCATGACATACATCAGTGATAATAATTCTAATTCTGATTTACTGTCTAGAACATAAGAGGTAGGAAACAAAATTGAATAACGGTTCTGTGGATCATCTTTATTCATCCTTTATTTTATGCTCCACTCGTGCTCAGTTGTCAGTGTTACTGAGGAGCACAGCTTTTCAGATCCTTTTTATTTTTGGCCTCCAGCATCGCTGTAATAATTCTTAATGGAAGCATAAGGAAAACCTTTTTGTCTTTAGAGGTCATTCTACAACTTTTTAGCCTTGACACAGACAGCATTTGCCTGATATATCTTGTGCTTTCTTTTATTATTTAACAACTAAACTACCTACACAAATACTCAATGAGTGCAGATGCTTAAAGACAATTTTCCTGCCAAAACAAAATCAACATGAAGGCTGCATACAGGTTACCATCACCTGACTTATGGACAACCCTACGTAAAAGCAAGCTCATGTTATTAAATTATAAAATCTGACGTACAAATGGTAGATCTCTCTCCAATTTTGTAATTGTTCTTTTAGCCTTGTATGCGTTTCATTGCTATACCACTGAGTGACCCTTGCACATTTTCTGACTTCAGCACAAAATCGACTTAAGAAAGTCTGGTAAACCAGTTCGCTAACTGGGGACGGCAATAGAAAAAGGCACTTTCAGGCATTATGGTATATTATGAGCTACTTTACAATATTTTCAATTGTGAAATGAACATACCAAGAGGAATAATGAGAAACCTCATGTAGCCAAACCAGTCAGGTGTCTTGTGCGACAGCTGCTCCACAAAGAGCCGTAGAATAGCACTCAGGAAATGCTGGGCTCCTGCCACAGTCACTTTAATGGGATTTGGAGTTTGGGAGTTACAGTTACAGCTGAAAACAAAGGAAAATTGGTGTCTGTATTAAAAAAAATGCAGCCTTAACAAAAGCTAACACACAAGTGCAAGTTTTAACATTAAATTATCTCAAGGTTCATTTCAAACAAAATCTGACATCGAGCCATTGGAAGTGGTATTATTGCAGATCATGTAATAATGAAGACTGAGGTCATCTGGTTGAGCAAGTTTGTGCTGGCTTTTGGAAAGAGAAATCATGATCATATACTTCCTTTGCCTCATAACCCTTTATGTTCTTCATCTTCTGTTTGCTGTCTATTCCTCTTCAAAATTTATGAATCAGCTGCTGCTACTTTTTTCCAGACAGTATTGCACATCCCAATAGGTATCATTGAAAAAAAACTTGAATTTTGGTCTGAGTTTAATTTTTCTTTTCTTATTCCAACAAAAGCTCTTGCTGGTAGATTGCTTTTTTCCCCCAAGGATTACAATGCCAACATTTCCTCTTAATTAGATTTGTTTGCATTACTATCTTTGTATCTTTATTAATATTCCAATTAGGGCATAAGAAGTGTTTCTTTTCAGTTAAAGGATAATGCATTGGCTTTTATTTTTACATTTATAAACCATCTCATCAACATGGCCTTCCACCTAGTGCCTTTTGATTATATACAAGTACCAAGATATGTAGCCACGTAGTTTTCAAGATACTGCCATTTGTGATATGTTTCCATTTTCACTCTTCATAAGTCATCACTACTTCACACCTACCGACACTATGCCCATGTCATTCTGAGGCCTCTAACTATCCTTATCACTACTACTTAGCCAGTTTTTTAAACTTCTACACATTTTATAACATCAGCCACGTATCAACATTGCAAAGCAAAAGTGACATTTGCAAATCTTTTAGCCTCCTCCCCCAGCCGTCTGAAAACATCCATCACCGATCACCCTCAGCTTCATGTTACTAAGCAAGTTTATCTATTAGTATTCCAATAATTCTGTTAATTCTTCAGCCACTTATAATTTTCATCGCTCTTGTTGAACATCTTCAAGAACTTAATATAAAAATCAGTATTGCTTTGTTTATTTAAAAGACACTGCAACAGCTCCACCATTCAATCATGGCTGATTTATTTTTCAGCCCTATTCTCCTGCCTTCTCCTTCTTACCAATCAAGAACCTATCAATCTTTTCCTTAAATATACCCAATGATGTGGCCTCCACAGCCCTCTGTGGCAACAAATTCCACAGGCTCACCATCATCTGGCTGAAAAAATGTCTGCTCCATTTCAAAGGGACATTCTGTTATTCTGAGATCCCGGACTCTCCTACCAGAGGAAACATCCTTTCTCTGTCCACTTTATCTAGGCTTTTCAGTATCTGGTACATGTCAATGAGATCTACCCTTATTCTTCTGTACTTCTTCAACTGAAGGCCAGAGACACCTGTTGCATTAATGAACTATATCTTTGGATTAGTCAGACTGAACTTAATACAATCGATGTTGATGATTTCCCTAGTTCTTTTAGTTCTTCCTGTTACTTTACTGGCTCATTTACTGTCTCCCCTTTCTTTACACTACAAATTCTTCAGTTTTCTATCATTAATTCTGAAAATTAAAATAATTGAGACCAATGTTTTTACCTTCCTTTGTAGTTTTCGGCAATTATGGATGCATTCCAGTTGAACTAGGTGATTTATGAAGTTTTCAAATCAAATGGTTCAACTTAATATCAGAAAATGTATACAGTATACAACCTGAAATTCTTACTCTTCACGAAGACATCCACGAAACAAGAAACCCCCAAAACCCAAATCCTCTTCCCCCTACCCGCACAAACAACAGAAACATTGACCCTCCCACCACTTGCACCAACAGAAGCACCATTCTCTCTCCCCAACGTGCAGGCAATAGCAAAAGGCCCCAAAGAGACCGTGATTTGGAGTCCATCAAGTTTTGATAATGATTTTTCAATAAAACCTAAAGTCTGGTCAGAGTGATATGCTTTAAGCCACTTCTTAAGAGATGGTACAAATTAAAGATCTAGGGTGAGAGTTCTAACACAAAATGCTTTTGTTGAGAAAGGAATTACTGCCAATGGTTGATAGTGTGAAAGAAACTGGAATTAAAAGAGCATAGAAAATCTGTAAATATGAGAAAGTCTGCAAATGCTGGAAATCCAATGCTGGAAAACACATATAAAACTCAGGAGGAACTCAGCAGATCAGACAGCATCAATGGAAATGAATAAATAGTCAAGGTTTTGGGCCGAGAAAATAGATCACTGAGATAAGGATGAGATAAGTTATGCTAATCCTTAAAGGACGAACATATTTAAATCAAGATAATCCTAGAGTGCTTAAGGAAGTATCCCAAGAAATAGTGGATGCATTAGTGATAATTTTTCAAAACTCGTTAGATTCTAGACTAGTTCCTGAGGATTGGAGGGTGGCTAATGTAACTCCACTTTTTAAAAAAGGAGGGAGAGAGAAACCAGGGAATTATAGACCGGTTAGCCTAACGTCGGTGGTGGGGAAACTGCTGGAGTCAGTTATCAAGGATGTGATAACAGCACATTTGAAAAGCGGTGAAATCATCGGACAAAGTCAGCATGGATTTGTGAAAGGAAAATCATGTCTGACGAATCTCATAGAATTTTTTGAGGATGTAACTAGTAGAGTGGATAGGGGAGAACCAGTGGATGTGGTATATTTGGATTTTCAAAAGGCTTTTGACAAGGTCCCACACAGGAGATTAGTGTGCAAACTTAAAGCACACGGTATTGGGGGTAAGGTATTGGTGTGGGTGGAGAATTGGTTAGCAGACAGGAAGCAAAGAGTGGGAATAAACGGGACCTTTTCAGAATGGCAGGCGGTGACTAGTGGGGTACCGCAAGGCTCAGTGCTGGGACCCCAGTTGTTTACAATATATATTAATGACTTGGATGAGGGAATTAAATGCAGCATCTCCAAGTTTGCGGATGACACGAAGCTGGGTGGCAGTGTTAGCTGTGAGGAGGATGCAGGGTGACTTGGATAGGTTGGGTGAGTGGGCAAATTCATGGCAGATGCAATTTAATGTGGATAAATGTGAAGTTATCCACTTTGGTGGCAAAAATAGGAAAACAGATTATCTGAATGGTGGCCAATTAGGAAAAGGGGAGGTGCAATGAGACCTGGGTGTCATTATACACCAGTCATTGAAAGTGGGCATGCAGGTACAGCAGGCGGTGAAAGAGGCAAATGGTATGCTGGCATTTATAGCAAGAGGATTCGAGTACAGGAGCAGGGAGGTACTACTGCAGTTGTACAAGGCCTTGGTGAGACCACACCTGGAGTATTGTGTGCAGTTTTGGTCCCCTAATCTGAGGAAAGACATCCTTGCCATAGAGGGAGTACAAAGAAGGTTCACCAGATTGATTCCTGGGATGGCAGGACTTTCACATGAAGAAAGACTGGATGAACGGGGCTTGTACTCATTGGAATTTAGAAGATTGAGGGGGGATCTGATTGAAACGTATAAAATCCTAAAGGGATTGGACGGGCTAGATGCAGGAAGATTGTTCCCAATGTTGGGGAAGTCCAGAACGAGGGGCCACAGTTTGAGGATAGAGGGGAAGCCTTTTAGGACCGAGATTAGGAAAAACTTCTTCACACAGAGAGTGGTGAATCTGTGGAATTCTCTGCCACAGGAAACAGTTGAGGCCAGTTCATTGGCTATATTTAAGAGGGAGTTAGATATGGCCCTTGTGGCTACAGGGGTCAGGGGGTATGGAGGGAAGGCTGGGGCAGGGTTCTGAGTTGGATGATCAGCCATGATCATAATAAATGGCAGTGCAGGCTCGAAGGGCCAAATGGCCTACTCCTGCACCTATTTTCTATGTTTCTATGTTTCTATGTAAATAATGAGACAGAGGAGGGTCAGTGGTGTTGTAAACTTGGATTATCAGAAGGCGTTTGATAAGATGCTGCACATGAAGCTTGCTTAACAAGATAAGAGCCCATGGTATTTCAGGAAAGATACTCAAATGGATAGAGCATTGGCTGATTGGCAGGAGGCAAAGAGTGGGAGTATAGGGAGCCTTTCTGAATTGGCTGCTGGTGACAAGTAGAGTTCCACAGTTTTCTATGTTTCTATGTTTCTATAATGTTTAATCAGAAAGTTATGAGGACCCATGTGAAGATTGAATAGATCAAGTGTAAATGATATTGTAGGAAGGAGAATTTCAACACGTTCGAGTGAAGAGAGGATGGTCAGATTTATGCTGGAAGAGTTCCTTAATAATGGGGATTTCAACAACAGGTGAGCCGAATCTGGGGCTGCATTAAGCAGCTCAAATCTAAAATAGTTACGAGTGTAAGTGTGGAAGTCCAAGTTCCTCCTTGTATGCATCCTCTGTGCTTGGCTCAAAGAACAAGTTAACTTGTTGCAGACTTGGTGTTGATTTCAGTCAATGCCCCTCATTACACAAGTCAAAAATAGCTACATATCAAACTATCCAATTCTTGTCTTGGGCAAAATGCCTGGACATTATTTATGGGCTCCAACAAGGCTATGAAGAGCAATTTGTCACACAGAGCCAAAACACAGCATCACAGTAGACAGTGCAGCTAAATCAGGTTACCACTGTTTTTTATGTCATTACTGGGATTCTTCACATTGTCAAGCAGCAGCAGCACTGGTTGCTCTGAATTAAGCAGAGATGGACACAGAGTCTATAGAAGTGAGGCAAAGCAGCATCAACTTCATGGATTCTGTGCATATTAGAGGAGTAGGTATTTGCTATCCCGAGGCAAGTCAAGATGGATAAATCCCCAGGGCTGACAGAATTTCCTTTGGATTCTACAGGAGGCAAGTGCAAAAATTGCTGGGCCCCTAACAGAGAACATTTAAATCATCCTTAGTAATGGGAGAGGTACCAGTGGATTGGAGGATAGCCAATGTTGTTCCACTGTTTAAAAAGGTTCCAAGCAAATAAAAGGGGAAATTATAGGCTGATGAGTCTGACATCAGTTGTGGGAAAGTTACTGGAAGGTATTTGAAGAGACTGGATATCTAAGTATTTGAATAGACATGGTCTGATTAAGGATAGTCAGCATGGCTTTGTTCATGATAGGTGATGTCTAACCAATCTTAAAGAGCTTTTCAAGGAAGTTTTACCAGGAAAGTTGATGAAGACAAGGCAGTAGATGTTGTCTACGTGGACTTTACCAAGGCATTTGACAACGTACACCATGGGAGGTTGGTCAAAAAAGTTCAGGCACCTGGCATTCTGGAAAAGGTAGCAAATTGGATTAAACGTTGGCCTTGTGGGAGAAACCAGAGAGTGGTAGTAGAAGGTGCCTCTCTGACTGGAGGCCTGTGACTAGTGGAGTGCTGCAGGAATTAGCGCTGGGTCCTTTGTTGTTTGTCATCTATATCAATGATCTGGATGATAATGTGGTTAATTTGATCAGCAAATTTGCAGATGACACCAAGATAGGGATGGAGTAGACAGTGAGGAAGGCTATCATGGCATGCAGAGAAAATGGTATCAGCTGGAAAAATAGACTAAAAAATGGCAGATGGAAATCAATGCAGACAAATGTGAGGTCTTGCACTTTCGGTAGGACTAACCAAGGTAGGTTTTATACAATGAACACTGAGGAGTGTGGTAGAACAAAGGGATCTGGGAATTTAGGTCCTTAATTCTTTGAAAGTGGCATCACAGGTAGGTAGGGTCATAAAGAAAGCATTTGGCACATTGGCCTTCATAGATTAATGTATTGAGTACAGGAGGTAGCATGTTGAAGTTGTTGAAGACGTTGGTGAGGCCTAATTTGGAGTATTGTGTGCAATTCTGGTCACTTGCCTACAGGAAAGATGGAAATAAGGTTGAACAAGTACAGAAAAAAATTTACAAGGATGTGCCAGGTCTGGAGGACCTGAGTTATAAAGAAAGATTGAATAGGTTAGGACTGTATTCTTTAGAATGTAGACGATGAAGAGGAGATTCATTAAGGTATACAAAATTATGAGGGGTATAGATAAGGTTAATGCAAGCAAGCTTTTTCCACTGAAGTTGAGTGGGATTACAAACAAAGGTAATTGGTTAAAGGTGAAAGGTGAGAAGTTTAAGTGCAACAGGAGGGGAAACTTCTTCACTTAGAAGGTCGTGGGAGTATGGAATGAGCTGCCAGCACAATTGGTGCATGCGAGCTAGATTTCAAGATTTAAGTTAAGTTTGGATAGGTACATGGATAGTCAGGGTATAGAGGGCTATGGCCCTGGTGCAGGTTGCTAGGAGTAGGCAGTTTAAATCATTTTGGCATGGACTAGATTGCCAAAGGCCCTGTTTCTGTGCTTTACTTCTCTATGATTTCCTTCTTGAATAATAGAACATCAGTCACTCTTCTGTCCTCTGGGACCTTGTCTGTGGCTAGAGAGGACACAAAGATGTTGGTAAAGGTCCCAGCAATCTATTCTCTTGACTCTCTCAATAACCTGGGGTATATCCCATCAGGCCCTGCAGACTGATCCATTTTAATGCTCTTTAAGATACCCAACACTACCCCCTCCTTTATCCTACCCTCTCCCTAGTCATCCTCTTACTCTTAGCGTATGTACAGACTGCCTTGGGATTCACTTTAATCCTACTTGCCAAGGTTTTTTTTCCATAGCCACACCTGGATTTCCCAATTCCTTTCCCGAGTTCTTTTCAGGCTTCTTTATAATCCTCAAGGGTTCGGTTTCATTCTAGCTTCTGAAGCTTTACATACTTCTCTTCTTGACTAAATTCATCACCTCTCTCAACATCCAAGGTTCTCTTACCTTGCCATCCTTGTCCTTCCTTCTGACTGGAACATACCTGTCCTGTACTCTTGGTCTTCAAACACCTTCCACAGGTTAGGAGTGGACTTGCAGAAAAACAGCTGTTCCCAATTAACTCTCTCTAGTTCCTACCTAATGCTCTTGTATTTTTCCCTGCTCTAATTTAATACTCTCCCACAAGGTCCAAGCAATATGCTTAAGCAGCCTCAGTGCAGGGCTGCCTGTGGTGGAAAGGAAGGGGAATGTCCTTTGCCCACAGGAGGCAAGGAGGCCGTCCAGAGAAACTAGTGGCAAGGGTTCACTGAGGAGATAAGTGACTTCAACCAAACATCAAAGACCTGACAACAGTGCATCAAAAAAAATCAACGATCTTATACATTTTACATAGTATTTAAAAGTTATACATTTTTAAATACCATGTTGCAAAGCTATTTTAAAGCTCACTCACTGTCAGTAATTCAATGTGAAATGTCACTCCTGCACAGTTGACAGGCCCAGACCACCTCCATCACCCCACTCCACAGGGGAAATGGCAACGTCCATATTTTGGGCAGCAGTAACTGAGAAAAATAGTTGAAACTACTGACAATCATTGAATCATGGCACTCTAATCCTGCTTCTTATAGCTCATACTTTCTTCTCATTTGCAGCCTGTAGGTGGTGTAAGCATGCCGCTCTTACCAGCCCAAATGCACGCCAAACCCTAGACAACGGGCTCTTTAAGTTTTCTATTAAGTTCAACTGAACTAACGGTATGCCAGCCAAAATAGAGCAAAGCTGAAAATACACTAAATGCTCCATTTAGCAATGCTTAGCCATCAGTGCAGATATACAGTGACACAACGTAACTTAGAGATCAACTTAAAGATAGAGAGAGACAGGGCAGAATATTAGATTCTGCAATTTAACAGCCCCGCTTTGTTCCTCAATTCTAACCAAACAGGTTTTGCCTCCAAACTATCACTTGCATTATTACTATAACTGTATCAATTCCCTGTGGCTTTTCTACCTGCCTGGGCACAACCTAGGAATATCACGCTTTATCAGAGCGTGGTGACAGCATGCGTTCAAGCAACACGTGACAGACCCAATTACATAATTCAGCCTGATATTTTAGTACATCAATGAAGGGCAGCTGCACCACTATATCAGCAAGTCTTACCACTATCCACCATAAAAGGAGGATACAAATAAAGACCATATAACTTCCGCGCCAATATTTACCCTTCACCACCAAAACACTCATTGGGTCATTGTTGCTAGTCGAAGCTTGCTATATGCAAGTTATTTGGTTACATCTACAGTGTCTTGCAAAGGTATTCAGCCCCCACAACTATTTCCACATTTTACTGTCCCATTTTCTAAATTTAAAATGTATTGAAATAGGATTATTTAAGGTAATCTACAAAACATTGTGCATCATGTCAAAACAAAAAAAAATTCCAAAAGATGTCAAAGATTTACCAAAATTGAAAAAAAAACTGTGGGGCTGAAAAAGTATTCATCCCCTTTCCTAACATTCCTCAGGTGCAATATACTGTATTACCTTACCAACTCACCCAATGTGTGATGTAGAAAATTGATCAAAATAGGATATTTTAAGAGATTCCTGGTTAGGTACATGGAGCTTAGAAAAATAGAGGGCTATGGGTAACCCTAGGTAATTTCTAAAGTAAGTACATGTTCGGCACAGCATTGTGGGCCGAAGGGCCTGTATTGTGCTGTAGGTTTTCTATGCTTCTATGTTTCTACGTTAGCTGTTTTCAAATAATTCGTAAGAATAAATACCCCTCTCTTTGTAAGGTCTAACACACTAAACCAAAATGAAGCCAAAAGTCAGGGAAATTATAATAAAAAAGCAGAAATATGGGGAAGAGTACTATTCCATTTCAAAGGCACTAAACATGCCTTGGAGCTCAGTACCGTCCAGCATGAAAAGTGGTAGAATATGAAACCAGCCACATTGCCTAGGTCAGGCTGCCCCTCTAAACTTAGTCACAGGAGAAGAATGGCTATTGTAAGTGAGGCTGCTGAGATGCCAACAGTCACACTGAGTGATTTGCAGAAGTCAGTAGCTGCAAATGGAGATAAAGTACTCTAAGGCCTTGAACGAAAATAATATTTATGAGTGGCAAGGAAGAAGTCCTGCCTAAAAAAATGTATATTCTTATCTGTAAAAAATTTTCAAAGCTTCATATTGAAGATGATATAAAAATGTGCAAGAAGGCCTTTAGTCGGATGAGACTAAAGTGGAACTTTTTTGGCCTCAATACTATGTGATACGTGTGACATATATTTAATGCTGTGCATCAGCTAGGTAATACCATCCCTACTGTAGAGTATGGAGGATATAGCATAAGACCATGAGATAAAGGAGCAGAATTAGGCCATTTCATCATGACTGATCCATTTTTCCTCTCAGCCCCTATCTTCTGCCTTCCCTCCTTGACCAATCAAGAATCTGTCAACCTCTGCCTTAAATATACATAAAGACTTGGCCTCCACAGCCACTTGTGGTAACGATTTCCAGATTCACCACTTCCTAGCTAAAGGAATTCCTCCTCATCTCCATTCTAAAAGGTTGCTCCTCTATTCTGAGGCTGTGTCATCTGGTCCTAGACTCCCCCACCATAGGAAACATCATCTCCACATCCACTTGATCAAGGCCTTTCACCATTCGATAGGTTTCAATTAGGTCACCCCTCACTCTTCTGAATTCTAAGCCCAGAGCCATCAAACGCTGTTCATATGCCAAGACGTTCAATCCTGGAATCATTTTTGTGAACCTCCTTTGAACCCTCTCCAGTGTCAGCACTTCCTTTCTAAGAGATTCAAAACTGCTCACAGTACTCCAAGTGAGGCCTCTCCAGTGCTTTATAAAGCCTCAACATGACATCCTTGCTTTTATATTCTAGTGCTTTTGAAATGAAGCCACTGCTTTTTCTATGCTAGTATCTTTCCTGTAGTACCATGGCTCTTACCTTGCTAAGCAGCCTCATCAGTGGTATTTTATCAAACTCTTCTGAAAATCCAAGAACACAACATCAACCGATTCTCCTTTGTCAATCCCACTTGTTATTTCTTCAAAGAATTCTAACAGATTTTTCAAACAGGAATTTCCCTTGAGGGAACCATGCTGACTATGGTCTATTTTATCATGTGCCTCAAAGTACCCCAGAACCACATCCTTAACAATCAACTTCAACATCTTCCCAACCACTGAGGTCAGACTAACTGGCCTATAGTTTCTGTTCTTCCACCTCTCTCCTTTCTTGAAGAGAGGAGTGACATTTGCAATTTTCCAGTCTTCCAAAACCATTCCAGAATCAAGTGATTCTTGAAAGATCATTACTAATGAGTATAGGAACCGTAGTGTACAAAGGCTGTTGAAAATCTAGTCAAGAAGAAAAGCTCACGAAAGGTTCAAAAACCTAGGTAATGATAGAGATCTAGAAGATTATAAGGCCAGCAGGAAGGAGCTTAAGAATGAAATTAGAAGAGCCAGAAGGGGCCATGAGAAGGCCTTGGCGAGCAGGATTAAAGAAAACCCCAAGGCATTCTACAAGTATGTGAAGAGCAAAGGATAAGATGTGAGAGAATAGGACCAATCAAATGTGACAGTGGAAAAGTGTATATGGAACCGAAGGAGATAGCTGAGGTACTTAAGGAATACTTTGCTTCAGTATTCACTATGGAAAAGGTTCTTGGTGATTGTAGGGATGACTTACAGCAGATTGAAAGGCTTGGGCATGTAGACGTTAAGAAAGAGGATGTGTTGGAGCTTTTGGAAAGCATCAAGTTGGATAAGTCTCCAGGACCGGACGAGATATACCCCAGTGGGAGGTGAGGGAGGAGATTGCTGAGCCTCTGGCAATGATCTTTGCATCATCAATGAGGACAGGGGAGGTTCCGGAGGATTGGAGGGTTGTAGGTGTTGTTCCTTTATTCAAGAAAGGAAGTAGAGATAGCCCAGGAAATTATAGACCAGTGAGTCTTAATTCAGTGGCTGGTAAGTTGATGGAAAAGATCCTGAGAGGCAGGACTTATGAACGTTTGGAGAGACATAATATGATTAGGAATAGTCAGCATGACTTTGTCAAAGGCAGGTCGTATCTTATGAGCGTGATTGAATTTTTTGAGGATGTAACTAAACACATTGATGAAGGTAGAGCAGTAGATGTAGTGTATATGGATTTCAGCAAGGCATTTGATAAGGTACTCCATGCAAGGCTTATTAAAAAAGTAAGGAGGCATGGGGTCCAAGGGGACCATGCTTTGTGGATCCAGAACTGGCTTTCCCACAGAAGGCAAAGAGTGGTTGTAAATGGGTCATATCCTGCATGGAGGTCAGTGATCAGTGCTGTGTTTCAGCGATCTGTTCTGGGACCCCTTCTCTTTGTGGTTTTTATAAATGACCAGGATGAGAAAGTAGAGGGATGGGTTAGTAAATTTGCTGATGACACAAAGGTTGGGGGTGTTGTGGATAGTGTGGAGGGCTGTCAGAGGTTACAGCGGGACACTGATAAGATGCAAAATTGGGCTGATAAGTGGCAGATGGAGTACAACCCAGATAAGCGTGAAGTGGTTCATTTTGGTAGGTCAAATATGATGGCAGAATATAGCATTAATAGTAAGACTCTTGGCAGTGTGGAGGATCAGAGGGATGTTGGAGTCCGAGGCCATAGGACACTCAAAGCTGCTACGCAGGTTGACTCCATGGTTAAGGCGGCATACGGTGCATTGGCCTTCATCAACAATGGGATTGAGTTTAAGGGCCGAGAGGTAATGCTACAGCTACTTAGGACTCTGGTCAGACCCACTTGGAGTACTGTGCTCAGTTCTGGTCCCCTCACTACAGGAAGGATGTGGAAACTATAGAAAGGGTGCAGAGATTTACAAGGATGTTGCCTGGATTGGGGAGCATGCCTTATGAGAATAGGTTGAGTGAACTCAGCCTTTTCTCCCTGGAGCAACAGAGGATGAGAGGTGACCTGATAGAGGTGGATAAGATGATGAGAGGCATTGATCGTATCGATGGTCAGAGGCTTTTTCCCAGGGCTGAAATGGCTATCACGAGGGCACAGTTTTAAGGTGCTTGGAAGTAGGTACAGAAGAGATGTCAGCGGTAAGTTTTTTTACACAGAGAGTGGTGAGTGAGTGGAATGGGCAGCTAGCAGTGGTGGTGGAGATGGATACAATAGGGTCTTTTAAGAGACTCCTTATAGGTACATGGAACTAAATAGAGGGCTATGGGTAACCCTAGGTAATTTCTATAAAGAAAGTACATGTTCAGCACAGCATTGTGGGCTGAAGGGGCTGTATGGTGCTGTAGTTTCTCTATGTTTCTAATGGCTCCAAATCTCTTCAGCCACCTCTTTTAGAACCCTGGGGTGTACACAATCTGGTCCAGGTGACTTATATACATTCAGACCTTTCAGTTTCCCAAGAACCACCTTTTGTAATTTGTAGACCATATCCCGCTCAACGGCATCTAAAGTTGAACACTTAATATTGAGGGGAATGGCCACACAGTCAGTGCAGAGTACACCTGTGGCTGTTCCCCTCAATGATAAGTATACAACTTTAGATGTCATTGAGCACAGTCAGTGCAGAGTACACCTATTTCACTTTCTTTTCCTGACAGTCACTCAGTTACCTGTCTCCTGCAATCTAGGGGTGATTATCTCCCTGTAGCTCCAATCTATCACCTCCTCATTCTCCCCTATGAATCGAAGGTCATCAAGCTGCAAATGCAGTTCCTTAATACGTTTTCGCAGGAGCTGCAGCTCAATGCGCCCGGTGCAGATGTGTTTATCCAGGAGACTGGAGGTGTTCCAGACTTCCTACATCCCACCCACATGATCGAACATCTCTGGCAAGACCTCAAGATTGCTGTCCACTGTCATTAACCAACTAACCTGGCACAGCTTGAGTAACTTTGCAAGGAGGAATGGGCAAATCTTGCTCCATTCCGTTGTGCAAAGCAAACAGAACACAGAACAACACAGCACAGTAACAGACCATTCAGGCTACAATGTTGTGCCAAACCAACTAAAAAGCAAATCAAAAAAAAACAAACACTAATCCTTCCTACCTACACTATGTCCATATTCCCGCCATCTTCCTTGCATCCATGTGGCTATCCAAGCATCTCTTAAAAGCCTCTTAATGTATTTGCATCTCCTATCATACCAGGCATCCATGACTTTATAAGTAAAAAACTTACCCCTCACATCCCCTTTGAACCTACCTCCCACTCACCTTCAATGCATGCCCTCTGGTATTAGACATTTCAACCCTGGGAAACAGATACTCTCTACTCACTCTATCTATGTCTTTCATAATCTTATAAACTTCTATCAGATATCCCCTCAACCTCCAGAGAAAACAACCCTAGTATATTCAGCATCTTGTGATAACAAATGGCCTCTAAACCAGGCAACATCCTGGTAAACCTCCTCTGCACCCTCTACAAAGCCTCAACATCCTTCCTATAGTGGGGTGACCAGAACTGTAGGTAATACTGCAGATGTGGCCAAACCAGAGTTTTATGAAGTTACAACATAACCTCCTGACTTTTGAACTCAATGCCTTGACTAATAAAAGCAAGCATTCCATAAGTCTTCTTAACCACCTTATCAACCTGTGAGGCCACTTTCAAGGAGCGAAGGACTTGGATCCCAAGATCTCTCTGCTCAGCAACACTGTTATGGATCTTGCCGTTATCAATGTACTATCTCCTTGCATTTGCCCTACCGAGGTCCAACATCTCACATTTATCTGGGTTAAATTCTATCTGCCATTTCTCTGCCCACATCTGCAACTGATCTAAACCATACTGTATTCTTTGCCAGTCTTCTACAATATCCAGAACTCCATCAATCTTGATATCATCCACAAACATACTAACAAACTTATTTTCATCCTCGTCATTTATATACATCACAAATTGCAGAGATTCCAGCACAGAGCCCTGCAGAATATCACTAATTACAGACCTCCAGCTTGAATAAATCCCTTCAACCACTACCCTCTTCTATGCACAAGCCAGTTCCAAATCCAAACAGCCAATTCGCCGTGAACACCATGCATCTTAAAGTTCTGGATTAACTTTGTCAAACACATTATGAAAATTCATGTAGGCGACATCCACTGCCCTGCGCTCATCAATTTCTCTTGTCATCTTGTCAAAAAATTCAAACAAATTGGTAAGGCACACTCAATGCCATGCCAAAATTTTCTCCAGCAGTTTCCCTACAACTGACGAGAGACTCACCGGACTACAGTTCCCAGGGCTTTCCCTTGTTCCCTTCTTAAATAGAGGTACAGCATCAGCCTGTGGCTAGAGAGGACCCGAAGATCCTGGGACCAGCAATCTCATCTCTTGCCTTGTTCAATAACCTGGGGTAAACTCCATCAGGCCCTGGAGACTTATCCACCTTAATAATAATTAGAAGGCCTCCTAATTAAGACATTTAGAGGACAAGGAGGGGCCCTGACAACCACGTGTGCAAGAAATACATTCTGCTGCAGCTTCTTACAGACCACATTAGGGAACTGGAACTTAATGAATTCCAGATCATTCAAGAGGCTGGGGCTTGATTGACAGGGGATACAGAGAGATAGCTACGACTAAGGTGAAGAGCACTTACCTGTAACCATCAGGAGAGAGAAAGGGGATAGGCAGCCATGCTGTGGCTGTTCCACTCAGTAACAAATATGTTGTTTTGGATACTGTTAGGGAAGTGGGTGGGGGGGCACCTAGCTGAGGAAAGCTGCAGCAGTCAGGTCTCTGAACTGAGTCTGGTTCTACGGCTCAGAAGAGAAAGGGGCAAATTGAGGTGAACAGTACTGATAGGGGATTCATTGGTTAGGGAATAGGCAGGATATTTTGTAGACTAGAACAAGTTAGCGGATGGTACATTGGCTCCCTGGAGCCAGGGCCAGGGACATCTTGGATCGAGTCAGTAATACTGATCCATATCAGTACCAATGACAGAGGCAGGAACAGCAATCGGGTTTTGCAGAGTGATTTGAGGGAGTTAGATGCTAAGTTAAAGAACATGAACTTCAGGATGGTGATCTCAGGATTGCTATCCATGCCAGATGTGAAGGAGGAGAGAAATAGGGAGATAATATATGTGACACATGAGTAGTGAGATGGTGCAGGAGGGAGGGCTTCAGATTTTTGGATCATTGGGCTCTCTTCTGGGGAAGGTGAGATCTGTACAAATGGTACAATTTGCATCTGGAAAGGGAACCAATATCTTTGTCAGGGGTGGGAACAAGAATGCCAGTGCAGCTAGTGGAGATGTTATGAAATAAGATAAGAAGCCTATATACAAAGACAGGAACCAAAAGGTTGAGCATCAACCTTTCATATTCTTCAACCTACAGGCCCCTGAAACAGCATGAACAACTTCACTCACCTCAATTCTGAAAGTTATGGAATCCATTCAAAGACTATAACTTTTTCCAATGTTATTAATTACAAATTAATTAAATGGTTTTTTTTGTATTAACGCAGTTTTTCTTCTTCTGCACATCAGTTGTTTGTCAATCTTTCTTTGGTGTAATTTTTCATTGATTCTATTATATTTATTTGTTCTACAGTGAATGGCACAGGAAAATGAATCTCAGGGTAGGATATGATAGCAATTTGAATTTTGAGTATGGTGGAACTAATGTTCTGATTTGTTTCTAGTTAAATGCAAGGAATATTGTAGATAAGGCAGATGAGCTTAGAGTATGGAATTATGATATTGTAGCCAATAGTGAGACTTGGTTGCAGGAGCAGGAATGGCAGCTCATTGTTCCAGGGTTCCATTGTTTTTAGTATAATAGAGCAAGAGAAATTAAAGGGGGAGGGATGCCATTACAAGTCAAGAAAAATTTCTCAGCAATCCTCAGACAGGACAGACTGGAGAGCAAGCCTACTGAAGCTATATGGGTGGAACTGAGGAAAGTGAAAGGGATGACCACGTTAATGGAATTATAGTATAGACCGCCCAATAGTTAGCAGAATTTAGAAGAGCAAATTTGTAGGGATACTGCAGACTGTTGCAAGAAAAAGAAGGTTGTGATAGTAGGTGACTTCTAACTTTCCACATATCGACTAGGACTCTGTTTGTCAAATGTGTTCAACAAAGTTTCCTTAATTAATAGTTAAGTGTCCCAACTAGAGAGGGTGTGAAATTGGATCTCCTATTAGGGAAGATCTGCTTGATCTCTTATTCATTGACAAAAGTGTGTGCAGGAAAACACTTTTGATCTAGTGATCATAATTCCATTAATTTCAAAATAATTATAGAAGAGGATAGGACTGGTCCTTGGGTTGAGATTCTAAATTGAAGAAAAGCCAACTTTGATGGCAGGTGTGGATTGGGATAGGATGTTTTCTGACAAAAGGATACTTGGCAAGTGGAGGCATTCAAAGTGAAGTTTTAATAGTACAGAGCTTTTATGTTCATTTTCAATTACAATTAATTTTGCTTGTGACAAAATCCTTTGACCCCGAGACAGCAGTTTCGCCTGCTAATCAAACATGCCAGTGGCAGCTATAAGGACTAACTCTGACAATTCCTCATTGGGAAGGAGGCGTGTCTATACTGCTCTAAACCCAGTTAAATACAGTCAGTATTAGTAGATAGTCTGGTGTGGCCTTCAGCCTGTAATTGAATTGAATGATCTTTATTGTCATTATACATAGGTACAATGAAACCCTGTTTGGCTTCCTCTCAGGCAATTAAATAAAGCGGTAGATAAAAACAAGACAGTAATAGAAAAACAGTATTAAATAGATAAGTAGCAGAAAATAACCTTTGCTAGGTAAAGGTTTAGAAAAATGTAAAAGGAGAATGTAAAATTGGATTATAATAAAAGAGATATGGAGGGATTTCAAAGAGTTTTAAAGCTACGAATGTAAAATGCTATAAAGGTATTGTTTTGAAAATACATGCATTTTTCCTAGAGCTCTGCATTCTAAACTTCATGTTCACTTCTGCAACAGCAGAAATTTATTAAGCCCAGCTTCACTCTAAGCAACTGTACACGCATCAAATTTGTCTTTAGATGGGCGACTAAGTTCTTTTACAGGCACAAGTATACAAATACCTGTATAATAACTCATATGCAAAATTACAATCAATAATCATGATAACAAAGAAAAATTGAACTCACAAGCGTTGTATCCTGGAGACAATAGTTGTGAATGCTGCCTGTATATCAGCAGAAGAACACGTGCACACAATAGGGAGGTTGTGTTTCTGCAGCAACTCTGAGACGTACTGTAAGGCAGTGAAGTATCATTAAACAGGTATCCTATTCTCTCATCACGTTTCACAGTCTCAGCTCTAATCTGGACACTTCTTTGGTAGCATCAAGGTGGAGCTAATGAAAATACAACTACTTCAGACTGAATGTGAAGGGAAGTTTCTTCCCACATTTACCAACAGCTATTAGAATTGGACATCTGTTATTCATTTAGAAACTTTTGGAAAACAGACAACACATGTAAGGTTACATTTCAATATTCACAGTTAATTATACGGTGTGGGAGTGGAATTACATGTAGGCCAGACAAGATAAGCGATTCATTTTCAGCTTTTCATGAAGGACAGAGGAGAACCAGCTATGATACTGCAATAATCCAGTAGCATTCATGACCATTTTAAATTGGGTTACAGTCAATTAAGTTCCTTGAGGTTGTTATAGCCAGGGATGGTAATGGGGACGAGCACCCACTACCTATTAAATTCTCCCAATGGCATGCGTTTCAATAGCCTCTGACAACCAAGTCCAGCTCCTGGCCTTCACGCGTGGCTTAGTCACTAAACCCAGCAGAAATGCTTTTACTGACAGGAGAAGGGGTGAAGGCGAGTCACTGGCGCCTTAAAACTAGTGCTTAGGGTAGATGGGGCTTGTCAGAATTGGTTGGCAGCTCATGTAGGAGAAGGAAAACCTCAGCTGCACTGCAGTTACGCCACTCACGTGAAGGCTTTGGGAGTAAACCCTGAGGGAAAAATCCAGAGATGGAGTCCCGAAGACAGTCCTACATTGAATTCAATGATGACTGGCAACTCCAGCAATGCTGCTGGTGCCAAACTGTATTAATTTCTGCCGTTGCTTCGGATTCAGCAGATGCAGGGAGAGGGGGAGACTGCTGCATGGGCAACAACTTGCTCTCCATGTTGTACTGCCCAGGCTTGCATATCTATACAGCTAGGACACAACATCCATGGTCGACTATGACCTTGATCTTTTTTCTATAACTTGATATGGTAGTCACACTTGTTTTTAGATAGGGAAGCACAAAAAAATTAAAACAAGCCTGTTCATATGGCTAATAGACAAGCTCACTGCCTGTGTCCCATTGAGACAAAGAAAGTCTTGTGTTCAATCTCCTATTTGGACAGCATTTTTTGGATTCAGGAAAAAAAATAGAATGATGATCCTGATTATAATTCAACATTCCTTGCTGGAAGGTATGTAGAAAACTAGAGGATCTGGCACTCAACTGAGTAGTAGTCTGTAGTCAGATTTCTCCCCAACACCTGCAGCTAAGGCATACAAATAGAGGCGATGGCTTGGACAAGATGCTGGAGGGAATTGTTCACCAAAGGACTCAGTGTGTTCAGGGAAGAAAATTAATGCACTGCCAGCAAAAATTAGTATACAGGCAGTAAGTTGGCAGATTGCTCGTTCCAATGGGACTGAATGGGACATTGATTATATCAAGACAGACTTGCCATTTTAAGTCTCAAAAGTCACTAAATTGGAAATAGGTTGACCTTTCTCTATCTAAAGATAAAACCTGGCATTTAAACAGTGGCTTTCATTTCCTCAGAACATCCCAAAGCACTTCACTGCCAATGGAGATGTTCTGAAATCCTGCACAGTGATAATGTATGAAACATGGTAATCAACCTGCACAGAGTGATCTGCCAGACACTGCAGTTTAATAAATGCCCAGATTAGCAGCTCATGGTGTTACTGAGGATAAATATCAGCCATGAGACTGAGAGGACTTGTGTCATCTTTAAGTAGCATTGCAAAGACATTTTTACAAGTGATCCAACCGAGCAGACAAGCATCTCATTTAACAGACAATGCAGCACGCTCACTTAGTTGTTAGAAAGTACAGGCAGCATAATGTAAAATGCAGCCGAAACATACTCTCCAAATTGGTACATACCTGTCCCTGCCAGTCTGATGTATTGATCAAAATTATGTTTTCTGGCAACTGCTCATCTGAAATTAGGATGTGATTTAACTGGTCATAAACTGTTTTCCGAGGGATCTGCAGCACAAACAGAGAACGCAAAGATTGTAATACAAAAACTGAAACGCAAGCACATTTTCAGTCCGATTTCCCAGAGTGAGACAAAACCATGCCATTATCCAGGTTCTTGGGAATGGTTTGCAGCTATAATGTTTCACAAGTAATTATTTAATACACTCAGGAAGTTCACAAATTTGTTAACATTGAAATGTGCCAATCAATCCTCTGAGACCATTCAACCACTCAATGGGATGTCTGATTAGTATCACAACTTTATTCATTTATGCCTGCATTATATACTTTTCTACATACTTTACAGTGAAAAAAAAATTCACCACATTCATTAGTTCTACTACCCAGCTGCACAAGGGGGCAATTTACAGTAGCCAATTGATTTATTCACCTGCATGTTGTAGGCAATAGGAAGGAAGCTGGAGCATCCACAGAAAAACTCATGCAATCACAGGGAGAACATGCAAATGCCACACGAACAGCACAGTAGGTCAGGACAGAACCTAAGTTGCTGGAGCTGTGCAAGATAGCAATTCTACTGGTCACTCCACTTTTCTTTGTAAGTGACAATTGCATTTTGGAGACCTGCATGAAGATACTGTCCAAGTCTTTTTGGACCTCCACTATTCCTAGCTTTTTCAACAATTAAGTGTTGCATTTTTTGTCTTACTTTGATAACCTCATACTTATCTGACTATGCTACAGCTTTTCCTGACCCACAATGTTACAAAAAGAAATTTGAGAAGGTTGTGTCCAAACTACACTATTTACCTTGCTACCAACCAGTGTGTAAGCATTGCATTTTGATAAGGCAGTTTCTCCACTATGAATTTACTCAATAGCTGAAGCCCAATCACAGATATTTGTATGACACACGTGTCACTTTGTTTCAGTTTCTTTCCATACCTATTATGCCTGGTCTTTCCCCATTAAAGCAGGGGTTCCCAATCTTTTTAAGTCACAGACCCTTACCATTAACTGAGGGATCTGTAGACCCCAGGTTGGGAGCCCCTACACTAAACCAATCTCCTTACCAATAATTTCCCTTTAATTCCAGACTCTTTAATTTTCAATAATGGTCTCTTATTCTAAATTTATTTTATTATATTTTTACTTATTTTGAGCAATACAGTGCAGAACAGGCCCTTCCAGCCCTTCAAGCTGTGCTGCCTCGCAATCCACTAATTTAACCCAAGCCAAACACGGACAACTCACAATGACTAAGTAACCCACTAGCCAGTACACCTTTGGACTGTGGGAGGAAACCAGAGTACCCTGAAGAAACCCACGTACAAACTTGCTTACAAAGGATACCGGAATTGAACTCTGAACTCCGACGTCCTGAGCTGTAATAGCGTCGCATTAATTGCGACACTACCGTGGCACCCCAATGTTTTCCACCTTGTGTTCCTATATGTGAGGGTACATGGTGAAAAGTAGCCACCATATGTCCTCCATTACAACAGGGATGCACTTCAGCTTTGGTTGGAAAATGGTTTAGAATTTCTAAAGTTATGAAATGGAAGATTTTTTTCTTTCATTACTTTTTGAAAAAATACAATTAAATTTATTGGGAGTCAAGCTCTCATTACAATATTGGGATGACCTTCTCTAATCACTGTTCTTATTTATAAATATGAATAACTTTCCTACAAAAGATATTAAGGTATTACATAATTTCTCTCACATTTTTTAAATGTATTCTATTCTAAATGGACCACTGGTTTAAATGAGCTTTAAGAATTAATTGCTAAAATAGATTCAATTTCTTCCCCTATTTTCTTTAAAACAATGCTGCAGAAACCACCTAGTCCTGATGAATTTATTGGACTCCAGGGCTATAGTTCGCCTGCTTACATTAACATCAGTGGCTTCCAATTTTTTGATTTATTATTTCTCCAGAATGTTAGTGATTTTATCACTAACCATTAAATCTGGTACAGTCGGCTCTTATGTTAGTTTCAGAAAATATATACACTAAAAGTTATTACAAACACAATCTAAACTTGATTGATTTTCAAAATGATCAGTCACACCAGAATTGCTCTTATCAGAAAGAGAAAGTCATTTGGGAAAAAAATTTTAGTTGAACCTCCTTTAATTGCTGAATTATTAGAAGTTGTGCAAAGGCTGGTATCAGGAGGCCTGTGCACAACTCCTAGTACAATTTTAAGACCTTTTGTTCCTTGATTTGAACCAATGACTTATTGTAAGTCAGCTTCACATAACTACATCCTGCCTTCCAAATATTCTAGGTATTTTGAATAAAACAAAAGTTATGAAAGAAGATAACCAGTACCATTTCCCAGATTTGTTAGAAAAAGACAAGTCGCCAATTCAAATGGAGACTCATCATCAGAATAATTAGACAAAGCAAAAAATCTTTGTACTGCTTCAAGAGATAATTTACAATTTTACATTTATGAATTTTATTTTCAGGTCTGACTTTTTGTTAAACAAACTTCATCACAATTATCTTCATTCATTGTTGGAAAAAGATAGGCACATTCCAAAATTATCACTTTATTCATATTTTAAAATCATGCATATAAATTTTACTTCAAGAAAAGTTTTAAAGACCCAGTTTCCTTCTGGTATTGGAGAATTTAAGAGCTAATTTGGCACTGAACATTGCATCTCACCACACTTCAATACACTTTCTACCCACTGAAAATTACCTCTCCAATAGGTGCAGATTTGAAGAGGGAAGGCTGAATTTTAATTGGTTTCAAGATTAGAATAAGAGAAGCTAAACATCAAATTACAAATCAGTAAGATTAGAGTTAAATTCTTGTTTACATTATCTGGATATCAAGAAATGAGCAACACAGCCTTGATACTGTTATTCTCAGCCGCATGTTTATCAAAAAGGAAGCGGTAAGTCAACACAGGTTTAAAGCATGCCTTTTTTCTGTCGTGCCTGACCTAAAAATTATCTCCACTTGTGAAAATCTTTTAAGTAAAGAAAATGCAGATAAAAGCTTCACCGCTCACTTACTTGAGTGAATGCGGCTCTCTTCACGCTGTTCAGCAATGTCAAAGAAGTGCCCTTTGAAGTTAAGGGATGAAGGTTAGCAGTCATGCAACTTTGAAATAAAATGTGACGAAAAAGGGGAATAGATTAAGCTTGGCTGGCTCTTTTCATAATAAATGGAAGAAAGTTTATTTTTATTATGTATTACATAATACACCAGTCAGCATTAATTTCACACAAGGAAAAGCTCACCAGATCTTACGCTGTAATGCTTTACCTAGGACATCAATGACATTACCAGAGTATTGTAAAGACCCATTACAGTCACTATTGTCCTTTGCTGGAGAAACCTACATGTCTTTATTTATGACATGTAGGTTTTTCCAGCAAACCAATATGATTGAAATGATCTATACAGTCACTCAGATCAAGGGCAATTAGAAATGTGAAATAAATACTAGTCTGGTCAACACCACCCAAATCCCAAAAGGAATAATATATATGTGTATTTATCTCAGGGCTGGGGGTGGGATCAGAAAGTCAAATATTATCTCGCTACAGGATTCTGATGATTAAAACTTTTCACCAACTTGGTCAAGTCTGTGTGCATTTCATTTTTTTGCACCTTTAAACAAGGCCAAACTGTTCAGTGTCTATCCACTAGGACAAAGCATGAATTGTGTCAGAAAGCATTTGTGGCAGAAGCTTTAGCTGAGAGAAAAAATGCGATTGAAAGCTCTATTCCTGCACTTCCCAACAATAATCAAAGAACAGTGGCTGGGAGGTAGCTGTAGCACAGATATCTATGAGAAGACAGGAAACGTCAATCAAAAAACCATTCAGTCCATGTAAGCCTCACAAGCTGTGATTCTGTGATAGAACTGTCAGAAGGCTAAAGTTAAAGTCTTGATCAGTGTAAACATAACAGTGGCATTTCACCAGAAAGAATGCCCCAGGGAGAAAAAGTGGAAATGCAAAATAGACTCAAGGTAGTTTTAAAAAAATAGCGAGTAATGTTTCAGGACAGTAAGTAGGTGATGGTTGATGATTGTTATTGTCATCCAAGTCAGGCTAACCACCTGGAAAATAGACCAAGTGGACAAATATACATCAAGTGCAATGTAACGTGGATAAATATGAAGTTTGAACATGAGAACCTGAAGATGTTGGAATCTAGAGCAAAAAACAATGCTGGAGGGGTTCCTCCAGTTGTAGATATGAAGATACCCAGTTTGGTAGGAAAAATAGGAAGGCAGTATATCAGTTAAATGGTGACTGGGAAGTGATTATGTACACAGGGATGTGATCACCTTGAACACCAGTACACACGCGTACATGCAGCAAGCAGTTAGGAAGGCAAATGGTATGTTGGCAAGAATATTTTATTCAAATTATAAAGATAGTTGGAGTGATCCACTCCTAAAATATTGCAGGAGTGGTATACTTATCAAGATGCCAAATCCATAACGCCATTGTTGTTTCAGCTGGATAGAGTTGAAGGGGTGGGAACGGGAAAGGCAAGCAGATGATACAGTAATATCTGGAGAGCAACGTTAGGGAATTTGACAGCTTTGGGGAACAGATCAATGTTTTCCTGATTTTAGCAGGATTAAAGTGCTACAAGGTCAGAGGAGAGTGAAGTTGACACCAGGATCAGATCATCCATCATCTTATTTAAGAGTGCATCAGGCTTGAAGGATCACATGAGTTGTTGTGGTTCCGGTTTTAAATGTTGTTATGGTACCAATAACATAAGAAGAAAATGGTGGCCTACATGAACATTTAAGGAAGCTTGGAAACAGCAAGACATAAAGGTTTCAATTTCTGGATTACGTCCAGTTGCATGCACCAGTGAGTAAAGAAATAGGTCATTAAGATGAATGTGCAGAAAGACATGGAATGTAGGAGGGAAGTGGAACAAACTGAAAGAGGGTTTATCACCATAGCATCAATAAGGGAAGGTGCTTTTCAAGTTTGGCAAAGGATGAGAAGTTGAGCAAAACTTCAAAAGAGAGAGGAGCAAAGCTGGGCTGAGACACCAGAGAATCAGGAAGCAAGTTTGGAATTTAAAGGAAATAAAGGCTGGAAAATGAGAAAACAGTTTGGCGGTGCTTAATGGTACATTATTCGTTAAGAGTAACAAAGATGAACCGAGTGCACAGACTGATGCTTTGAAGAGCCTTTACTGAAATAAGGCAGGAATAACAGTTCAATATCTTGTCACAAAGGTTACGTACAAGACAGAAAGGGGATTAAAAAATGAGGTTAAGTACACTAAAAAATTACATCTCCAAGGAGCAGACGGTACATCCGTTTAAGAATGAGGATAAAGTTGAAGACTTGAAGGTTTCAGTCAAGTAGTCGGACTACATTAACATTGAAAAATAAAAGTTACTCCAGTTTAATAATACATTGCAGGAAAGATAGCACACAACGCAAGGAAATACACAGTAAGTGATGCCATACAAATAAATAAATAGGAATAAGGAAACTTTGAGAACCTTAGCCTAAAGATGTGTAACACAACTTAACAAAGGGGTAAGGTAGTTAATGAATAAAGAAAGGTATATCCTTTTTATTATCCAAGTCTTAGAGATGGTTACATTCTCAAAGTGCGGAGACTAGAATGACCACAGTGAGTGTTCTGTCTACAAGCCCCTAGCACTACGTAATAAGATACAAATGCACAGGTGCTCACAATACAGATTTCAGTCGACTAGTGAATTTCTGATTAAATCTGATTTTGAATTATAATTATGAGGAAAGATTTGTTTGGAAAAGACCATGAGGAAATTTATTTCACTTGTATAAAACTATATGGAGGTGAGAAAACCAACATTTCCTTAGCTGAATGGTAAATAACTGAGGGAACTATATTTAAAGTAATAGATGGACTCAAAGGAAAAAAGGAGAAATTCTTGGAAGACATTGGTAAAGGAAGAAAACCTTGTATAACCTACAAAACAGTGGGCCAAGACTCAGGAATTGAAATTAGTTTGGAAAGTTCGTCATCAGCTGGGATAGAAACCACAGGTGAGATAGCCTCCTTCAGCTGGAAATAACAAATGTAATATAGTCACTTATAAATAGAATAAAGATATTCAAGATAAACTTCTTTATCAGTAGTGTGGTCACACAATGCAATTTTCACAATATGGAATACTTTAGACAAATACCAAATGTAAGGTGACACCAGTCAGCACATGAGTAGGAATGGAATAGATTGATATCCTGATAGTGCTAGACTTTAAAAGGATGTAAGTTATTACTATTGTAATATGGCAAACTCAGAATCCTATTTCTACACTATAAAAGTTATACATGATCGATTAAGCAGATGACCGTGAAACTACTCCAACCCCACTTTGCTAAGTTTGAGGTGATGTTTTGCAATATAATGGGTTACATGAATCATTTTCATTCCTCCATAATCCAAGTCTGATCTTGATTCCTTTTGTTTGGGCTCCTAACTACAGTAACCCCACATACTAATCAACTCAAATGAACAGCAGAATCAATCAGAATTCAGTGCTAATTGAACATTTTTGCATGATCAGCAAGTGTGGAAGAGAGCTGCCAAATTATTGAGACCTATGGACTGTGATTTGTTGTGGACAGCAAACAACGTGGACTGATTACTACAAGGGAAAAGATTCAAGAACATTCACAAGTTCTAAATTAGGGCAGTATAGTTTAAAATCTATACAGATGTAAGACAGAATTTTCTGTTCTGCCTTTGACAAACAAGTTTCAGCATAACCTGTACAGTTACTGCTGAGTAAGCACTTTGCAAAAAGCATCTTCTTAAAATCATTTTAGGTCAATGAAAGTGCCATTAAAAACAATACAAACATTCAACAAATAGTTGCTGCTGTATATAGGCGTATTTCACTTCTGTTGGTGGTGAGGACTTTTCATTCTGAGAACAACTTTACTGCACAATGTTGTCTGTGGCACATTAACTCTGCACCAATAATCTGACATGGTAAGTGGGAAAGACGTTCAGTCTTGGTTGTCTACTTTGAGAAAACCATAGGATTATATTGAATAGACACTCTGTGAGGTTTACTGGTCTTTGCACTGAACTGAGGCTGTGGCCTGCAGCTAATGGGCTCCTGGATTGGCTGTGACTGGCTTTGTGTCCATGGACTCACTCTCGTGAACCTCATTTCTTTTATGGTTTGCACAGTTTGTTTTTTTTCTGGGTGTTTTAATGGTCTTCTTTCTTTTAATAGGTTCTATTGGGTTTCTTTGTTTTGTGGCTGTAAGCAGAAGAATCTCAAGGTTGTATATCATAAACATAGTTTGATAAAAAATGTACTTTGAATGTTTAATACCAAGAAGCACTGTAGTGGAGGGATAAATTCTAGTTACCAAAAATATAGCCTAAGCCAAATAAAAATGAGTGCATACAACTTCAGTTTGTAATGTGTAAACTTGGTTCCACTGAGGAGTCAAAGCTTCTTGATACTCGGTGTTTGGAGAAATACTTCAACTATTTCACAAGAAGATCTCATCTTGCATATGTAATCGACTTTAAGAATTGGATGGTTGGTATGTAGGAGCAGGAGTCAGCCACTTACTCCTCAAACCTATTCCATCATTCAGTTTAACCATGCTTGCTTCATGTCTTGTATCTATTTATCCTAGTTCTATATCTTTAAAACTGTTGCTAATAATTTTTGCCTCAGCAAATTTATGGAAAAGTAAATGAATGTTTCCTAATATAACTCCAAAACATTCCAGCACCATTTTTTTTGTATATACTCCTTGATCTGGACTTGTTTTTTGTAATTTGTTTCAGCTTATCCCATCAAACCCACATGGGAGGCTGGTCAGGAGATTCAGTCACTAGCATTCAGGATGAGGTTAAGACCTTATTCCCTGGTGTGTAGCAGAATGAGGAGATTTGATAGAGGTATACAAAATTATGAGGAGTATAGATAGAGTAAATATAAGCAGGCTTTTTCCACTGAGTTTGGGTGAGACTAAAACTGGAGACTAACTTAAGAGGGGAAGGTGAAATATTTAAGAGAACATGAGGAGAAACTTTTTCACTGGGGGGGGTCGGGAGTTGAGAGTGTGGAATGAGCTGCCAGTGGAAGTGGTGGATGTGGACTTGATATCAACATTTAAAGGGAATTTGGATGTACGTGGATGAAAGTGTAATGGATGGGACAAGGCACAATAACATTTCATATGCAACAGATGGGCTGAAGGGCCTGTTTCTGTGTTGTAGTGTTCTATGATTCTAACCCTTAATCATCAGATAAACTTATCCCTTGGCCTTTTTACTGAAGGTAACATAATCTTAGGTTTATGTGACTCATGTGATGATTATATAATTATCTTCTTCAGCCAGCTATTTTAGCCTGATGTAGACCTGAAGGACAAATATCCTTCCTGGGAGGTTTAGAAGGATCTGAGAGTATTTAACTTCTTGTAGCCTTTCACATATTAGACTACCAGGCCATAACTTTTTTCAGGATCTTGATTTCACATAATTGCCCTTCTTGGATAATTTATGTTTTACAGGTTTGTCAGTTTAAATCATTTAGGGGGAAAATTGCTTAAAGCTGAGAAATAATCCATTAGAGTGTATATGTTGGTGCGTAGTGAAGTTATAGAATCTTACTCTTTCTACTAGACATCACCATTGATATTTTTTATGGACCAACCCATCACAAAAGACTTACAAGGTTACCTAATAACTGCACATTGTCTCCTTTCAAATATTGAGGGTCTGTGGCATATTTATTTTGGCACTACAAGCAAATCTCTGAACAGAAGTATAAAAGGGAAATTGGAAACCTCCAACAATGGTTGGTCCCCAACCCAGAGTTCCAAAGGTTAATTACCAGTGCCAATTAATGGCAAAAGTTGATTTGCATACAAGACAGAATACATTAGAGGGGTACATGGAAATAAGGAGAAGGGTAGTGATGAGATTTCTCACCAGGGGTTAGCATGGCCTGATGGAGAGAATACATGTCATTTTATGTATAGTGAGTGGCGAGAAAAAGAAAGAAAGAAAGAAAGAAAGAAAGAAAGAGAGAAAGAGAGAGAGAAAAAGAAAAAGAAAAAATGAGAATGAATGAATGTATGTGAAATTTATATGGTCCTGTCCTGACTTGACAAGGGAGATGTGCAGTGATTCTCATGAGAAGATTCAGACATTGGGCTCACTGGTCAAACACAAGGAGTCACTCATATAAGACAAAGATAAGGTGAAGTACTTTCTCTCAGAGGGTCTTGTACCTTTTGAACTCTCTTCTGCAATGGTTGGTGGGAGCAGAGTATCTGAATATTTTATGTAGATAGATTCATAAGAAAGAGGATGAAATATTACCATGGGTAGATGGGAAAATGGAGTTCAGTTTATCACCAGACCAGCCATAATCCTACCACATGATAAAACAGGTCTTCGGAGCTGAATATTCTACATCCAATTCTCAAAAGACCCACCCCATAGGTAGTTAAAACTGCAGCAAAATGTAGTTTTTCCTTGAAATTCTTAGCCAACTGAATAAATAGAACTGGGGACTGGCTGACCAATGTAGCACAAAAATTAAATTAGTCAGGACTATAGTCCTCAAGTTCACTGGCTTCTGTCTCAGTGCTTCTCCCCTTGTTTCTCAAAAATACTTAATATAAAAACCAAACAAGTGCTTTACTGTCAAATTATTACTCTTTTCGTTAAAACTTTTGGCTAATACATGTACCTTAAGACTCAACCTATCTACTTACTATGATACGTCCTGACGAAGGGTCTCGGCCTGAAACGTCGACTGCGCCTCTTCCTATAGATGCTGCCTGGCCTGCTGCGTTCACCAGCAACTTTGATGTATGTTACTTACTATGACTTTTTTTTAACCACTAGTCATCATCTTCCCTTCTGAAGATACTGGACTGTCTTAAAAGGTCATTCCATAAGTGTCCTTAGTCCTTAATATTCAAGCAGTTATTATTTTACTCGAGTTTTAAGAGTACAACTGTTCAAGTGTCAATGTGTTGAATGCTGGCTTATTTTCCTCAGAAATTATTCCTGAATCTGCCCAGCAAAAGCTGAATGACTTTTGTCTGTTGCTTGTCAGAACCTTACACAAAACAATTTAAGGAGCTTCACAACATCAAATTATCAGACATTTAGAAAGGTCAAAAAATACAAACAAAATAGTTTTGTTAGAAGTCAGGTTATACGTGGCAAGTTTGTGAGGTGACTCTTTACATGGCTATGTGAGTGCAGTAGATGGAACATATGAGGATTTTTAAGAAGGCATAAGAAGAGGCTGCCTTACCAAAAAACAATACTGATCAGTTAGTGGGTGCCCATGGAAACAGCACAAGAGAAGTTGACAGTAACAGCTATAAAGTGTGATCCCTCAAGTACACAGGAGCTCATAATTATATTGATGTTGCAGAAACTTCAAACTGTGAGGCTGAATAACATCAATATATCATTTAATTTTTTTCCTGAAGAGAATCAAATGACAAGTCTCAAGGAATGGTCTGAATCTAATACACCTGTAACAAGTAATTCTGAAGGGAAGCATGGGGTATGCTTGGTTGCGAATCAGGATCTCAGTCTTGCCTCACTCAAGGATAATCAGGGAATTCTCTGAAGTGTTTTGTGTCAGATGTGGCAAAGCTGACTGGATTCACCTGAGACTAGTGGCAAAGCAACACCACACTGAAAGGTAGGGGACGGAGAGGGATAATCAAGATGCACTTTGCATCCAATAATCAACCCTATGCCAAGAATGGCTGGCATGTACCCAGAAGCCCCATAGAGAATTGCAAGCCCCAGTACGTGGTTCAAGCATTTCACTTTTCAAAGAAAATGGTTTTAAGTGTTTTAATATGCTTTTAAGCAAAGGCGTTTTTCAGACAATTAAGATAATAGTAAAAGAACACTGAAACAGGCCCTTTGGCCCATTACACCCATGCTGACCCTCAAGCATCCATCTACACTAATCCCATTTATTACTACTAGCCCTGCAGGCTTCTGGGTGAAAGGGATTCGAGTAGAAGGGTGCTCACTGAGTGGTGTAGACATGATAGGACCAGTCTCTGTGCTACATTACTCTATGTCTCAATAATGTACTTTAATAGCTCAAGAAAAATTTAAAAAACACATTAGAGCATAATGTTTTTAAAAAGTAACAGCTAAGTGACTTGCCTGAGGACTTTATGGTTTTAAGTCATTTAAATCAATTTGAATAACTATTAGAATTATTTAAAATCTAAAGAGATCTTTAGCTGGTGCCTCTCAGGTACAATTAGCTTAACCAGTGTTTTTCATGTTAAAAATAAGTGCTTCACTGCAAGATGATCCAGTTCTACGTACATTTATTTCCTGTAGGGATTCTCAGCATACATCTTTATGTTCTATTATAACCAAAGAAACACACAGCTGAAGAATTCTAAAATCAGAGCTCTCTCTCGAATTGTGGTCTGTTAGACTCAAATTGTAGTCCAGTGGAAGTACTGTTAAAGGTTAAAATGAAAAGGAGCTATCGTAACTGAAGTTTTATTGAATTTTATAAAATTTCATGATAAGAGTACGATGGATCTTGTCATAATTACACTCCCGTGGAATTACTTATGTAGACATAAGTTTGCCTAGTTAATAACTGGTAATTGGCAATCATTCTCCTCTTTAGTGAAGACAGCTTTCCTTAATCCTTCAATTAAAATCTTCCAGAAGCTACTTTCAGTAAATTTCCACTTCACTTTCTGATGAAATAAATACATTACCCAAGTTTCTCAAGGTGAGGTTTATTATTCTTGTTAAATTTATTAAATCTAACATGTCCAAGAAAAGTGAGACAGGCTGGGGGTGGGGATAAAAGAGAGAAAAGCGTGGCAATTTTGTATTCTCTCAACCACTGGCCTTCAATCTTGTAAAAATTACATGATGATTTAACTGGTCCAAACTGGAGTATAGTGGCATGGTGGATGGGTGAAGACTGGTGGGTATCTTGGAGAGGACTACCCATTCTAGTGTTTACTTGATTGGAGAAGGATACAACACTGCTAGTTCACAGTTGCAATCGCTATTTCAACAAATCATAGTAAGAGCATCTTTATTTAACAGAGCAGTGTATAGCTTGATGTTTCTCCACTTGAACAAATTCTCACCATGAATCAAAGTTACCAGAGTCACAAATGAAGGATGACTATTTGGTTAAAATGCTGAGATTATCCACAAACTCTACATGAAAAACCTTTACGAGTTCAAAGCAGGAAGAAAAATAATTAGAAATGCTTTTGTTCCTGAAGCTGCCTCTTATAAAATGTTCCAATGTAACACACATTGCTGGCTTCATTATTCCACGATCATCCCAGAATAATTGTGTGCTAGGCCACAGATCTTGCAGCTATTTTAGAATTTCTGGGAAACTCTAGTAAAAAATTATCCCCAGTCAAATGAGACGAAAAAGTAAACTAATGAAGAAAACAAGGGTAAAATACAGGTAAAACATGGATATTCCTTGGTTCAGAATCCAGGGAAAACAATCAAAGAAAAAGTTACTAACTGCAACATGTAACAATGGCTTAAAAGGATGGGTTTCCTACTGTAAAAGGAACCAAAACAACTTTTGAGAGAAACAATAAATGCTACATATATTAAGTACATACTTCAGGAATTAAAGATTCTGCTTATTCAAGTTATTTTAATTTAATTTTCTTTTACCCAAAATGAATAATAAGGCATTTGGCACACTCATAAAAAGGAAAAGACAGAAAGGTTATTCACAAACTGTATAAATCACTAGTTAGACTAATTAACTGGAAAGTTTAAAATTATGAAAGGCCTGGAACAATTGGAGAGAGAGAAAAAAACAATTTCACTTGGCAGACAAGCCAGTAAGTAAAGGGCAAAGACTGAAATAAATTGATCTAAGGGTTTGGGGAAATTCTTCCTCACCCAGAGTCTGGAGGTAGACTGAAACCTAATGAACACTCACAATGCGCTGGAGGAACTCAGCAGGTCAGTCAGCATCATTTGAAAAGATTAGTCGACATTTCGAGCTGAAACCCTTCATCGGGACTGAAGGAGGAACTTTGGGGAGGGTTTGAAGAATGCTGGTAGTTGAAAAAAACAGTAATTTGAAAGGCAAAGGTAATTCCAAAGACTTCCGGTAATTCCCTCCCCCTCCCTTCCTCTATCCCTATTTCACGTCACCTCCCTCATAGTTCCGCCTCCTTCTATTACTGCGCATTGTTCTCCTGCCAATCACCTCCTTGCTTCCCCTCCCCCACCCCTTTGTCTTTCAAATTACTGTTTTTTTCAACTACCAGCATTCTTCAAACCCTCCCCAAAGTTCTTCCTTCAGTCCTGACGAAGGGTTTCGCCCCGAAACGTCGACTAATCTTTTCAACTGATGCTGACTGACCTGCTGAGTTCCTCCAGCGCATTGAGAGTGTTCCTTTGACAACAGCATCTGCAGATTATTTTGTGTTTCTGAAACCTAATGAGCAGGTAGAACCATATATCGTATTTAGATCTGCTTAGAAGACTACCACCTAAGGCTATGGGGCAAAAGGATGGGAAACGAGATTACACTGAGTAGCCATTTTGGCAGCAATACCATGGACCAAATGACCTTATGTTTCTACGATTCTATAATTTCTCCTTCATTAAGCCAGCCCCGGACTTTGCGTGCTCTTCTGCTTACCTGCAAGTGCTGCCGTGGCTCTGGTGAGCGCTCATTATCCAAGCTGTTTGCTCGCTCATTTTGCTGCCTGGCAGGCTGCCGCTCTTTCAGGGACGTGCTTCTTCCACGGCGTCCTGGTTGCTTCCCCTCAGACCTACTGAATGAAAAACCGTGCCAGAAAAGTACACCCTCAGGACCACCATGATTCAAGGCCATCAGACAAATGATACACATATCCATGGAGTTGAATGCAACTACGCCAAACTTTAAAAGAGGTCTTGGCATTTTGATTTATATTTGATGTTAAAGAAAAACAAAACGGTTTCCCTAATCGCGCCCCCCCGCCACAAAATTAAAAAATGGAAATACTCAAGAGGCTAGGTAACATTTGAGCAGAGAGAAGTAGATTCAATTCAGGTTGATGACCTTTCATCTGAGCTAGTTACTAACCTGATCCCTTAAGAAAGAAATACAGAAGATAAGAAAGGGAAGCGAGGAATCAAATGGACTTGAGAATAAGAGCAGATTAAAAAATGAAAAAAGCTGATGAATTCCACATGTGGTCTGCAAACACCATCAAAACAGTTGTACTGTAAAGAGGGGAGAGGGACTATCAGTAGGCCTCAAACAAAGACTGCTCAAACATCAGAGAAACGTGCTTGAACAGGTTTAAGGTTAATTTGAAGAAACTGAGCAGATCTAAAGGAGCAACTATACAAAACAAGATGATCAGCCAGGCAAAGGAGGGTGCTAGTACTTGTGGTGGAGGAGGATGCTTCATCAGGTCTCCAATCAAGGAAGGAAGTGAAAGGTCTTCATGCACAGCATGGGATGGAGTCTTGGGGGAAAAGACAGACATGGGCTGGTTGCAGTTACTCTAAGGCTATTGGACATAGGACCAGAATGGGACTATTTGATCTGATCTGCCATTCAATAATCACTGATTTTTTTTCAACCCCACTCTCCCGTCTTCTCCCTGTAATCCTTAATATCTTTGCCAATCACAAGCCTATCAATCTCTTCCTTAAATACACTCAAAGACTTGGCCTCCAGCACCCCCTGTGGCAACAAATTCCAAAGGTTCATCACACTTTGAAGAAATTCCTCCTCATCTCAGCTCTAAAGAGATATCCCTTTATGCTAAGGCTATGCCCCTAGATGCAAGAATCTCCAGCTAATGGTAACATCCTTTGTAACGTCTACTCTATCCATGCTTTCAGCTGGGAGAAATCAGAGAAGGCTGTAGAATATGGAAAATTCTCTAGTGGAACTGAAGTCAGGAAATTTATGGAAATAATGGTCTGATATTATCTGGTGGGATCATTTTCCAGAAAGATGTCGGTTAGTACACCAAAATAACAAAAGTGCCTTTGCCGGCGTTGGATGACAATTTTGGAATTGGTTCTTAATGTACGGAACTTGGGAAGTTGAGATGGAAAAGAACCTTGAATGACTGAAAAAAATGTGACATTCAAAGTCATACCAGCAATTGTGACGAAAACAAATACCAAACGTTTTACAAGACAGTTATTGAGCCTAAAGCAATCACATCAAGTACAGGTATATAATACAAAACTACCAAAATGATCAAAGGGAGTTTAAAAAGACCAGTGAACATATACGGGGTTCTTAAAGAAAAGAACATACCGTAACTCTATTTAAATAATGTAACCAAAATTTCTAAGTTATCTAAATGGGTCTTCAGTTGGGCCACTGCTGTTGGAGGCAGTGACCATTAGCCTACGTACACTTGGTGGCCACTTTATTAGGTACCTGTTTATCAATCTAATCAGCCAATCATGTGGCAGCAACTCAATGCATAATAGCATGCAGACATAGTCAAGAGGTTCAGTTGTTGCTTAGACTAAACATCAGAATGGGGAAGAAATGTGATCTAAGTGACTTTGAATGATTGTTGGAGCCAGATGGGGTGACTCGAGTATCTCAGAAACTGCTGATCTCTTGGATTTTTACGCAGAACATTCTCCAGAGTTCACAGAGAATGGTGCAAAAAACAAAAAAAAATCCAGAGAGTGGCAGCTCTGTTGGTGAAAGTATTTCGTTAATGAGAGAGGTTAGAGGAGAATGGCCAGGCTAGTTCAAGCTGACAGAAAGGTGACAGAAACTCAAATAATCACATGTTACAACAGTGGTATGCACAAGAGCTTCTCTGAATGCACAACATGTCAAACCTTGAAGTTAATGGGCTACAGCATCAGAAGATGGAGGGAATACAATCAGTGGCCACTTTGTTGTGTACAGGAGGTACCTAATAAAGTGGCCACTGAGTGTATCGTTATCAATACATGAGCTACAAATCCAGGAGAGGGCCACAAAAAGATGCAAAGTTTGTTTCAGACAATCTGAATGAACATTAATTAGTTGAGGAATTGCTGTTGCAGTTTGAGAGTTCGCGTGCTCTAGAAAAATAACGAAAAGGCCCTCCTCATGTGATGTTGAAATCATTCAAATGGTACTTTCAAATGAAAATCAATACATTTCATACAATCATGCTCACTTGATTTAGATACAGGGCAATTGATGACAAGACACTCAATAAAATATATAATTAAAAACCTCTCTCAAAAACTGGAATGATGCTGCAAGCAGCAAGTTAAAGACAAAAAAAAAGTGCATTCAGCCCCACTTGACTAAAATAAACAACCAAAATTGGGGAAAGGCAAGTTATCAGGAACACCAAAAGAAAGCCTTTGTGCATGAGAACAGGGGCTGGGGGAGAGAAGGAAGAGAGTCCTGAATCTGAATTGCCAATTGGCTGACATGGGCCATTTCAAAGGTTACAACATTGCTGAGGGTATGGGAAGAATTACGTACAGGTCAAAAGGCAACTACTGCAGATTTCCTTCCCTAGAAGACCAGATAGGTTTTCACAACATACTGGTGGCTACCTGATCATAAGTTTTAATTGTTGACCAGAACACAGAAGGATACTCCCCTACCATTATTGAATGTTTTACACCAGTGAGCAGGAAAGGCCTCAGGTTTAATAACACACCCAAAAGACATTACCTAAGACACACAGTATTCCTTCAGCAGTATACAGGAGTATGAATCTAGATTACTACCTGCAGTCTCTGAAGCAAGACTTGACACTACCATCTGCTAAGCCACTAGTTGGCAGCAGTTTACATAGGTATCAGTACTAATTTCATCCACAGAGTGAGGCTTACCTACTAGAAGGAATAATCAATGATTCTGTCTTTGTGATTTTTCCACTGGGAGGCAGCTTTTCTAGGAAAGTGTCTGCATTGATGCTTTCAGATCCTACTGCTGCCTCCTCCTGTTGTATTTGATCCTTTTGTGAAACAAAAAAAAAACAAAAGAAACAAATGATATAAAAATAGCATGCACCACAGAGCACCTCATCTTTGAGCGATGCACAATCCTTCTGTTTTGTTTGACATCCAGGGGCTTTATATTACCCAAATGGGAAACAGGGCTTACAGAGTAATTGGTACTGAGCTTTCAACTTCACAAAAAATTCCTACTTTTAATCCAAGGTCTCAGCTGTGTGTCAGCACACAGTTGTACTTCAAACCCAACAGAGTAAGTTGCACATCTTACATTTCACTTACTTCTTAGGTGATTACATCCTCAAAAATGTACAATATATACCAATGATATGTTTAAAGCAAACAAACACTCAAGCATTTTTCATTATTGGTGAACATTTAAGATAGAAGGAAATGAAAGAGTAAGCAAATGTGCTTCCTGAGGCAGATCTGCCATTCCATAAGATTAAGGCTGATATAGCCTTGACCTCAATACCACTCTCCCTTGCACATCCTTTGATCTCTTATGATTCAAACATCTGTATTCCAGAGAGGTGTGTAGGTGGAGGTACTTAATATCTTGAACATATTCAATGGCTCCACTTCCACAGCTATCAGGGATAAAGAATTCTGGAGATCCAAGTCATTGGAAAGAAGCTATTCCTCTTCCTTTCACTCAGAAATAGGTGACCCTTTTTTTCCTGAAACCATGTCCCATAATTCTCGACAACCCCAATAGGAGAAAAACCATCTCGGCATCCATCCACCTGCATCTCTTCCATTTCACACACGTCTACCCTCACCCCATCCACCTGCCACCCCACCAGAGATAGGGATCGTCTTGTCTTCACCAGCCTGCACGTCCAGCACATAATTTTACGTAACTTCCGCCATTTCCAATGGGGTCTCACCACCAAATGCATCTTTCCCTTCCCGCCACTTTCCACAGAGATCACTCCCTACATGACTCCTCTGTTCTTTTATCGCTTCCCACTGATCTCTCTCCTGGTACTTATCTTTGCAGGCAGAACAAGTGCCACACCTGCCCCTGCACCTCCTTCCTCACTAACATTAGTCCTTCCAGGTGAGGCGGCACTTCACCTGGGAGTCTGTTGGGGTCATCTACTATATCCGGTGCTCCTGGTATGGCCTCCTGTATATCGGTGAGGCTCGATGTGGATTGGGAGACCACTTCGCCGAGCACTTACGCTCCGCCCTCCAGAAAAAGCAGGATCTCTCATTGGCCACTCATTTCAATTCTACTTCCCATTTCCATTCTGACATGTCAGGTCGTGGCTCCTCTACTGCCACAATGAGGCTACACTCAGGTTGTAGGAGCAACACCTTATATTCCCACTGGGTAGCCTCCAACCTGATGGCATGAACACCATTTTCACAAACTTCCAGTATTTGCCCCCCCACTTCCCATTCTCCATTTCCCTTTCTCATCTTATCTCCTTACTTCCCCATCACCTCCCTCTAGTGCTCCTCCCTGTTCTCTTTCTTCTATGGCATTCTGTCCTCTCCAATCAGATTCCCCCTTCTCTAGCCCTTTATCTCTTTCACAAACTGGCTTCCCAGCTCTTTACTTCACCCCTCCCCTCTCCCAGTTTCACCTATCACTGACTACATTTGTACTCCCCACCTTCTTACTCTGATTTCATATCTTTATCCAGTCCTGATGAAGGGTCTTGGAATGTCAACTGTTTACTCTTTTCCAAGATGCTGCCTGGCCTGCCAAGTTATTACTTTGATTTCCAGTATCTGCAGATTTTCTCTTGTTTCTCACGTCAAACCCACTCAGAAAATCTTCTATATTTAAAGAAGGCCATCTTTCATTCTTCTGAACTTCAGTAAGTGTAATTTGTTCAATCTCACTTCATTCATCAACCCCTTCCTACATCTCAGGAACCAAACTCAAGAAACTTCTCTGCACTCTCTCAAAAGTAAGTACATCTTCCTTTTAAATATTTTTTTAAAAATGAGCACAGCACTTCACTCCAGGTGTTCTCACCAGCGCCCTGAAAGGTTAGATCTAAACTTACCCACTATTACACTTGATACAATTGCAACAAAGTCTCACATTCCACTAGCCCTCCAGATTACACAAAGCTGCACCCCAGCCGCTCGTGCTTCACACACAAGACATCCAAAAATGGTTGTATTACACATTTTGGAGTGAATTTAAATATTAATTCTATTTTAATTTTACCTTCCAAACTCCCTATGTTCCCCACATTATTGCTGGCTCAGCCTGTTGAATCTTCCTGCTGTTGTCCACTCATTAACAAGATCTTTGCACATTATCCCCTGGGTACTCCGGTTTATCCCAAAAATATGCAAAGTTGAGCTAATTAGTCACTGTAAATTGCCTTTGCTGTGTAGGTGAGTAGCAGTATCTTGTTGGTGGGGGTGGGGGGGAAGAATGGTGGTAGATGGGGAGTTGATAGGAACATGGAAAGAATAAAATGGGATTAGTGTAGTATTATGTAAATACATATTTGGATGACTGGTACCGTCTTAGTGGACAGAAAAGTACAGAGAATGACATGAACAAAATGTTTTACTCTCGACTTGGGCAAGTATGGGAGTTTGGTGCCGACAGGTGCTTCAAAGTCAGCCTAGAAAATTACACTACCTGATATTTTCGGGGGTTTAAGAAAAAAAAAATCCAAGTAGCATCAGAGGTCAGGAGAAACCTGATTTTTCAACCAGTATCACAGGTTCCTGGTGATTGTAGTTTCTATTTTAGTGATGAAAATAGAGGTATGAAATAAATGAGCAGATATTGGACAAGGAGGCAATTACATAGAAACATAGAAAACTTACAGCACAATACAGGCCCTTTGGCCCACAAAGTTGTGCCGAACATGTCCCTACCTTAGCAATTACTAGGGTTACCCATAGCCCTCTATTTTTTTAAGCTCCATGTATCTATCCAAAAGTCTCTTAAACAACCCTATCGTATCTGCCTCCACCACTATTGCCGGCAGCCCATTCCACGCACTCACCACTCTGTGCGTAAAAAACTTACCGCTGACATCCCCTCTGTACCTACAGTCAAGGGAATGGATGACAGATCAATAAATTAATATATTGGTCAAACTGTGGAGAAAATGGGCAACTGTCATGTCTTAGAGGAGAAGTGTGTTAGCAAAACATTAAAAAACTTTTTGGTGGTAATTCCACCAACCCAGACGTTAGCTAGAACTTTTACAAGGTAAATGGCATAGAAGGTGCAGAATTCTTGTAATGTGTTCAAAGTTTTTTTTTATTTTAAAGCATCCCAAATAGAAAAGTTACGGCATGGAATTTAGTTCTGAATGCTTTTTTTTATTTTTGCAGAATGTGATGTTACTGGCTTGAACAGCATTTATTATTCATCCCTAATTTTCCCTTCAATTATTTCAGTTAAGAGTCAACCACAGACAGGATAAGGATGAGAAATGTCCTTTGCTAAAGGACAGTTGAGAATCAGATACAGGTGGTGACAATCTAAGTTGCATGGTTACATAATGCATTTTATTTCGTATTTACTTAATTACTTGAATTTAATCCCCCAACTGCAAAACTCTACTTTCAAGAAAGGGAGAAGAGATGGCCCAGGCAATTATAGACCAGTGAGTCTTACTTTAGTGGTTGGTAAGTTGATGGAGAAGATCCTGAGAGGCAGGATTTATGAGCATTTGGAGAGGTATATTATGATTAGGAATAGTCAGCATGGCTTTGTCAAGGGCAGGTCGTGCCTTACGAGCCTGACTGCGTTTTTTGAGGATGTGACTAAACACATTGATGAAGGAAGAGCAGTAAATGTAGTGTATATGGATTTCAGCAAGGCATTTGATAAGGTACGCCATGCAAGGCTTATTGAGAAAGTAAGGAGGCGTGGGATCCAAGGGGACATTGTTTTGTGGATCCAGAAATGGCTTGCCCACAGAAGGCAAAGAGTGGTTGTAAATGGGTCATATTCTGCATGGAGGTCGGTGACCAGTGGTGTGCCTCGGGGATCTGTTCTGGGACCCTTACTCTTTGTGATTTTTGTAAATGACCTGGTTGAGGAAGTGGAGGGATAGGTTAGTTAATTTGCTGATGACACAAAGGTTGGGGGTGTTGTGGATAGTGTGGAGGGCTGTCAGAGGTTACAGCGGGACACTGATAAGGTGCAAGATTGGGCTGATAAGTGGCAGATGGAGTACAACCCAGATAACTGTGAGGAGGTTCATTTTGGTAGGTCAAATATGGTGGCAGAATATAGTATTAATAGCAAGACTCTTGGCAGTGTGGAGGATCAGAGGGATGTTGGGGTCTGAGGCTACAGGATACTCAAAGCTGCTATGCAGGTTGACTCTATGGTTAAGGTGGCATACAGTGCATTGGCTTTCATCAACAATGGGATTGAGTTTAAGGGCCAAGAGGTAATGCTACAGCTATATAGGACTCTGGTCAGACCTACTTGGAGTTACTGTGCTCAGTTCTGGTCACTTCACTACAGAAAGGATGTGGAAGCTATAGAAAGAGTGCAGAGGAGATTTACAAGGATGTTGCCTGGATTGGGGAGCATGCCTTATGAAAACAGGTTGAATGAACTCAGCCTTTTCTCCTTGGAGCGATGGAGGATGAGAGGTGACCTGATAGAGGTGTATAAGATGATGAGAGGCATTGATCGTGTGGATAGTCAGAGGCTTTTTCCCAGGGCTGAAATGGCTGCCACAAGAGGGCACAGGTTTAAGGTGCTGGGGAGTAGGTACAGAGGAGATGCCAGGGGTAAGTTTTTTACACAGAGAGTGGTGAGTGCGTGGAATGGGCTGCCGGCAACGGTGGTGGAGGTGGATACAATAGGGTCTTTTAAGAGACTTTTGGATAGGTACATGGAGCTTAGAAATATAGCGGGCTATGGGTAACCCTAGTAATTTCTAAGGTAGGGACATGTTCGGTACAACTTTGTGGGCCAAAGGGCCTGTATTGTGCTGTAGGTTTTCTATGTTTTCTATGTTTCTAAAACTGGGATTTTTGTCTCCAGGTCAGTATTTTAGTTTCCTGGAATACCAGTCTAGTAATATACCATTGTACTGCAGCACCACTTGTAAACTGGTTAAAGGAAAAGGGTGGAAGTGGAGAACATCTGAGGCAACAATCATAATTTCATAAGATTTAGGAGAGTTGTGGAACAGGAAAGACAAACCAGGAATAAAAGCTGTTAATCAGGAAAAAGATATTTTCGTTGGTTGAGATGACTTAGCAAAAGTGGGATCGAAACTGTCACTTTCAGTCAGTATCAGAGCAGTAAAAAGGTGAGTATTCAGAACAAGTAAATCCCCAAGACTGGAGCTAAACTTCCAAATGTACTCCATATGTCAAATGACAGAGTTGCACAAGAAAAAAAACAGCATATATATATATATATATATATATATATATATATATATATATATAATATATTCCAAATACTGAGTGCTCAATATTGCAGAAAACCAAGTGCAATGGTGAAACTAAGAAAGGAGATAGAAAAGTGAGAGGAAAAAGTAATGGTAGATAAAGAAGGGACTTAAGATGTTCTGTGAAAGGACAGAGGACAACAAAGCATAGGGCCCATTAGAAATCAAACGATATAATGAACGTGGAGACACATTCTAAATGATTCAAAACTACTGACACATTAGGACACATTCAAACTAAATTATTGGTTTGCATCTAATTTCATGGAAGAGGAAGCTGATATAAACAATGTAATTGAATAATAATAAAAACCTATTTACTACAAGTCAAGTCAACTTTATTGTCATTTAAGTATATACACGTATACCATCAAACCAGTCAACGTTTCTCCGGACCAAGGCGTAAAGCAGAGCAGTACACACAACACCTTAGAATTGAATCTACTTTCTAATTTACTAATTTACTAATTGAAACTAAATTCATTACTTAGCCTAATAGGTTAGATTTACCACAGTACATAATTATCTATTTAAATGTTTATTTTGCTTTTATGTCATCTCAATGTGTACTTAAGAATGTATAAATAATTGTAGTTTTATACATATAAAAAAATGGAAAAGGTTATATGTGTGAAAAAAGTACATGATAATTGTGAACTCCTTATCCAAATAAAAATAAAATTAAAAAAAAAGAATTGAATCTACAAGTGCAGAGAAAAACAGAGTACAGTACAAAAATTAAATATTGTAAGTACAGTGCAAATTATCTGTGACATTATGAATGCGATGCAGCAGGGAGTTCAGAATCCCAATGGCCTGGGGGAAGAAACTGTTTCCCATCCTGATAATTCTTGCCTTTATGCATTGAAGTCTCCTGCCTGATGGTAGAAAGTCAAAAAGGATACTGGATGGATGGGTGGCATCTTTGATAGTACTAAGGATCCTGAATATGCAGCGCTCCTGATAAATGTCCCCATTGGATGGGAGGGAGACCCCTATGATCCTCTTGGCTGTTTTCACAGTCCAATGCTCTGCTGCTCCCATACTAGAAGGAGAGGCAGTTTGTCAGGACACTCACAATGGTGCTGCTGTAAAATACAGTTAAGCTGGGGAGGGGGGGAGCCTCACTTGCCTCAACCTACTCATTGTGGAGGTGCTGCTGTGTCTTCTTATTCAAGGAGGTGATATTGAGGGATTAAGTGAGGTCATTAATGATGTGAACTCCCAAGAGCTCGGTGCAATTAACTTTCTCTACAGAGCAGCCATCTATGCACAGGGGGCATGACTCATCTGCACCTTCTTAAAGTCCACAATCATTTCCTTGGTCTTCACCACGTTCAGACTTGTGTTGTTGTTTTCACACCAGTCCACCAGCTGCTCCACTTCCTCTCTGTACTCTGACTCATTATCGTTGCTGATGAGGCCAACCACTGTTGTGTCATCTACAAACTTGGTGATACGGTTTGAGCTTAATCCTGCGACACAGTCATGTATCAGTAATGTGAACAGCAATGACTGAGCACGCAGCCCTGGGGAGCACTAGTGCTCAGTGTAATGGGACCTGAGATGTTGCTATCCAGACGGACTGATGTGTGGCCTTTCTGTTAAGAAGTCCAGTATCCAGTTACAGAGGGAGGTGTTGAGACCCAGCAAGGATGGTTTCCCCACTAGCTTCTGGGCTATGATTATGTTAAATACTGAAATGAAGTCTATAAAAAGCAGCCTGGCATATGAGAGCTCATTTTCCAGGTGGGACAGAACAGAGTGGAAGGCAGAGGCTATGGTATCATCTGTAGATTGACTCAAGCGATAAGTGATCTGGAAAGGGTCCAGTATAGCCAGGAGAAAGGCTTTAATGTGGCCCATGATAAGCCGCTCAAAGCATTTCATAATCGTTGATGTTAATGCCGTAGGATGATAGTCATTTAGACAGGTTACTATCACCTTCTTTGGCACTGGAATGATGGTTGCCACCTAGAAAACCAAGGGGACAATGGACTGTTCCAGAGAGATGTTGAACATATCAGTCAGCACCTCCGTTAGCTAGGCTGCACAGTCTTTCAAAACCCGACCTGGTATGTTATCGAGCACCACAACTTTGCAAGGATTGACTCTTTGAACGTTCTCTAATTCGTGTTTTCAAAGCAGTCCTGCAATGCTGAGATTGCCCCCTTGGGCCAGGTTTTCACCACCTTTAGAACTGCTTTGGCCCGTTTGATCAGTGGTTTGTATGCTGGAATTAATAACAGGTAAGTGATCTGAGAGCCCAATGTGGGGTTGGGGAACGGCTTTGTGTGCACCTGGTATATTAATGTAAACCACGTCAAGTGCATTTCCACCTCTGGTAGCAGAACCAACATGCTGGTGGAATTTAGGAAGGACTGTTTTTAGGTTTCCAGCAACAATGAAGATAACAGCGGGGTGTTTGGTTTGAAAGCCACTGAGGGTGCTGTACAGCTCACACAGTGCTTTGCCAGCATTAGAAGTGGGGGGGGGGGGGAGAGGAGGGATATATACAGCAACACAATTGTAGTGAACTCCCTTGGCATATAAAAAGGTTTGCACTTCACTAGAATGAACTGCTAACGTGTCCGTACACCAGTTAGTTCTTATTTATGTAAATACAGATGCCAGATCTCAGGTCTTGCCTGAGATCGCTGGATTCCTGTCAGCCCGAAACAAGCTGAAACGCTCCAGCTGGATGGCTAGTCCAGGATGGTGCCCTGTAGCCACGTTTATGTGAGAATGAGTGCACAGTTGTTCTTCATTTCTCACTTGTTCAGTCTCAGGTGCAGGTAGTCCAGTTGATTTTCAATTCAATGAAGATTTGCCAGTAAGAATGACAGGAGAGCCGGCCTGAAGGGCTTCCATTTGATTCTCTCCTGAAATCCCAGCACGCTTCCTCCTCTTTTGCTTCCCTGCGCACTGCTGTCGACGGCGTCTCCCGTGGATGGCAATAGCAGGCAATGGAGTGAGCAATAAGCCCGAGCTGTAGAGCTCCTCTGTAGTCCAACAGCTCACTAGTGAGGTGGAATTGCTGTCCACAGTATTTTTAATAGCCAGCAGTGTTTTCCAATCAAAACAAAGACATACAGGACATGGACGAAGTATTACACTGGAGATGGAGTGGCGTCTGAATGCACCACCATCTTAAGCCATTGTGCCAAACAACAAACTTAGTGCTTCAGCATTTTGAGGAGTGGATAAGCAATCTAGTTTAAATACAGTATGTCCCAGGTCCCATTAAAAAAAATGCTAAGAATTAAAAATACAAGTTCCAATCATCATTTTCTTAATTGTTTATAGCTACAGGCATGGTGCCAAAGGACTAGAAGACTGCTAATATGCCGATCCTATTTCATTAGGGAAAAAAGGATAAACCAAGTAGCCATTGAACTGTGACCGGCAAATTACTCAAAAAAATCCAAGGGACAATATAAACCAGCATTCTGTAAGGCACAGCATAATCAAGAATGATCAGCCTAGGTACTTAAAGCAGTGGTCCCCAACCACCGGGCCGTGGACCGGTACCAGGCCGCAAAGCATGTGCTACCAGGCCGTGAGGAAACGGTATGATTTGGCGATATGAAATGATATGAGTCAGCTGCACCTTTCCTCATTCCCTGTCATGCCCACTGTTGAACTTGAACGCACGCGAGGTCATCAGTGACCCAAGATGCAAATGACCCAAGACGTGCAAAGGAATGGGTCCGTGACCCATTTGTGAATGTTTCCGGTGAATCATTCACATCAGCGTGGGAAAAAGATCAATTCCTCGAGCTTGCAAATGACGGTGGGCTGAAAAGTATGGCTGACATGACGTCTCTGCCGGCATTCTGGATCAAAGTCAAGGCTGAATATCCTGAGATAGCCACAAAAGCACTGAAAACGTTACTTCCATTTCCAACATCATATCGCTGCGAAGCGGAGTTTTCTGCAATGAATGCAACGAAAACTAAATTGCAGAACAGACGGGACATAAAGAACCCCCTTCGAGTATCGCTGTCTCCCATCACCCCTCGATAGGACCGTGTTGTTGCAGGAAAACAAGCCCAGGGCTCCCACTGATTCAGCGATATTGGTGTGTTGCAATGATTTTATATGTTCGTACAGGGAAAATATGCGCTGTGTGTTTAATATCCAAACGTTACTTAAAATGTTATGATGCCATTGACTTATAAGTGACTTATAATTCAGTGGTCCCCAACCTCCGGGCCACAAAGAATGCAGGGGTGCAGCGGTGGCCGGAACTCACCCAGCACATCTTTAAGAAAAAAGCCGAAATAAACAGGAACTTTGATTAGGTGCCACCCGGCATGTAAATGTCGCAGAGGTGATTGCTGATTGTGTCGCCTCTGATCTGGGCCGACATTTACGTGTCGGGCAGCACCTAATCAATTAGCTTGTTTATTTTGGCTTTTTTCTTAAAGATGTGCTGGGTGCGTTCCGGCTACCGCTGTACCGCTGCATTCTTCGCGGCAATGAATCGGTCCGCGGCCCGGAGGTTTGGGACCACTGTTATAATTGACTTATCACTATATTCATGCGAGGAAAATATGCGCTGTGTGTTTAATATTAAATTTGTTAGATAAACCGCTTTAAAAACGAAATTGAGTATATTAGCCACTTATTAGTGACTTCTAGTTGACTTACCACCTATATTCCGGTCGTGATTAACACCCCCCAACCCCCCACCCCCCCCGGGTCAGCCGGTCCACAGAGTATTGTCAATATTAAACCGGTCCGCGGTGCAAAACTGGTTGGGGACCCTTGCTTAAAGGAAAGGTGCATGTCTGACTGATGACTTGGTTTTTTGAGAAAGTATAGTATGATGAAGGTGATGCAGTTCCCATATGACAAACTGATAAGGAAAGTTTAAAGCCATAAAATCCCAAGTAAAAGGGCAAGTTGGATCAAAACTGGCTCAAAGTCTGCCTTCTGTGCTGTAAAGTGCTAAGCCCTTTTCTCAGCACTCTCCTTGTATTTCAGCTCCAGGCTACACATGCCTGCATGATTCAACATGGGTCCTAAAGTACACATGCTTAATACTCACAGCTGATGAAATATCAGAAATGTCCATGTGAAATTTGCTTGGAGAGTGTTTGAGCTTTTCGGGTATATCTATCTGTATGAAGCAGAAGAATACAGTAGGTTAGTCACACACAAAACCTAAACTGGGACAGAGGAGAAGGCGGCAATTTGGGAACACAGAACATAGAACATAGAATAGTACAGCACATTACAGGCCCTTCAGCCCACAATGTTGTGCCGACCCTCAAACCCTGCCTCCCACATAACCCCCCACATTAAATTCCTCCATATACCTGTCTAGTAGTCTCTTAAATTTCACGAGTGTATCTGCCTCCACCACTGACTCAGGCAGTGCATTCCACGCACCAACAACCCTCTGAGTAAAAAATCTTCCTCTAATATCCCCCTTGAACTTCCCACCCCTTACCTTAAAGCCATGTACTCTTGTATTGAGCAGTGGTGCCCTGGGGAAGAAGTGCTGGCTATCCACTCTATCTATTCCTCTTATTATCTTGTACACCTCTATCATGTCTCCTCTCATCCTCCTTCTCCCAAAGAGTAAAGCCCTAGCTCCCTTAATCTCTGATCATAATGCATACTCTCTAAACCAGGCAGCATCCTGGTAAATTTCCTCTGTACCTTTTCCAATGCTTCCACATCCTTCCTATAGTGAGGTGACCAGAACTGGGCATAGTACTCTCCAAGTGTGGCCTAACCAGAGTTTTAGAGAGCTGCATCATTACATCGCGACTCTTAAACTCAATCCCTCGACTTATGAAAGCTAACACCCCATAAGCTTTCTTAACTACCCTATCTACCTGTGAGGCAACTTTCAGGGATCTGTGGACATGTACCCCCAGATCCCTCTGCTCCTCCACACTACCAAGTATCCTGCCATTTACTTTGTACTCTGCCTTGGAGTTTATCCTTCCAAAGTGTACCGCCTCACACTTCTCCGGGTTGAACTCCATCTGTCACTTCTCAGCCCACTTCTGCATCCTATCAATGTCTCTCTGCAATCTTCGACAATCCTCTACACTATCTACAACACCACCAACCTTTGTGCTGTCTGCAAACTTGCCAACCCACCCTTCTATCCCCACATCCAGGTTATCAATAAAAATCACGAAAAGTAGAGGTCCCAGAACAGATCCTTGTGGGACACCACTAGTCACAATCCTCCAATCTGAATGTACTCCCTCCACCACGACCCCCTGCCTTCTGCAGGCAAGCCAATTCTGAATCCACCTGGCCAAACTTCCCTGGATCCCATGCCTTCTGACTTTCTGAATAAGCCTACCTTGTGGAACCTTGTCAAATGTCTTACTAAAATCCATGTAGATCACATCCACTGCACTACCCTCATCTATATGCCTGGTCACCTCCTCAAAGAACTCTATCAGGCTTGTTAGACACGATCTGCCCTTCACAACGCCATGCTGGCTGTCCCTGATCAGACCATGATTCTCTAAATGCCCAGAGAGCCTATCTCTAAGAATCTTTTCCAACAGCTTTCCCACCACAGACGTAAGGCTCACTGGTCTATAATTACCCGGACTATCCCTACTACCATTTTTGAACAAGGGGACAACATTTGCCTCCCTCCAATCCTCCGGTACCATTCCCGTGGACAACGAGGACATAAAGATCCTAGCCAGAGGCTCAGCAATCTCTTCTCTCGCCTCGTGGAGCAGCCTGGGGAATATTCCGTCAGGCCCCGGGGACTTATCCATCCTCATGTATTTTACCAACTCCAACACCTTCTCTCCCTTACTACCAACATGCTCCAGAACATCAACATGGTAGGGAATCCAAAAGGTTTCTGGATATCAGCAACCCACCTGAAATGGCCAACATTTTACCCTCTGAAATGCAAACCATGTAATCTGCCAGGAAATTAGGCTCAAGTTGATTAACAGTTTTTCAGCTACAGTTTAAGCTATTAATTATAATAGATAATAGAATACTTAAAACAATGCTAACTAGAAACATAAATTGGAATTTTAAATGTAAAGTTTGATATAGACCTTGCTTGTGAAACCTCAATGGACAATTGGGGTGCAATTAAGAAACATACAGCACAGAAATGGGCCCTTTTAGCCAACCTCCTTCATGCCTATTCACACCAATCCTATTTCCCTATATTCCTCTTGCCAAGTGCCTGCCCAAAAGTCTTTTTTAGCTGTTGTAATTGTATCTACCATTCCTCAGAATTAATCACAGGAATTCCGCTCCATCTTGTTTTAAGCTAGTGTAACAACAGATGACTGTGCATCATGAAGTCGGCTACTGTTCATAGTAGCACATGGCTAATTGTAAGAGCCAAAGTTTTAATTAGACATGCAAGCTTTTGAAAAGAAGTGCCCCAAACGAATTAGCTAGAGAAGGTCTGTGTTGAGAAGGAAGTACATGTCAGTGTAAATTTGCTCAAAGTCAACTACATGAGATGAGCTGGTTCGAACCAACAGACATATGTTAACATGTTACACCTTTCACTTTATTCTAGGTCCAGGTGGCCAGAAGGAAAAATTAATGTATAAAATCACATTTATTGCATACTATTCAAAATGTAATAAAAAAATATTTACCCGAAATATCCACATTAACCTTATGTGCTGACAGGGACTGATTAGTAACAGAGGAAACTAAGTGAAAATATTTGCCAACCCTTCTGCTTGTCTCGCTTGGCAACGATTCATCAGTGTGGCACATGCTTATGTTTGTGTAATTGAGTGTAACTGATTGGCAGACTGGTCAGTTAAGTTATAATCAACAGTAACCTACAAGAAGTTTAATAGATTTCTGTTTAACCAGTTTATATTTAAGGGGTGGTTAGTGACTAATGCAGCAAGTGCACATGAAAACACAGCTGAGCTGGTGTTCACTGACTGGGTTCACAGTTGGAAACAGAAACTGGTTGTGATTGTGAGCCTAACAAACCACAACCCACCATGATGCCTACAGAAAAGAAATAGTAGATTGGAAATAAATGAAATCAGAATGCTTTGTTACAAGAGGCAGCCATTAACCCAACGTATCACTGCCAAATCTGAAATACCCTTATCTTTTCCTGTTCAATATTTATGCATAACCCTTATAAAAGCTGCTGTCAATTCCACCTCTCACTGTTTTTCAAATGACAGTTCCTTAACATGAAAAATATCTAATCTTTTTTGCTACTTTGTTGAGAATTTTACATACAAATCTAGTTACTGACCTTGCAACTGACGAAAATAGTTTTATCCCATTTCCCTTCTCAAGAAAAAGCCTGTATATAGCAGCAACATATTAACCAGCCAGACTGGAGATAAGGCAATTCCTAACATCAAGCTTGGCAATCACACTGCTATAAAATGGCAGATCAATTTTACGTATATATTATATGCAATCATTCCCCACTTGTTGCATTTTTCTGGACAAAATGTTCTGCATTTAATGGGAGATACATTTTCTCAACAAGTTTCCAACTTCCTTCAGAGAAAAAAAACTTTCCTTCCAGAATAACAGAGTGTTTGCTGCAAGTCATACATCTAACTCATTAACTGATACAGAATTGTTAATACAAAGCGACCACAGAAAACACAATTAAAACAATGATTTCCCTCAGGTTCCAGTGAAGCATCCCTGAACCATTTGTTCCTCTACAATGAAAACCAAGTTTCATCTTAACAAATCTCTTTGAGTTCTTCATGACCTTGAGATATTTCACAAAACAAGGCGCTGAAGACTACTGGTGAAATTCTAGTGAACAAACAATCTTTATGTTTAATTCACTGCCTCGTTTAAGAGAACTAGAATCTCAAATATTATTTTCATTAGTAGAAAACAAATGGCAGTATTAACTAAGCCAAGCCCCATTTGTAGATGGAAATATACAATCAACACTTCAGGTCAAGAAACCTTCACGCAATCCTACTTTAAAGATTTCAACACCACAACTCATTTTGCTATCTTTACAATTTAGTCCATATTTTTCCTCCAAGATGTGACATTCAGCATCTTTTCATCTTAAAAGTGATCTAGCTAACAGCGATTCAACCTACAAACCTCACCTCACAATTTGCTTACAATCCCCTTCAGAAGAAAGCACATATTCAGCTGTGTGGAAGTGCCGTGGGAAATTGGACAAAGTTGAAGAAGTAAAGAAGCAGCTATAATGAGGTATTATTGCCCTAAGTTGGCCACAGACGTGTCAAGCATAGAAGGTCATGACAGAGTCTGGACTGCCCATTGAAAGAGCTGCTACTGTCTTGCTAGAACGTATATCTACTCTATGCTATTCTGTTACTCTACAAAACATAGTACAAAGAGATGTCTTTATTTTATTACTGGACAAGTGCAATACACTCAAGAGTAACGTGGATCACCAACTTCCATCATCAAGAAAGTAGCAATAAGCTGCCTTCCTCAGCTGCTGCAGCCCATTTCGTGAAGGCACTCTCATAGTGTTGCCGAATGAGGAGGTTCAACTGTCTAACTTGTGGTTTAAAGGAGATCTTAGAGGTACATTCCAATACAGCACTTACACTTGTACTCCTGAGTAGTTCAGGGCATAAGTTTGTAAGGTGCTTTCAGAAAAGCTTTGACGAGTGTATTCTGTGAATGATACTGGAAGTTGTTCAACATCAGATGATTGCAGGAATTAAACCTAGTTCAATGGTTGCTTTTTGCAGATGTGGCTGCATTCATCTCTAACAAATCTGAAAAACTGCAGATGATAAATACTTCATCTGAAGCATACACCAAGTTTATTAAGGCAATCAACATTCAAATCATGATTCATAGGGTCATAGGGAACCAATATCCTTCTAAAATTTACATTGTTTGGACAACATACAGCACTCTTGTCATCCTGGCAGGAAAGCAGCACCCATCATCAGGGACCCATACCATCCAGGTCATGCTTTTTTCTCATTGCTGCCATCAGGAAGAAGGTACAGAAGCCAAAGGATTCACACCATTAGGTTTAGGAACAGTTATTACCCCCAACCAACAGGCTCTTGAACCTGTGGGATAACTTCACTCGCTCCATCACTGAACTACTTCTACAAGCTATGGACTCACTTTCAAGGACTCTTTATCTCATGTTTTCAAAATATATTGCTTTATTTTTCTTTTGTGTTTGTAGTTTGTTGTCTTTTGCACATTGGTTACTTGTCTGCCCTGTTGGGTGCAGCATTTCATTGATTCCATTATGGTTCTTGGATTTGTTGAGTATGCCCGCAAGAAAATGAATCACAGAGTTGTATATGGTGACATACATGTACTTTAATAATAAATTTACTTTGTACTTGATCAATACCTACCAGGTCACTTAACCTCAAAGGGCAACTTCATCTGAAATACTAGAAATCCTCTTTCAGGTTTGATGATCTTACCTCACTTTTCTAAATCACAAACAGCTAACTGGGAATGAAAGGGCATCCGTCAGCTTGTGAAACTGGGGTCACATATTCCACAAGGGAGCAGATATTGAAGTTTCTACCTGTAAAGTCTAGGTAAAATCCTTGGGACTAAGAGTCACCAACGATATGGTACTGAGGAAACTTGCCCACACATAATGCTGATGGTACAGCTGGAGCAGGTGTCTCAAGATTACATGCTGGAGACTGTGCTTTGTGCACAGAACCAAAATCGCCAGCAATGCAGAGAAAAACATATTCTGATACTGCAACAGGGCAAAACAATTTCTTAGCATTCAGAGTAGCCCTTGACAACCAGGAGTATGTTGCCAGAACCAGTGTTTGAAGTAGGCAAGTGAAGGCTAGCTCAATCAACACAGAGAGCTAGTACTCAGTCTAAGCACAATTGAATGACTTTAAGGAGTTTCCTTCCACTTGTCAAGATGCTGGCCAGCCTTCCCTGCAAATTGCTGCTACCAATGCAGTAGCATAGCAATAAGAATAAAAGTTTACAACGTTGAATGAGGTGATAATTAAGTGACCTTCGTTGGCTTGGATGGTGCTAAATATCTTGTGTTGATATGTGTTACAATGCAACTGAAGAGTATCTTATCACACTGTCCACGGGTACCTTGCAATGGAGCAAAGGTGTCACGAAGCAAGCTACTCACTACAAATACCCATACGGGGCCTGCCTTTATGGCCACAATATTTGAGACATAGGCTCAGCTAAGTTCCTGATCAATAGTAGTGCCCAGGAGATTGACGATGAGGGACTTACAGCAACATCATTGAATGACACCGAAAGTCAGTCAGATACTTACTGGTTGGTCATAATCATTGTCCATCACTTGTGTGATATGAATAAATTTGCAACTTATCAACTCAAACTGGATTGTTTTACTTTAAGGAATTAAAAATGGTATTGCTCAATCAACAGTAAATATGAGGAGTGATTGATAAGTTCGTGGCCTAAGGTAGAAGGAGTCAATTTTAGAAAACCTAGCACATTTATTTTTCAACATAGCCCCCTCCTACATTTGCACACTTAGTCCAGCGGTCGTGGAGCATACGGATCCCTTCTTTGTAGAAGTCAGCGTCTTGGAACTGCAGAAAGAGGTCCGCAGCAGGAGTGATTGATAAGTTTGTGGCCTAAGGTAGAAGGAGATGAGTTGTTAACTTCAAACTTTATGCATAATCACTCAAAATGTTGAACTGCATGTGCATGTAACGAGAGTTGTATAACTCATCTCCTTCTACCTTAGGCCACAAACTTATCAATCACCCCTTTATGGAGGCCCAAGACGCTGACTTCTACAAAGAAGGGATCCGTATGCTCCACGACCGCTGGACTAAGTGTGTAAATGTAGGAGGGGACTACATTGAAAAATAAATGTGCTAGGTTTTCTACAATTGACCCCTTCTACCTTAAGCCATAAACTTATCAATCACCCCTCATACGTCCCTTTTGATCCTATCATTGAAAGAGGCCATTAACTAGCGAGGACTGGGTCTACAGTAAGTTGTGCATCAGATTCATCCAAAGATGATCTACCTTTGAAAAAGCACACTCACCTTTCTTCACCCCAGTGGATTTTCCTGCCCTCAAATCACACTTCTAGTATGGCTCCATGATATAAAGGACAGTCAGTTCCAACCTGTCCATATTTGAACCAAGGCTAAAATAAGGTTTGCAAATTTTCCACAGTAATGAGCAATTAAGCCAGAATAACTCTTTAGAACAGAAAACCTTTTCTGGAGTACAAGTCTTTGTACAGTACAACCAGGACCTGCCTGCCTCATAATCCTGACTATATTCATGGTCTCTGTTACTTGTTTATATTACAAATCAAATTGGCCAAAGAATGGCTTCTTTGATAGTAAACACCTCGGGAGGAAATGGTAGGATCTTTTACTCAGCATTTCTAGCTGAACACAGTTGTAAATGTCTCAACCCCACTGAGAGTAGGGATGTTATTTGAGTCCACTCTTTTTGCTAGACGCTTAAATGTCCACCACAGTTCACAAACAGGTGGGACAGGATGGCAAGGTTTAGATTTGATATGGTTTTATTTAGCTGCATCTGCATCCTGCTATCATTCCACTGCAGCTCCACCATGCACCTTTATCCCAAGTGCTGATTCTTTTAACATTCGCGGCAGAACCTGCCCAGCAGCAGTTATGTCCATTATGACTTTGACAGGTCACCTAGTTCAGTTGCTACTGAGCTTGGCTTGGAGATGGAATTTATAATCAATTCAATCCTGTCAAACTCAACGTGTGCCCTCACGCTTCTCCCAAACTGCATTAAACATGGAGCACACTTTTCATAGATTTGTGACGATGAAGTGATTTCCTGGTTCCAGACTGTATGAGACTTCCTAAGCCACTGCTTCCAATCTATATGCCAATTTATTACAATTACTCATTAGTCTATGATGTCAATATATCAGGATATGCTTAGGGAGAGTGATGGTAGAGATCAAAATGTTGGCTGAAAGATATAATTTTATGACTACTATTATATCACTTCTCCCAGTTTAGATACTTGTCCTCAAAATGTTCACAAGTAGGACTTTACAAGTTTGATTAAAATGGAGCTACCTTTGCTGAGAGCAAATCAGGTGTGTAGGTCAATGCAATGTGTCATTGGTTTTATTCTGCTGTTTGTGGAATGGCTTGCGGTAAGTAACTGAGTTGCAAAGCCATTTCAAGAGTTCTGTTAAGAGCAATGGTGACAATATTAATCCTCCTTGTTCCCACTACAAGACATTCTTCACACCAGCACCTGAGAGGCAAAACACCCTTTGAGATCCTTGGCTCTGACCAAAAGGACAACGTGCCCCACACGCCACTCATTAGCAATCTCCTATTAATGAGGTTTTGTACGATTCATTTATTCATCTTTGCTGATCAGTTTAACCTACAAAACTGTTTCTGCTCCTGTTGTCTTTGTGCAACTTTCACCATTATCATAGATAGTCAGAACTAAAAAACCTCCTTACCAATTCAACACTCTCAGTGAAATCCTGCTCTGCCTCCCATTTCCAATCTCTGGATCAAGGGATAGTAAGGAATTTCTGATCGGCAACTGATGATTCCAATCACGCTTGCTAACATTGCACATTTATGTCAGAGAACTGTCAGAAATAAAGTACTAAATTTGTATGTGGGAATGTACTAGGCCATTCTGCCTCTCAATTCAAATTGACCATAGCGAATCTGCTTTTGAGCTCAATGAACTTATACTACTAATGTATTCCATAACAAATTTTGCCTTAGTTTGACTTTTTCCAATATTCTATATCAATATTCTTTTAAGGTTGAGTGTCCTAGATTTCCATTATCCGTTGTGTGAATAAGTGCATGTCTAATTTTAAGCTCAATTGTTCTGCAGTCTCACATCAAAGGAAATACCAAGACACTTTCTAATTCCCCTGATAAATGGTCCAACCTTAAGGTCTGCATTATGGAATCTCAGATTTCAGTAGCTTATCTTTCAATTTGTCCAGGGAAAATAATCAACAAATTCAAAAGTCCGTGGCATCACTTCTCATGGGAAGATTCGGAGAAGATCTGTAAGGCTAGCCAATAGCAACATCTGGTGGCTGATCTGAGGTAATGCAGGAGCATTGTCCACATTTCAAATCTGGCAGGCTATTTTTGAGAATCTCTTCACACTGTCACTATGACACAGAAACAAGCCATCCAGATGATCAAAGTTGATTCATCTTTCTATAACTTTGTCAGAGTTTCCCTTGCTTCCAGCTTCCCCTCAAATATATCAACACTATTATCCCCAAACATTCTTCATAGTGGAACACTCTACATTCCCATGATAAATAACTTTCTCAGAAATCCATTAATGGATCTGTTCATGACTAGGTAGTATTTCAGATTAGATATATTTTCTAACTTATAGTCCTCTTATAGATCAAACCCCCAGTTTTTCATTTCAGTGAAGAGTATCAACTTGCTTGGTCTTTTTAAAATATGCATCTGCTCAGCTTTTGTGTTACAAGTCCTTTGCACCTACTCTAATTACGAGGGGTGATCGGTAAGCTTGTGGCCGAAGGTAGAAGGAGATGAGTTATTAACTTCAAACTTTCTGCATAATCACTCAAAGAGTTGAACTACACGTGCATGTAACAGAGCTGTACAACTCATCTCCTTCTACCTTAGGCCACAAACTTATCAATCACCCCTGCTGTGGACACTTTCTGGGGGTCCAAGATCTGTATGCTCCACGACCGCTGGTCTAAGTATGTAAATGTAGGAGGGGACTTTGTTGAAAAATAAATGTGCTAGGTTTTCTAAAATTGACTCCTTCTACCTTAGGCCACAAACTTATCAATCACCCCTCGTAATGCGGTTTTGGATGATTGGAAATTCCACTGTTGTGGAACTACTGGAATATTTTTTACTCATCAATAGCTTGATTTAATAAAGATAAAAGGCCACTCTCTGAAGTCCTATGATATAGAGGAATATATTATTTGTGCTTCAACTGAGTTATGATAAGGAATAATTTTATACCACCCACTTGATGCCGTTTTCTTCATTTTAGAGTCAGGATTAAGCAAAGACAAACTATAGTTCTAGTTACCAGCAAAATCTTTATACTTATTATTAAATTCTTCCCTGTTTGCTCCAACAATTATCAACAAAGAATTCTATGACAAAGTATCCATTTCATTGAGTCTGCATTTTAGGAAGATATACCTAATTAATTCCACTCCACTACTATTTAACAGAAGTCTTGCTAATTTGGGTATACATTGAACTGTTTTTGGAAACTTGCACTGAATTTGCCCATAATTGCATGCAGTGTAAGCTCTTTCAATTATTTCTCCATGGCACTATTCGACCAATAACAGGTACTGTTGCTCAAAGTTTGAAAGTTTCTACCCTAATTATTAAACCCTTCCCCTTTCACCTCTTTATTATCCACTTCAAGTGCCCAATTTTGCAACTACCTGCCCTTTTAATGGTGATCAATTCTTCCAACCTGCAGATGATGTCCTTCCAAAAAACTAGCAGGTAATATCAAAACAAACATCAATGCCTATAATAGAGTATGTAAGATCCCCTAGGGAGTGAGATTAGAGAGTTAAGAGGAAACAAGGAAATGACAGATAAATTGTATCAATTCTTTATCTCAGTCTTCAGGTTGAAGGATACTACAAGTATTCTGTGGAAAAGACTAATTTCAAACAATATTTAAGAAATTCTAACCACTATCACGAGTGTGAGATACTGGAAAAACTAATGGGACTAAAGCCAGGTCCTAATGGCCTATATCCAACGGGTTTAAAGGAAGCAGCTGAAGAAAAAGTGGAGCCATAGGTTGAAGTTTTTTCAAACCTCACCAAAATCCTACTACTGGATTGGAAGGTTGTAACATTAACTAAGTTAACTCCATTGCTTATGAAGGAAGGGAAAAATAGATAACTACTTGCTAGAGTCTGTTGTCAAGGAAGAAACAGAGAGCCTTTAGAGAAGCTTAATGTAAACAAACCAAGTCAACATGGTTTTATGAAAGGTAAATTTTGTTGGACAGATTTGCAAGTACTCTACAAGGATGTAGCAGGCAGAATTTCCATTAGGCATTTGATGAGGTATAACAAGCAGTTAGTGCGGGAGCTTCTGGTTTTGGGGGTAGCACGTTAGCATGGTTTGAAGATTAGTTACCAAATGAAAGAGAATCAGAATAAGCAGGTAATTTTCAAGCTGTAAGGATGCAACTGGTGGAGTGTCCCAAGGATCAAATCTTGGCCTTCAATTATTTATGATATATATTAATGACCTGGAAGAGAAGATAGGGTGTAAATTATCCAAGTTTGTGGAACACACAAAAATAGGTCAGATTGCAAATTGCATTAAGGATACAGTGCATTCCGGTTAACTGAGCCATATCAGGGCCAGTACATTTCGATCAATTTAAGCAACTGCCCCAATTAGCCGAAGTTACGTAGAAATAGTTAAAAAGGTATAAAAAAGACAAACTACCGTTTAACTGAGTAACACATTATGTATTTAAATGAAGTACAGATCAAATTAGAACACTACCTGTACTACTGGTGGTTGTCCATTTTATCTGACGATGACAGGAAACCTGTGGGGAAGTGTTTTTAAAGTGGAAAAGACGTTGCACTAAAGCAGTTCCAATCTCTTGACTTCAGAAGTCCAGGTCCAGTGGGATGAGTAGACGTCACATCTGAGGTCTTCGCCGGTTGTAGTGGATGACCATGACTTCTTCTGTGCCTCATCATGCCCTTTACTCTCCACATGGCTTTGCAGAGTCACCTTCCTGGTCATTAGATCTCACTGTAGACTTCATCCGCCCGATCCACCACAACTGACTTCACATGCTAAGGCAGGCATGACCCTACCTCACTGTGTATGAGGCCTGCTGGGTACCCTCACCTACTAGGTGAGCCTGTCTGTCGAAATGTGTACTGGAATATGGTCCTGCCACAGAGAAGCAGCAAATTGGAGAAAACAAGTGAGGGCTAAGTGTCCGGTGGGGACCAAAGGTAACATTCAAGATGATTGTCAAAACCTTCAAATTCTTCATAGTTTCTAATTTGTTGAAGTGGTGAATTCATTTCATTTTCACTCCCAACCATTTCTGGCATTTCCAAGTCTGAAATTGCAGTCAGCACAACAGTTCTGAATTGTCTTATAGCTTATTTCACCATCTACCAGTGACAAAAATCACTGCTTTTTGAACACACACGCAACTGACGCAACTTAAAAACTGTTCGCTCTAAGCATGGTGTAGTGTCTAATGACCACACTGTGCACGTGCATGATGCTAGTTAGAAACTGTTTGACAACAATCTCTTGTCCCAATCAAGTGGCATATTGACCCAAATAAAAAAAAGAAATTTTCTCAATTTGCTTTAGTTCTTTAGGATTTTGTCCCAACTAGCAGCTGCCCCGATTAACTGATGGCCCAATTAACCAGAATCTACTGTAATTCTGCAATTGCAATGTGATATAGACAGCTTGACTGGAGTATATAGTTTTTTTTTGTGTGCCATACTCTGCCAGAGCCTCGGTGACCACTTTTTCAAGTGGTTGTCTTGGAGAAAAGATTCTGTGAGTGGTCCCCCACATCTTTCTCACAGCGCAGTTTTTTTTTACGAGGCCGAGTTGTGAGCTCGACACTCAACCCGGCATGGATGGAAAGTGTGCTCGGGAGCAGCCCGACTGGATTCGAACTCGGGAACTTTCGCTCCGGAGTCCGGCGCTGATCTCACTGCGCCGCCAGCCATAGTACATAGTACTGGCCCTATTATTTAACAATAGAATAAACTGACATCAGGGGTTAATGCAAAAAAAAATCACTAGACTTATTCCTGGGATGAGAAGATAGTTCTTATAGAAGCAGTTAAAGAAATTGGATTCATGCTGTTCAGATTTATAATAATGAAGAACGATCTCACAGAAACAGATATTGACAGGGTAGAGACCCATGTCTTTCAACTTGTGTGAGAAGCTTGAACAAGGGTTTATTGCAGAGGAAGAAGATAGATGGAAGATGGAAGGAATGGGGGGGTGTTAGGCTATGGGGAGCTGCCTCAGAAGAGGAGATGAGGGTTGGGGCAGATCAGCTGTGATCACAAAGAATGTCAGGGCAGGCTTGAGAAACCGGGTGTCTTACAACTATTCCTGTTTTATACTTTGCATTAAAGGAGTGTTGTAGAACTGCAGGCTTGTTTTGAAGAAGCAAAAGCACTACTAATTTTTTAAAACTTTACTTCAACCGAGAAAGCTTCTTGATCCAGTCAGGGATACAGTATGTTTTATATCTATGGCTGATGTAATCAGATCTGGATTCTTACAGGACTGGGTGGCTCCCTTGTTTGGCTCCTCAAACTGTGGATGCTGCCAATTTCGGTCTGAGAGCTGGAATGTGACAAGCCTTCAAAGTAGGGTCTGCAAAACAACATTCACAATCAAAAGGTCATACAAAGTTAATGAGACATTTATAACATAACACCAATAGCGTACGACAAAGCAAATTCAAAATCATTTGGTCTGCCCACAAAATGAGGGCGATGCTTGAGGGAAAAGTACTTGCTAAGTGGGAAGAATTTCCTTGCCTCTTCAGGGTATGATGGAGAGCTTTTTGTTAAACACCTGCTTGAACAGACAGATGTAAAAGAAGGAGTTAGTAGGTCACTCAACCCTTTTGGGCTTCCTGGCCATTCAGCAGGATCATGGCTCAGCTATCCTGCCCTTTCTTGCTCAGTGGCCACATCCCATAACTCCCTCTGTGTACATAAAAAACATTGATATTGTATAAAAAACATTGGATGCACTCAGCAATAGAGCATTAATGATCCTCGAGAAGAGAATTCATCCATCAGATAAAAGGTATTTGTCCCAAATCTAGTTCTAAATAGTTAACCGATTTCCCTTAATTCTAGCTTCTCCAATCCAAGAAAACAGTGTTTCATCATCTGAGGTCTTTGACAGTACTGGCTTCCTGTGACATGATCAAACCCTGAATCAGGATCTGACCCCACAGCCTTCTAATTCTGTCAGCACAAGAGTCTGCCGAAGCTGGAAACCGGAGCAACAAGAAACCTGTTGGAGGAACTCAGCAGCTTGAGCAGCATCTGTGGGAGGAAAGGAATTATTGATCTTTTGGGCTAAAAGCCTGCATGAATCCGGAAGCAAGCCTTTGATGTGAAAGATCAACAATTCCCCTCCATCAGCTGATGCTGCTTGACCTGTTGAGTTCCTCTAGCAGAGTTTGGATTCTGTTTGATTTAAAGAACAAAACTAAGCAACTATTGGATTCTGGTTCAAATCCACTTCTGATTAATGGATGGAAGCTTCTTTGCTTTACTATCCACACAAATCCATGTTCAGACCCTGGCTTGCCAACTCAAGCCTAACAGTGCCCAACAGTGTGCTTTAGGTAATTTGTTTTGAAATTAAAACATTGTAAAGTGTCAGTTTTGGGTTGATTCCTCTTCACATGTGCTTATGGGTTTGTGATACAGTTTGTGAGATTGAGACTGACATCAACCATGCATAATCCCAATAATACCAGTTATGGCCATAGAGTTATTCAGCACAAAAACAGGTCCTTTTAGCCCAATTTATCCATACTGACCAAGCTGTTTTCCTTGCCTGCATTTAGCCAAATCCCTCTAAACTTTTCTTCTCCACGTACCTAAGTGTTTCTTAATTGTACCCATCTTTATCATTTCCTCTTGACAGCTCATACCATTAACCCACCACCCTCCCTGTGAAAATAAAAACATGCCCCTCCTATCCCCCTTAAATAGTTCTCTTCTGACCTTAACCTATGGCCTCTAGTCTTGGACTCGCCAACCCTGGGAGAACAACTGTGACAATCCATCTTTTCTAGGCTCCTCATGGTTTTATAAACCTCTATAAGCGTATCCCACAGCTTCCTTCATTCCACAGACAACTGTCACACCCTGGTCCTTGAGTAGACCCGGCAGATGTCTGATGAGAGTCAGGTATGATAATGGGCATCCACTCAAATTTTCTATGGAGGTATAGAGGCTGAAGGGAAATCTGATAGAACTTTATAAGATTATGAGAGGCATAGATACAGCAGACAACTCGTATCTTTCTCCAAGGGTTGAAATGCTTAGAGGGCATACATTCAAGATGAGAGGGGTAAGTTTGTACCTATTTATTTATTGAGTTACGGTGCAGAAGAGAGCCTTCTGGCCCTTCAAGCTGCACAGCCCAGCAAGCCCCTGATTTATCCCTAGCCTAATCACAAGACAATTTACAATGACCAATTAACCTACCAACCGGTGTGTCTTAGGACTGTGGGAGGAAACCGGAGCACCCGGAGTAAACCCACACAGTCACAGGGGGAACGTACAAACTGCTTACTGGCAGCGGCGAGAATTGAACTGTGTCGCTGGTACTGAAAAGCATTGTGCTAATCACTGTGCCACCAAATACATATTTCAAATTCTTAAGTGATATGTATCTTTTTAAAACACAGAGATTGGTTTTGGTCCTGGGATGCACTGCCTGGGTTGGTAGTGAACACACATATGATTGAGGTGTTTAAGATGAATGTACGGAGAATGAAGGGATATGGATTTTGGGTAGGCAGAAGAGATCAGTTTAGTTAGGCATTTAATTACTAGTTTAGTTAGTTTGACACAACATGGTGGGCCAAAGGACCTGTTCATATGCCATACATATGTTCTAATAAACATTTTGCAATAAAGCTATGAGTCAACCCAAATGAAGCATTGCTGATATATAATCTGCAAGTGGCTTAATAAAACAGTATAAGAGCCCTCCATACTTGAGCTTTGGTTTTGGAGTGCTGAGAACGCTGTCATCATCATCCATATCAGGGCCACTGTCACTAGGATTCTCCACATCCAAGCTATCATACAGTAGATCCAAGTCCTCTTCCACTTCTTGCACATTTTCTGTGGGATCCTGCTCTGAGTCAAGGACCTACAATCAATTTGTACAATTTTCATGTCAGCCTTGCTTTGATGTGCAATTTATCTACCTCTTCATTATATAAAAAAATTAAAGAAATACATTGACTGTATAACTCAGTCTGAATAAATGATTAGATAATGCAACACATTAACTGTTTTTTATTAAAAAACTACCACGTGGAACACAGAGAATTTTTCTAATTATTCAACATGTAACCTTAGATTGTCAGTTTACAAAATAATAATAATAATAATATACAAATCATCAAATTTTTGTAACCAGTTTTCTGCTTTTCGATGATTGATCTCAGCTTACACAGGAGTCAGAATTGAATTTTGTCTTTTTGAGTAATGAAAGGCAAAAACTAGAATTATGCAAAGTTTACCCTGAATTCCTTGTGTTTCATCTTCTGATATCTATTCACATTGCAGGAAACTATGCTGTTGGGGACACCAGGATCTGAGGTGAAAGGAGAGGGCTAGACTCGATTGGGATGGAATAACTTGCTGACAATCACAACCATGATAACAAAAAGAAAAAAAAGAGTCCTGATGAAGGGTCTCAGCCCGAAACGTCGCCTGTACCTCTTCCTATAGATGCTGCCTGACCCGCTGCATTCCACCAGCATTTTGTGTGTGTTGCGAGAAAAATAATATTTGTCAACAACTTTCAGGACATAGAACTAATAGAAATATAGACACTATTAAATGTACTGATCTAAGCCAAGGTTATGAAAAGGTCAGGGAAGCAGACTCCTATTTCTCAGGTTACTGAAGACAGAGGATAAGAATTGGAACTTATAACTCCCAATCAGTGATGAGCGTTGCTGCTATTATGTTTATGTGCTTCAAAAGGGACAAAGGTTAGATTGATCTCTTGCCCTTGCAAACAGTTTAGTAACCATCACTGCTGTTGGAATACCTACTTGATTGAGACATTATAATAGAATTACTGCATCTACTAAAAATACAGCAAAGTGCTAATTTCATACCTCGTCTGAAACTTTGAATCTCCTTAGTAAAGCAACTACTTTCTGCTTAAAGTTCTGTTGCTGGGGAAAAAAATTAAGATATTAGAATCATAATTACCTTCACCCCTATTCTCCACAACTCCCCACCACCTCCCCAAACGGGACATTCTTGAGCAACGCACATGGAAATAGCTCAGAGTCCACCTATTATAATGAACCTGATGAGCACAGGACTCGTTCATTACCACATTTGTCCTTATGACAGGAAAGTTAGTCTAAAATTCTCTGCTAACTTTTGGATAAAAGACATTTCAGACAAACTCAAAACGGTCTTGATTGGTTTAAAATATGACAGTGACTTTAAAAATTGGTAATTTCATTACATTCCCACAAGAACAGGTTGCTTGAGACAGAACCATTTGTAGGAAGTTTGATTCCTTATAGAATATACGCAATGATCTTGTACATATTTTCTTTTAGGAAAAAATGGTTTATTGGGGTAGATTTTGTTAGTTATACACCATGGCATTATGTAAATAGATACATGGGGCATAGTGAACATATAGCCATATCAATATTTTAAGATATTGGGAGGAATTAAACCAAACTTACCCTTGTAATTGAGGTTGTTCTCACAATGGTCCTCCTTTGCTTTTTAGGCTTACCCAAATCAAATTCATCATCGTCTATATCCTGGAAAAAAGTGGTGAAAACAAATCAACAGCATTAGATACGATGAATTATTCCACAGAAAGCACAACTTTGCTTTACGATATCAAAAGCATCACTTTTAACTCATAAGTATTCTAGCTGGGATAAGGAAGAACAAATTCAGCTCAAAAACACATATAAGCTGAAACACAGAGAAACTCAGTGTGCTTCTTATTTACAGTTAGATATATTCCTTACTTGAAGACTATGGAGAAAGAGTGGAACAGGAAGACTATTTGGATAGATCCTTCCAGAAGTTATCCCAGGGTGTGCACTGAATAGTTCATTAGGCATTATAAGCTATGAACATGAGGAACAAAACAAATTTCCCTTATTCACAAAGAGCTGGCATCAAATATTTCCTGGATCTATAATGGATGCATTGTAATATTCCCACTACTGCAAAAATATTTAATGGCCATGCATGAGCACACCTTTTTAATAAGGAAAATTTTCCAGTCCTATGCACCCATTTAAGACTATGCCTCAAGCCCGCAGTGTGCATTTTTAAAACTATTTACTTGGTTAATGGTTGTGTGAATCATCTGTTTTGAAAATTAGAATGTACTGTGGAATGAACCTAGCAACAAATCAGGTCATGTGTAATGGGAAAGGATAAATCATTCTCATAGGAATTTCATATCCAGTTTGATAGTGAGATATATAGGTCTGAAATTAGTGTCCAAGTCTTAAATGAAGACAAGTATAGAGATGTGAAATAGCATTAGCAAAGGTGAGCTGCAAGAATGAATTAAAGGGTAGTATAATAGGCAAACATGCATGGAAATTTCACATAATTCTCAGTGGATTCGTATTTCAACCAGAGCATAGAACAGTACAACATAGTATAGGCCCTTTGGCTCACGATGTTTTGCTAACCTACTCCATGATCTATCTAATCCTGCCTTCCTATAGTAGCACATTGAAAAGACTCAATGAGAAGATCCATTAAATTTAAGGAATGTGCAAATTAAAAACAGCATTAAATATGTCAATTAACAGGCCAGAAGATGGTCAAAATTCTAGAAATTGACAAGGGATGACAAATAATAAAAAGAGAAAAGATAACAAGAAACAAAAAGGGCACTAAGAGTTTCTACAAATACACAAGAAGTGAAAGAGTAGCCAAAGTAAACCGTGGTCACAGAGGAAAAGACTGGTGAACTAATAATTGGAAATAAGACAGGGGTTTGGAACATTATTTTGTTACTCTCTTCACAGATAAATACACCAAAATAATCCCAATAACAGTAGAAAATCAAGGGCAAAAGGGAAAGAATAAGGAATATTAAAGTGGCAAACTAAAAGATTCAAAGCTGAAAATAACCTGAATCTGGTGATCTCCATCAGAGAGTCTGAAAATAAATGGCTGCAGAAAACCTAGGTGTAGCCTTCCAAACTTTCCATTTGCAAAGTCTCAGTGCATGGGTAAATGGCAAATGCAATTTCCCAATTCCAGGATGGAGGTGTGGGGAGGGTGGAGGAGAAACCAGAACACAAGAAACTACAAGTTAGTTAGTGTGACATCTGTCGCCTAGGAAAAGTTGGAAATATTACAGGAAATTGAAACAATCTTCCATCTGTGCTAATAAGGGAAGAAGGGATAAATGGAACACTTTCAAGGTGCCAAACTGTTACTACAGGGAGCAGCACTGAGGACATCACTATTTTAATGGTAGGACCAAGTACAATGTATTTGCTGAGAACTCAATGACTGCAGGGAAAGCAAATTCTGAGGGGTACACAATGTCTGTAAAGAAATCTAAATATGTTAAACATGTGAGCAAACACTTGACAGATGATCTATAATATGGGAAATGACTTTAGTAAGGTGAAAAGCAGGACCCCTTTAGTGAAGAGAAGCTATAGTACACTGGGTATCCTCACACATGAAGTAGAAGTTAGAAGGCAAGCACAGGAGGAAATTAAGAAGACTAAATGCAAGATGGAGTGTATAAGCAGGAACTATACCGAGTACTGGTGATACCACTCCTGGAGCATGCTGCATGTTTTTGGTCTCAAATTTAAGGATGGTGTTGGATACTTTTTAATAATTTTTATAAGACGAATTAATGTAAGACTAAAGTTGCATCTTTAATCATTGTACTTTTTCACAAACTCATGTACTTTTCAAAGTATGCGGTGGATTGTCCCCACTCACTGGCAGAAAACTGTATAGCAGTTAAACTAGCAGTTTATCATCTTTCTCATTTTTCAATAGCTAAGTATTAACACATTACCCACGTGATGTAATTGTGCAATCATTGATCGGCTTTCTTTATCTAAGGAATTTCTGTTATCTCAATTATAAAAGTGATGTTTTTTTCAAAGGCGCCATCTTTGTTCTCTTTCATCTTTGCATTCTTTGTTCATTCACTTCTGTTTCATTTATCAGCTCCTTATTTTGTTTGCTTAGAATATGTATGTTTCTTTGTACTTTAAAACAAACGATCGTTAAGAATTTAAGACTGCTTGTCATTCCTGAGTTCCAGAAGAACCCGCAGGATCAGAAAATAAACAGAAATCCAACAATGGCTATACTTCCATTGGAGGCAGTTCAGACGTTGAACTAAGTTGTTTCTTGGAATTAAACACTACGTTGGGTTGAGCAGGTAGGATCTATATCTATGTCAGTTTAAAATAAACAAAAAAATTTGAAATGAATTTACTGGGAACTTGCTGAGTGGGGGCCTCCTCTTCCTCTAATACAATTTCAGAATAAGAGGCTGCTCACTTAAGATGGAATTGAGAAGAAATTTCTTCCCACAGTCTTGAATTTTTGGAATTCTCTACCAGCTTATTATCATGATTGAGAATCATATTCTTAGTCTTCAAGGGCATTGAGAGATTTGGGGGTGGGGGTGGGGGGAAAACAAGCAGAAACATAGAGATAGCTGCTATGGTCACAAATGGAGACATACAAAGCAACATTTGAGATATTTCAAGTGTTACATACATGCCCTTGGACTGCATCATCACTGGCTTCCTGTTCAGAAGAAAAACTTTCATACTCTTCCTCTGAGTAGTTATCTATGAAATAACAAACGTCAGATTGTAAATTTATTTCAGCCATACAAAACAAATCTGCTGGAAGCAGATTAAAATAATAAGTCAAGTTCTTTACAAAACATCTATAATTTAACTCAAACTGAAGTTGCCATGGTAAATACAGCATAGGCAATCAGTAATTGACTTAGGTTTTATTAAAATTCTAAGCATGATGTGGAGAAATAGTTTTAAGGCCCTAAATCCATATTCATGTTAAAAATAGTATAACTAATTTTATTAAATTGCTTGCTGGTGATTAGATCAGTAAACGTACCAAACCCTTCAAGTATAAACTATTCCCTGATAATTAAAGAGAGGATATATGGTAGGTGTGGCATATTTGGATGCAACAGGTAATTTTGTACAGGGCTCTTAAAGCTCATTTCCACTAAACATTGCATTATTTTACCTCTAGATCTGTTTGAGATTAGAAGAAACCAATGGCTATTATTAGTCAACAACTTCAATATCCTTCAAATGGCAGAAGGATGAACAGTGGTCTTTTCTATTCAGGGATTCTATGACTTCAGATTAAGTTTATTTCAGTCAGTGTAGCAGAGGTACAAACACAAGAACATCTGCACATGCTGAAAATCCAAGCAACACACACAAAATGCTGGAGGAACTCAGCAGGCCAGGCAGTATCTATGGAAAAGAGTAATCAGTCAAAGTTTTGGGCTGAGACCCTTCTTCAGTCCTGTGTGTGTGGCACAGGTAATAACACTGAATTTGGTGGAAGCTGGAACAACAGAAGGAAAAAACATTTGTTTGATACTTTCCAGGCAATCCAAGCCTGTGATTGTTACTGGTACGTGCAGGGCCTGACTCCATTTTCATCAACTAAACCATTAATATCTACAGCTGAATCTCACAAACTGAGCAGCAAGGGCAAGGTTCTGGAAAGCAGCTACAATGCGATCAGCACTTTGACAAAGGGACAAAACCAGAGCTGGGGGAAATAGAGCAAAAGAATATATTTCATTGAAGGATATACGCTAAATAAGAACTGCAAATAAAAGCTAGACAGCTAGGATAAGAAACTATATTGCTTACACACTCTGTCCACTTGTTAGTTCCCTGGGTTCTCCAGTTTCCTCCCACACCTAAAAGACATAGAAACATAGAAAACCTACAGCACAATCCAGGCCCTTCGGCCCACAATGCTGTGCTGAACATATACTTACTTTAGAAATTACCTAGGGTTACCCATAGCTCTCTATTTCTCTAAGCTCAATGTACCTATCCAGGAGTCTCTTAAGAGACCCTATTGTATTCGTCTCCACCACCATTGCTGGCCGTCCATTCCATGCACTCACCAATCTCTGCGTAAAAAACTTACCCCTGACATCTCCTCTGTACCTACTTCCAAGCACCTTAAAAATGTGCCCTCTCATGTTAACCATTTCAGCCCTGGGAAAAAGCCTCTGACTATCCTCACGATCAATGCTTCTCATCATCTTCTACACCTCTATCAGGTCACATCTCATCCTCCGCTGCTCCAAGGAGAAAAGGCTGAGTTCGCTCAACCTATTCTCATAAGGCATGCTCCCCAATCCAGGCAACATCCTTGGTAAATCTCCTTTGCACCCTTTCTATGGTTTCCACATCCTTCCTGTAGTGAGGTGACCAGAACTGAGCACAGTACTCCAAGTGGGGTTTGACTAGGGTCCTATATAGCTGTAACATTACTTCTCAGCTCTTAAACTCAATCCCATGGTTGATGAAGGCCAATGCACCATATGCCTTCTTAACCACACAGTCAACCTGCGCAGCAACTTTGAGTGTCCTATGGACTCAGATCCCAAGATCCCACTGATTCTCCATACTGCCAAGAGGCTTACCATTAATACGATATTCTACCATCATATTTGACCTACCAAAATGCACCACCTCACACTTATTTGGGTTGAACACCATCTGCCACTTCTCAGCCCAGTTTTGCATCCTATCAATGTCCTGCTGTAACCTCTGACAGCCCTCCACACTCTCCACAACACCCCGAACCTTTGTGTGATCAGCAAATTTACTAACCCATCCCTCCATTTCCTCATCCAGGTCAATTATAAAAATCACAAAGAGAAGGGGTGCCAGAACAGATCCCTGAGGCACACCACTGGTCACCGACCTCCATGCAGAATATGACCCGTCTACAACCTCTCTATGCCAATTATGGATCCACAAAGCAAGGTCCCCATGGATTCCATGCCTCCTTACTTTCTCAATAAGCCTTGCATGGAGTACCTTATCAAATGGTTTGCTGAAATCCATATACACCACATCTACTGCTCTACCATCATCAACATGTTTAGTCACAGCCTCAAAAAATTCAATCAGGCTCATAAGGCACGACCTGCCTTTGACAAAACCATGCTGACTATTCCTAATCATAATATGCCTCTCCAAATGTTCATAAATCCTGCCTCTCAAGATCTTTTCCATCAACTTACCAACCACTTAAGTAAGACTCACTGGTCTATAATTTCCTGGGCTATCTCTACTCCCTTTCTTGAATAACTGAACGACATCTGCAACCCTCCAATCCTCTGGAATCTCTCCCATCCCCATTGATGATGCAAGGATTATTACCAGAGGCTCAGCAATTTCCTCCCTCACCTCCCACAGTAGCCTGGAGTACATCTCGTCCGGTGCCAGAGACTTAGTCAATTTGATGGTTTCCAAAAACTCCAGCACATCCTCTTTCTTAATGTCTGTATGCTCAAGCTTTTCAATCCACTGTAAGTCATCTCTACAATCGCCAAGATCCTGTTCCGTAGTGAACACTGAAGCAAAGTATAGATTAAGTACCTCTGCTATCTCCTCCAGTTCCATACACACTTTTCCACTGTCACACTTGATTGGTCCTATTCTCTCATATCTTATCCTCTTGCTCTTCACATATTTGAAGAATGCCTTGGGATTTTCTTTAATCCTGCTCACTAAGGCCTTCTCGTGGCCCCTTCTGGCTCTCCTAATTTCATTCTTAAGCTCCTTCCTGCTAGCCTTATAATTTTCTAGATCTCTATCATAGCCTAGTTTTTTGAACCTTTCATAAGCTTTTCTTTTCTTCTTGACCAGATTTTCAACAGCCTTTGTACACCATGGTTCCTGTACTTTACCATCCTTTCCCTGTTTCATTGGAACGTAGGTATGTAGAACACCATGCAAATGTCCCCTGAGCATTTGCCACATTTCTGCCGTACTTTTCCCTGAGAACATCTATTTCCAATTTATGCTTCCAAGTTCCTGCCTGATAGTTTCCTACTTCCCCTTACTCCAATTAAATGCTTTCCTAACTTGTCTGTTCCTATCCCTCTCCAATGCTTTGGTAAAGGAGATAGAATTGTGATCACTATCTCCAAAAAGCTCTCCCACTGAGAGTCCTGACACCTGACCAGGTTCATTTCCCAATACCAGATCAAGTACAGCCTCTCCTCTTGTAGGCTTATCTGTATATTGTGTCAGGAAACCTTCCTGAACACACCTAACAAACTCCACCTCATCTAAATCCCTTGCTCTAGGAAGATACCAATCAATATTGGGGAAATTAAAATCTCCCACCATGACAACACTGTTATTATTACACCTTTCCAGAATCTGTCTCCCTATCTGCTCCTCGATGGCCCTGTTACTATTGAGTGGTCTATAAAAAACAGCCAGTAGAGTTACTGACCCCTTGCTGTTCCTAACATCTACCCACAGAGACTCCGCACACAATCCCTCCACGACTTCCTCCTTTTCTGCAGCTGTGACACTATCTCTGATCAACAGTGCCACGCCCCCCCACCTCTTTTGCTTCCCTCGCCTCCCTCCCTGTGCTATCTGAAACATCTAAAGCCTGGTACTCTTAAGTAACCATTCCTGCCCCTGAGTCATCCAAGTCTCTGTAATGGCCACAACATCATAGCTCCAAGTACTGAACCACATTCTAAGATTATCTGTTTTATTCATGATGTTTCTTGCATTAAAGTAGACACATCTTAAACCATCAGTCTGAGCATAGCCCTTTCCTATCCAGATAGTCCGGATAATTATAGACCAGTAAGCCTTAAGTCTGTGGTGGGAAAGCTGTTGGAAACAATTCTTAGAGATAGGATCTATGGGCATTTAGAGAATCATGGTCTGATCAGGGACAGTCAGCATGGCTTTGTGAAGGGCAGATCGTGTCTAACAAGCCTGATAGAGTTCTTTGAGGAGGTGACCAGGCATATAGATGAGGGTAGTGCAGTAGATGTGATCTATATGGATTTTAGTAAGGCATTTGACAAGGTTCCACACGGCAGGCTTATTCAGAAAGTCACAAGGCATGGGATCCAGGGAAGTTTGGCCAGGTGGATTCAGAATTGGCTTGCCTGCAGAAGGCAGAGGGTCGTAGTGGAATGAGAACATTCAGATTGGAAGATTGTGACTAGTGGTGTCCCACAAAGATTGGTTCTGGGGCCTCTACTTTTCGTGATTTTTATTAACGACCTGGATGTTGGGGTAGAAGGGTGGGTTGGCAAGTTTGCAGACGACACAAAGGTTGGTGGTGTTGTAGATAGTGTAGAGGATTGTCGAAGATTGCAGAGAGACATTGATAGGATGCAGAAGTGGGCTGAGAAGTGGCAGATGGAGTTCAACCCGGAGAAATGTGAGGTGGTACACTTTGGAAGGACAAACTCCAAGGCAGAGTACAAAGTAAATGGCAGGATACTTGGAAGTGTGGAGCAGCAGAGGGATCTGGGGGTACATGTCCACAGATCCCTGAAAGTTGTCTCACAGGTAGATAGGGTAGTTAAGAAAGCTTATGGAGTGTTAGCTTTCATAAGTCAAGGGATAGAGTATAAGAGTCGCAGGGTAATGATGCAGCTCTATAAAACTCTGGTTAGGCCACACTTGGAGTACTGTGTCCAGTTCTGGTCGCCTCACTTTAGGGAGGATGTGGAAGCATTGGAAAGGGTACAGAGGAGATTTACCAGGATGCTGCCTGGTTTAGAGAGTATGCATTATGATCAGAGATTAAGGGAGCTAGGGCTTTACTCTTTGAGAGAAGGAGGATGAGAGGAGACATGATAGAGGTGTACAAGACAATAAGAGGAATAGATAGAGTGGATAGCCAGAGCCTCTTCCCCAGGGCACCACTGCCCAATACAAGAGGACATAGCTTTAAGGTAAGGGGTGGGAAGTTCAAGGGGGATATTAGAGGAAGGTTTTTTACTCAGAGAGTGGTTGGTGCGTGGAATGCACTGCCTGACTCAGTGGTGGAGGCAGATACACTAGTGAAGTTTAAGAGACTACTAGACAGGTATATGGAGGAATTTAAGGTGGGGGGGTTATATGGGAGGCAGGGTTTGAGGGTCGGCACAACATTGTGGGCCGAAGGGCCTGTAACGTGCTGTACTATTCTATGTTCTATGACCTGCCTATCCTCACTCTCGCACTGTCTCCAAGCTTTCTCTATTTGTGAGCCAACCGCCCCTTCCTCCATTTCTCCAGTTCAGTTCCCACCCCCCAGCAACTCTAGTTTAAATTCTCCCCAAAAGCCATGCTGATTGTTTGTTAAAAGTCTGTTGTGCATTATCCCTTGTGTAGATGAGTGGTGGGAGAAATGGGCTTGAGGGGGCAATAGTGAAAGGGTTAATGGGTGTGTGAAAGTTGAGGTTACGAGGAAATTAGTTGGGGATACAGGATTGATCCAAGAACCAGCAAAGAGTTGAAAGCTCTTTCTGTGTCACAACAATTGCTCTTTCTCTGTCACAAGAAAGTCACTTTTCCTGTTATACATTGGCGTTGAAACACTAAATAAACTCAGAGTATATTTCTGGATTAAGACAGTTCCCTTGTTAATAAACCTGAACACCTCTCAATTGAATAATTGTACTGATTATAGGAATACATGGAATTAATATTTCAATGTACATATTCCTACAAAATAACTTATGATACATCCCATCTCACCTGTTGATTTTATTTTTTGACCAGGTTGCATTGCACTGTCTTCATGGTCAATTGGCTGGCTAGACAATGCAAAGATCCAGATTTCAGCCACTTTTATTGCTGCTTGCTTTAGATTACTGAGCAGAGTGAGGACCTGGCCACCTTCAGTTGGATGCTGCATTACCTGTGTACAAAAAAAGCAGAAATAAATATAATTAGTACTTGAAAATGTTGCTTCTACTCTAGTTTTATTGTCAGTTGACCAGAACTCCACAGATCTTACCCTGCTCTTCCTGTGCAAAGTAACAGTTAGCATCCAGATTTAACTATTTATCTTCATCCCCCATCCACCTTCCCTCTCACCTGGTCTCACCTATCACCTGCCAGTTTGCATCCCTTCCCCTCCCCCCACCTTCTTATTCTAGATTCTGCCCCTTTCCCTTCCATTCTTAATGAAGGGTCACGGCCCGAAACATCAACTGCTTATTCCCCTCCATAGATGCTGCCTATCTTGCTGAGTTCCTGCAGCATTTTGTGTGCATAACTATTAATGTTTTTCTTTGCACAGAAGCCACCTGACACGCTGAGTTTTTTCTGGAATGCTCGGAATCTTTATTTCAGACTTTCAATGCCTACAGTTTCTTTTTGATTTTCAGTAACTGTCTTAGGCATGATACATTGTGGATCAGTTTTGTAGCATTTTTTCCCTTAATCTAGGATTGTGGGTGGCAGTCCCACCTTAGACATTTGAACATGAAAATGAGTGCTGACAATCCAGTGCAGAAACAATGGAATTCTGCACTGCTATAGGGCCGTCGGTTAAACCAAGCCTTATTAGTTTCTTTCAAGTGGGCATAAGGAATTCCAAGGCTCTGTCACAATGAAGTACAGAGGAATTCCACTCATATATAAAGGACAAATATTCACCACTATCACATTTCTAGAACAGATTACATAGTCTTTATTACACTGTTGCTTCGGGGAACTTACCATAGGTAAATTGGTTGCTGTGCATCTGACATTATAACAGCTTTTACATTTCAAAAAAGCTCAACCGATTTGGAACCCACTGAAAGCATGTGAAGTATGTAATATAAATGCAAATTTGCTTTTAATAACCTGGAAAGTTGTGAATCTGTGCCAAGTTTACATGTTCTCCATCGGACCACATGGGTTTCCTCCGGATGCTCTGGATTTTTCCCCATATCCCAAAAGACATGCAGGTTGGTAGATTAATATCGAAAACAGATCTTCTGCTTTTTAATATTTAATATTAAATGGGAACACCTCTTTTTCCCTTATTAGGGAGAGAGAGAGCCTGTGGTATGTCGAATTATTGGGTGAATAAGTACTCTTGAGGTACTGCAGGTTTGTGTCTTTATTGATGCTTTGCTGCAAACTTGAGTGCTCGGTGGGGGGGGTGCCAATACTTTTTTGCTGGTGGGGGCAGTGTTGTCGTTGCTTTGTTGCTGGAGTTGTTGGGGGCTTTGGGGTTCTAACATTCTTCATTCATTCTTTGGGGAAATCCGCTGTTTTTGTGGATGTTTGTGAAGATAAAGAATTTCAGGATGTATATTGTATACATTTCTCTGACATTAAGTGTACCAATTGAAACCTATTCCTTCAGATTAAGTACGTGTTGAGTGGTAGAATCTGAGGGAAGTGATGTGAATATGGGGAGAATAAAATGGTGTTGGAGTAGGACTAACGTAAATGGATGGTTGATGATTGGTATGGACCTAATGGGTCAAACAGCCTGTTTCTATGCTGTATATCTTTGTGATATTTGTTTTTTGTAGCAGATAGCATGAATGATATAACTATATAAAGTCAAGTTAGTCCCAGTAACAGAGGATTGAATGGTGACAAACACAGGCACTTTGTCTCACCTCAGCCATGTTAATGGAGCCCACCGCCAGAGTCTTGTATCCCAGAATGGTCCGGTTCTTGTACCGCTTTCGTCTCTGAAGCATGATTTGCAGTTTGTTGCCCTCCCTTTTGAGAAAATGTGGGTACTGTTGGGAACAAAGAAAAAAGTGGTACATTAATCAAAGCTGTTGAAATGCTGGTTGGTGGCTATTGAGCTTGTAACAACAGAGAAATTTCCAGGCCACAGAGAACTGTGCAGCCAAACAAAAGAAGAGAAGAGAGCAGCAACTGTCATCTTTTTAAAGGGATGAGGCCGTGCACAGGATCTGAGGAATCTTTCAACAGATCCTGCCAGTCACTGGAATTTGTCCAACTCACTGTATTGACCAAGGTGCAGCCTCAGGTCCCAAGCCCCAGCTCTTAATCTCATCAGTCACCCTGCCCAACTAACAGAAGCTCTCATGGGCAGCTTCTCCACACTCATTGCTGAGGACAGAGATTCTTCACAGGTTCCTTACCCACTTACACCTCGCAGAAGAGTGGGAAGGATTTCATACCAAGTTCCCTGCATATCACTGTACAACCTCAAATGGATATCTTACTTAAAGCACAGAGTGTTAAATACCTATGTGTGCTTGAACTGGAAAACAAAAGAACATTAGCACAATGGTATTTGGTGTTTTATAAATTTGCATAAATCAAAACAGCAAAGAAGTCATAATTACCTTCGCAAGACAAATATTAAATCATAGACCAATCACTGTTATTAATTTTGGCCTTGTATCAACAGTATGCTAAAAACAGTTATAACCTTTGATGCGCATAGGAATTAATACTTTACAGCATTTAGGTAGCAGCCTATGAAGGATAAATTTTAAGCCTTAGGTTAAAAAATAACTTGCCATGTTATTCCAGATGCATCACATTCAACTTCTGATGTTTTCTTATCAACATTCTACAAGATTCTCATGCCTTCCTACTTTCCCACCCTCTAATGCTTCCACTAATCATCACTGCCTTCTTTATCCATTGTACATTCAAGTGCCATGCTGTGCAATGTATATACCATTCCAACTATTCCTGTGACCAGCAATTGACCAAAACAGAATTTCTTATTAACTACCCAATGCAGACTCAACAAATGAATTACTTGTTCTGTGTTTCCTTAACTGGGTGCCTCATTAATAGACTGGGCATTAAAACCCTGCAGGGTACACAGTATAAATTCACCAGTACGATATTCCAAATGGAAATCCACAAAAGGAGACTTCAAGGAAAGTCAGGGAAATTTTTATTTTTCTAATTCGATGAAAAGGGTTAACTAAATTTGAAGTAATAAAATGTGGTAATAAGCGACTCAGTATGTGAAGAAAAGAAGTGGCATTTTCAGTTTCGAAGTTCAAAGTAAATTTTTTATCTAAGTACCTATACATCACCATATACAACCCTGAGATTCATTTTCTTGCAGGCATTCTCAATAAATCCAAAACCATAATAGAATCAATGAAAGACCGCACCAACTCGGTGTACAAGCAGTGTGCAAAAGACTGTGCAAATACAAAAGAAATGATAATAATAAATAAGCAATAAATATCGAGAACATCAGATGAAGAGTTCTTGAAAGGAATTTCTTGAAAGTGAATCCTAAATGGACAATAAATTATGCACTGTTACTATAATGCCCACGAGGACTGAGATTGAGAAGCAGCCACTGAATCATAGAGGGTAAGTAAATATTCAAAAGAGAGAAAGGCACAGAGTTATTGGCATACAGACGAGTGGTAGAGTTTTGCTGCAATGTAAAAGGAGAACAAACATCACACAGTGAAAAGCACAATTCTGCACCAGACACGATATTTCCCTATTTGCACCATATCCACTTATCTAAAATGAAATGAAATTGTGCGGATTAAAGTCTATAATCAGCCTCATTGATCTCTAATTAACAGAACACCTGACTTGAGAAATCTTGCAACATATCCGAAGAGTGAATACAGAGCTGTTGAGTGTGCCAACTTGAAATTTTCTTTCTCAAAGCTGTGACAGAATCTCTCTTCAGAACAGAGAGATAGTGTGCACCTGCAGCATGTAATCTGCATTTTATAAACAATCTATAGTGTAGATCTAGATGGTAATATCTGTTTCGTTATACCAATACTGGCTCACTGAAAGTGCCTTTCAATTAAAACCATTACCCTGCTTTTTTCCCCTGTTGCTTTGCATTTTACTCTTTTACAAAGTATTTATCAAATTCCCGTTTAAATCTGCTACCACCACCATTCCTGGCACACTGTGCCAGGTCACAATTTACAACAGACTTGGTACAGACTGCCAGAAATGATGGCGGTAGCAGGTGCAAATGGGAAACACTAACTTTATTTCTCTCCCCACAGATGTTGCCTGGCATGTTAAACATTTCCAGTATTTTCTGTTCCGTTTCAAAGTTCAAAGTAAACTTATCAAAGAACACAAAAACAACCCTCAGATTCATTTTCTTGTGGGAATTCACAGTAAATACAAGAAACAGAGTAGAATTAATGAAAAACCAGACACAACGGGACAGACAGCAATCATTGTGCAAAAGACAACAAACTGAAAATACAAAATGTGAAAAAATAATAATAATAAATAAATAAGCTATACATATCAAGAAAGTGAGTTATAGAGTCCTTGAAAGTGACCCCATAGGTTGTGGGAACAGTTCAGTGAAGGGGTGAGTGAAGTTACCATCACTGGTTCAAAAGTCTGATGCTTGAGGGGTATTAACTCTGCCTGAACCTGGTGGTGTGGGTCCTGAGGCTCCCATACCTTCTTCCTGATGGCAGTAGCAAGAGGAGAGCTTGCCCTGGATGGTGGGAGTCCTTGATAATCAGCAGTACTTTCTTGCGATAGCGTTCCATGTAGATGTAAGCCCGTTACGGACTGGGCTGTATCCACTACTTTTTGGAGGTTTTTCCATTCAAGGATATTGGTGTTTCCATAACATGCTGTGATGCAACCAGTCAATTTACTCTCCCACACACCTATAGAAGTCTGTCAAAGTTTTAGAGGACATGCCGAATCTTCACAAACTTCTAACAGAATAGAGGTGCTGCCATGCTGTCTTTGTAATGGCATTTACATGCTGGACCAGGATAGACCCAGCGAAATGATAACACCAAGGAATTTGAAGTTGCTGACCCTCTCCACCTCTGATCCCCTGATGACTGATAGACCTTCCATTTCCTTCTGCAGAAATCAATAGTCAGCTCATTGATCTTGCTAACATTGTGAAATTTTATTGTTGTTACATCATTCAGCCAGTTTTTCAATCTCCCCCTATATGTTGAATCGTCACCACCTTTGATGTCATCAGTAAACTTAAACATGGCATTGGAGCTGTGCTTAGTCTCATGGTCATAAGTGTAAAACGAATAGTGTAGGGGGCTAAGCACACAGCCTTGTGGTGCATCTGTGTGATGGCAATTGTGGAAGAGATTCTGATGCTGATCCAAACTGAGTGGGGTCTGCAAGTGAGGAAATCAAGGATGCAATTGCACAAGGAGGTATTGAGGCCTAGGTCTTGGAGTTTATTGATTATTTTAGAGGGGATGTTGGTATTGAATGTTGTGCTGTAGTCAATGAAGAGCAGCCTGATGTATGCATCTTTACTGTCCAGATGTTCCAGGATTGAGAGAAGAGCCAATGAAATAGCATCTGCTGTTGACCGGTTGTGACCATAGGCAAGTTGGATCGGATCCAAGTCACTTCTCAGTTGGGAGTTGATATGTTTTGTCACCAACCTCTCAAGGCAACTTTCATCAGAGTGGATGTAAGTGCTACTGAACAATAGTCAATGAGGCAGGTTACCATGTTCTTCTCGGGCACCGGTATAATTGAAGCCTGCTTGAGGCAGCTAGAAACCCCAAAGTGCCAAGAAGAAAGGTTAAAGATATCGGTGGACACTCCAGCCAATTGATCAGTACAGTCTTTAGTACTTAGCCAGGTACCTCGTCTGGTCAGGAATCTTACTGTGGATTCACCATCCTGAAGGTTACTCTTACATCGGCCTCAGGGAATTAAATCACAGGGTCATCGGGGGCTGTGGGAGTTCATGAAGGTGCCTCCATATTATGACAGTCAAAGCAAGATTTGATTTCCAGCATTCTTCAGTATTTTGGACTCCTTTGTTTCATACCAACTACATCTCCCCACTTTCAGTTTTTGCCATTAATTTTATAGTTCCATCCTCTTTCAACAGAACTACCTGCAAGTTTGAAATGTTTATCCTTATCTACTCTCCTGCACCACCCCCCCTCCCCCCCGCAACCAACCTTCAGTAATTCTATTGAACATATCCTTATTCAAGAAGGGGAGTAGGGATAGCCAAGGAAATTATAGACCAGTGAGTTTTACTTCAGTGGTTGGTAAATTGATGGAGAAGATCCTGAGAGGCAGGATTTATGAACATTTGGAGAGGCATAATATGATTAGGAATAGTCAGCATGGCTTTGTCAAAGATAGGTCGTGCCTTACGAGCCTGATTGAATTTACTGAGGATCTGACTAAGCACATTGATGAAGGTAGAGCCATAGATGTAGTGTATATGGATTTTAGCAAGGCATTTAATAAGGTACCCCATGCAAGGCTTATTGAGAAAGTAAGGAGGCATGGGATCCAAGGGGACATTGCTTTCTTGATCCAGAACTGGATTGCTCACAGAAGGCAAAGAGTGGTTGTAGACGGGTCATATTCTGCATGGAGGTCAGTCACAAGTGGAGTGCCTCGGGGATCTGTTCTGGGACCATTAATCTTCGTGATTTTTATAAATGACCTGGATGAGGAAGTGGAGCGATGGGTTAGTAAGTTTGCAGATGACACAAAGGTTGGGGGTGTTGTGGATAGTGTGGAGGGCTGTCAGAGGTTACAGCGGGACATTGTTAAGATGCAAAACTGTGCTGAGAAGTGGCAGATGGAGTTCAACCAAGATAAATATAAGGTGGTTCATTTTGGTAGGTCAAATATGATGGCAGAATATAGTATTAATGGTAAGACTCTTGGCAGTGTGGAGGATCAGAGAGATCTTGGGGTCTGAGTCCATAGGACACTCATAGCTGCTGCGCAGGTTGACTGTGTGGTTAAAAAGGTATATGGTGCATTGGCCTTCATCAACCGTGGGACTGAGTTCAAGAGCTGAGAGGTAATGTTACAGCTATATAGGACCCTGGTCAGACCCCATTTGGAGAACTGTGTTCATTTCTGGTCACTTCACTACAGAAAGGATGTGGAAACTATAGAAAGGGTGCAAAGGAGATTTACAAGGATGTTACCTGGATTGGGGAGCATGTCCTATGAGAATAGGTTGAGTGAACTTGGCCTCTTCTCGTTGGAGCGACAGAGGATGAGAGGTGATCTGATAGAGGTGTATAAGATGATGAGAGGCATTGATCGTGTGGATAGTCAGAGGCTTTTCCCCAGGGTTGAAATGGCTAGCATGAGAGGGCATAGTTTTAAGGAGCTTGGAAGCAGGTATCTAGAGCATTTAAAAAGTATATAAATAGTAAAGGCCAGAACATAGAAGAATGGGGCTTATTAAAGACAAAATGGGTAATTGCACATGGATTCTGAAGGCACAGTGGAAGTACTAAATGAATAGAGGATAAAAAGGATAATAGAGGATAAAGATACAAAAGCTAGAATCTGAAGCAAAAAATAAATGTTGGAAGAATTCAGCCTCTGTAGAGGCAAAAGGATAGTTGACATTTCAGGTTGCGGCCTTCCACAAGGATTAAAAGTATAGAGGGAAGAAAGGCAGTCTAGAGAGATGAGATGAAATGGAGAGACAGAGGATGGTAGTTATCATACAAGGAACGTTTGATGGCTCTGGGTCTGTACTCGCTAGAATTCAGAAGGATGAAGGGGAATCTCATTGAAACATTTTGAACGTTGAAAGGCCTAGACAGAGTAGATGTGGGAAGGATGTTTCCCATGATGGGAGAGTCTAGGACAAGAGGGCACAGCCTCAGGATAAAGAGGTGCCCTTTCAAAACAGAGATGCGGAGAAATTTCTGTAGCCAAAGGATGGTGAATTTGTGGAATATGTTGCCGCAAGCAGCTGTGGAGGCCAGGTTGTTGAGTGTATTTAAGGCAGAGATTGATAGTTTCTTGACTGAACATGGCATCAAAGGTTACAGACAGAAGGCTGAGAAATGAGGTTGAGGAGGAGAAAAAAAAGGATCAGCCATGATTGGATGGTGGAGCAGACTCGATGGGCCAGATGACCTAATTCTGCTCCTATGTCTTATGGTTTTATGGTAATAGGTGCAACTAGGGAAGATGATAAGCAGTTGGAATGAGGTGGAGGCTGGTTGAGGGAGGGAAGATGCCATAGGTGAACAAAGGGAGAGACTGGTGGGAATGAAAAAGGGATAGAGGTAGTGGTTTACCTGAAATTGGAATTGTCAATGTTCATGCCATTGGGCTACAGAGTACATGGTTCTGTTCTTCTTGTTTGCAGTTGGCAATCGGAAAAAGCAGAAGTTGATGTGGGAACGACAAGAAGAGCTGGAATGACATGTCATTGATAGCTCAAGATGGAAATTTGCAGGTAGACTGCAGTCACCTGTAGTTGCCTCGTCAAAACTTACAGATGCAGATTACATCTTGCAGATGCAGAGTTCACATTGTAATCACTGAATGCCACATACTAGGCTGGAGAGGATGCCTGCAATTTTTTGCCATACCTATAATCTTTGTACCAAATAAGTAATCGTCATATTTCTGTACACACAATACAATAAACAACGATGCTTTCTGACACATAATATTTTTGCATTATTGAGCCAAGGTGAATTATGGCTTTTGTGTAACTGATATGGAATAGTAATTTATACCATCAGGGACAATCATTATACGAAAAGTTAATTTGACATCTTCTCATAAAATGCTTTCTGAAATAAAAAATACAACAGCAAATGAATCAGGTACCTGCAGTGAGAAGGTTAGTGCGAGGTCAGTTTCCACCAGACCACAAGGTGGCAGTATAATCTCATGCGATCTCAAGATTCTTTTTGAACCCTGTGTACAAGATATTGAATACTAAAATTAGCAAATTGATAAAAATATTTTTCAAAGATGTACAATATTGGAAATACTTGAAATAAATATTTCTTATCCAAATATACTTCCATCACTTCCTTATGTTTCCACATTCCCATTCTTCGCAATTTAAAAATACAATTCCTTTCAGTGCTTACCGAACTATACTAGTTTTCAGCATACATCCTCTTCCTGGATGGGCTTAATAGCAGGCACTTAAAGACATTGTTGAGATAGTCACTAGAAAACATTGAACTTAGAATGGACACAGTTTCTCTCCAAGCCCTGCCCGCTCATCTCAAATCTCTCCATCCATTATTCCTCTCAGGATAGACATGGTGAGCCAAGGCTGGTAGAGACCCAGAGCAAGAAGAAACGGATTGGAAACATTCTAGAGCAAGATGAACAAAATCTGGTAGGGATCTAATGTAAGAATCACCAACAATTTGAAAATATGAAAAATAAACAGAAGAAGCACCATTCAACTCTTCACACCTGCTCAAACAATATTCAGAGCTCATTACTTACATCGGTACCAGTTACCAGCACTAACCTGTTATCCACTGGTTCCCTTAACTACTGAGGCCCTAAGTTAAGTATACTCAGGGACTGAATCTCCACAGACCTTTTGAATAGAGAATTCACAAGATTCATCACCACCTACTGTATGTGAAAAAATTTTTTCTCATCTAGAATGAACAGTCAGCCCAGGAGAAACATTTGCTCTGTAAGTCCCACAGGAATCTTTTGTTTCAAAAATATCACCTCATTGATTACGAGAGAATACCATGTTATTAAAACAAAAAATAAATTCAAGTCAATTAAACTTTTTATAGTTTTAAAAGGAACTAGTTGCAGATGCTAGAAATCAGAAATAAAAACAAAGTTGCTGAAATACTCAGCAGGTCAATCAGTATCAGACTGAAAAATAGTTATCATTCCGATGAAAGGACACCAACTTGAAACATGAACACATTTTAGTTTTCTTATTGTAGGAATAACTCTTATGCATGTTGTAACCAATTGTTACACCATGTAATGTATCTCAAGTATTAGTGATACACCACGGAGGTATCACATTCACAACTCTCTTCCTCAAAAGGCTGATGGAAAAACAATCCTTAAATATTTTCAAAGGCAGGGGTAGACAGATTATTGATGAGAAAGCTAAAAGGTTTTTGTGGGTGTCTAGGAATATGATCAACCATGATGTTATTAAATGTGGAGGAGGTTTAGAGGGCTGAAGGCTCTGCAAGGAAAGTGGCACTGTAAAAGATGAGCAATTATATTATTGTAGGAGGACGAGACACAAAAAAAACATTCTTGCTTCTATTTACATTCTCATGTGATGTCCTGATATATTACCACGGCCCAAAAATCAACTGTTCATTTCACTCCAGTGATGTTGCCTGACCTGCTGAGTTCCACTAGCGTTTTGTGTGCACTTCTCCAGTTTTCCAGCAATCTTGTGTCTCCTGGTACATTGTAACGCATCATCCCCATGGTATTATGTATTGGGTGCAAGACGGCTGTCTATAGTAATAACAGTAGGTGACTACCCTATATTTATATACACTACAGTGTATGTTAATAGATGCAACAGACTTCAATACAATTTGAAACAGGTTACTATTTACGATGTGTATATATACAATGCGAACCATCAATTACAATTCCTTTGGGCAGCAATTTGTACATAAATGCTTTTTCACATATAGCATAAAAGAAAGTCGTGGAAAAACAGAGTGTTCACGATTTTTGAAAAGTTTTGTGCTGCTTTGAAAGAGAAGCATAACCACTCATTGGCTATAGTACTCAGTAGTTGCTGATAATCATTGGCAAACTAAGACAAGCTTCACATCCACTTCCCCATCATTCCACACCTTAACGATCCTTTTTACTCTTCTATTTCTCCAGGGTTTCCTGGTCTTAGATGGCTTGTATTCATTTTATGATTTTCTATTTCAGAAACTCTGCTTTGAAAATCTGCAGTTGGAGAATATTTTAAATTACTTCTGCTGGTAGGAAATCATAAATTGGCAATTTCCTAATTATCTTACTGGATGTGCAACAACAAAGCAGAAGTGGAGAATTCCAACACTTGCTTCCCAGTGTTTCCTATTCTTCCAGTGTCTCAACTTGTCTTCATCTGTAGCATTTAAAGGCACATTTCTCCAGGGCATTCAGTCAAAATCAGGATCAGCAATAACCAGCAGTTGAGCAGTTTATTATACAGGCTAGTGCAAGCTGGGAAGTGGTTCAAATGCCAGAATAGAACATGATAAGCTGGAGGGTGAAGTAAACAGATGAAAAAGATCTTATTATACCACAAACAATTGAGGTTGCATGCCATCTTGGACAATGTCTCCCATCCACTACATAATGTACTGGGTGGGCACAGGAGTACATTCAGCCAGAGACTCATTCCACCGAGATGCAACACAGAGCGTCATAGGAAGTCATTCCTGCCTGTGGCCATCAAACTTTACAACTCCTCCCTTGGAGGGTCAGACACACTGAGCCAATAGGCTGGTCCTGGACTTATTCATAATTTACTGGCATAATTTACATATTACTATTTAACTATTTATGGTTTTATTACTATTTATTATTTATGGTGCAACTGTAACAAAAACAAATTTCCCTCGGGATCAATAAAGTATGACTACTATACTACTATGACTATTATAGGAAGAGCTGTCCCATGAGTCAGAACAGCCCTACTCTCATACCTAACAGACAATGTTACACTATCCTCCATCATAAATTAGCAGCACACCTAGCTAAGTTCGCTCCAGTCAGTTATAAGACTAGTACCCATGCAGTAACATGGCTAATTAATCCTTATCCCCATTCCACAAAACCAGGAAAAATGCAAGGCTGGATAATTACAAGTGTCAGATCTCTCAGTGGGAGAGCATTTTGGAGATAGTGATCATAATTCTATCTCCTTCACAATAGCACTGGAGAGAAAGAGGCACAGACAAGTTAGAAAAGCATTTTATTGGAGTCTGGGGAATTATGAGTCTATCAGGCAGGAAATTGGAGGCTTAAATTAGAAACAGATGTTCTCAGGGAAAAGTACGGAAGAAATGTGGCAAATGTTTAGGGGATATCTGTGTGGAGTTCTGCATAGGAACGTTCCAATGAGACAGGGAAGTTATGGTAGGGTACAAGAACCGTGGTGTACAAAGACTGTAATAAATCTAGTCAAGAAGAAAAGAAAAGCTTACAAAAGGTTCAGAGAGTGAGGTAATGTTAGAGATCTAGAAGTTTATAAGCCTAACAGGAAGGAGCTTAAGAAGGAAATTAGGAGAACCAGAAGGGGCCATGAGAAGGCCTTGGCGGGCAGGATTAAAATAAACCCCAAGGCATTCTACAGGTATGTGAAGACCAAGAGGATAAGACGTGAAAGAATAGGACCTATCAAGTGTGACAGTGGGAAAATGTGTATGGAACCAGAGGAAATAGCAGAGGTACTTAATGAATATTTTACTTCAGTATTCACTACGGAAAAGGATCTTGGCAATTGTAGGGATGATTTGCAGCAGACTGAAAAGCTTGAGCATGTAGATATTAAGAAAGAGGATGTGCTGGAGCTTCTGGAAAGCATCAAGTTGGGTAAGTCGCCGGGACTGGATGAGATGTACCCGAAGCTACTGTGGGAGGTGAGGGAGAAGATTGCTGAGCCTCTGGCGATGATCTTTGCATCATCAATGGGGATGGGAGAGGTTCCGCAGGATTAGAGGGTTGCGGATGTTGTTCCTTTATTCAAGAAAGGGAGTAGAGATAGCCCAGGAAATTATAGAACAGTGAGTCTTACCTCAGTGGTTGGTAAGTTGATGGAGAAGATCCTGAGAGGCAGGACTTATGAACATTTGGAGAGGTATAATATGATTAGGAGTAGTCAGCATGGCTTTGTCAAGGGCAGGTTGTGCCTTACGGGCTTGATTGAATTTTTTGAGGATGTGACAAAACACATTGATGAAGGAAGATCGGTAGATGTAGTGTATATGGATTTCAGCAAGGCATTTGATAAGGTACCCCATGCAAGGCTTATTGAGAAAGTAAGGAGGCATGGGATCCAAGGGGACATTGCTTTCTGGATCCAGAACTGGCTTGCCCACAGAAGGCAAAGAGTGGTTGCAGACAAGTCATATTCTGCATGGAGGTTGGTCACAAGTGGAGTGCCTCAGGGATCTGTTCTGGGACCCTTGCTCTTCGTGATTTTTATAAATGACCTGGATGAGGAAGTGGAGGGATGGGTTAGTAAGTTTGCTGATGACACAAAGGTGGAGGGTGTTGTGGATAGTGTGGAGGGCTGTCAGAGGTTACAGCGGGACATTGATTGAATGCAAAACTGGGCTAAAAAGTGGCAGATGGAGTTCAACCCAGATAAGTGTGAAGTGGTTCATTTTGGTAGGTTAAATATGATGGCAGAATATAGTATTAATGGTAAGACTCTTGGCAGTGTGGAGGATCAGAGGGATCTTGAGGTCCGAGTCCATAGGGCACTCAAAGCAGCTGCACAGGTTGACCCTGTGATTAAGAAGGCGTACGGTGTATTGGCCTTCATCAATCGTGGAATTGAATTTAGGAGCCGAGAGATAATGTTGCAGCTATATAGGACTTGGTCAGACCACACTTGGAGTTACTGTGCTCAGTTCTAGTCACCTCACTACAGGAAGGATATGGAAGCCATAGAAAGGGTGCAGGGGAGATCTACAAGGATCTTGCCTGGATTGGGGAGCATGCCTTGTGAGAACAAGTTGAGTGAACTCGGCCTTTTCGTCTTGGAGTGACATAGGATGAGAGCTGACCTGATAGAGGTGTATAAGATGATGAGAGGCATTGATCGTGTGGATATGTCAGAGGCTTTTTCCCAGGGCTGAAATGGTTGCCACAAGAGGACACAGGTTTAAGGTGCTGGGGAGTAGGTACAGAGGAGATGTCTGGGGTAAGTTTTTTACTCAGAGAGTGGTGAGTGCGTGGAATGGGCTGCTGGCAACGGTGGTGGAGACAGATATGATAGCACTTTTTTTAAGAGACTTTTAGATAGGTACATGGAGCTTAGTAAAATAGAGGGCTGTAGGTAAGCCTAGTATTTTCTAAGGTCGGGACATGTTCGGCACAACTCTGTGGGCCTAAGGGCCTGTATTGTGCTGTAGGTTTTCTATGTTTCTATGTTTCTAATTACTGTCCAATTTATTTTCAATTAGCATAATTAAGCAGAAAATAGGAATGATAAATGATCAGTGGAGAAAGGAAAGTGAAAAATTGTTGGGGACAAAGCCAGGTCGAATTTTAAAAACAAAAACTGGAAGAAAATTATGAGGAATATCATAGAAGTAGTGATTAGCAGTTAGATTTGCAAATGTTAAAATTGTAATAGGTACAGTTCATGTAAGAGACACCTGGATCAGATTGAGTTGAAGTAGAACTGTGTTAATTGCTCGGATTTTGTTTCTGTAATATTACTACAAGAAAGAAGATTGATAGTTTCATTATCTTTGTGAATGTCAAAATGCATTATTATATCAAAAACAATTTTACTGAGCAACAGCATGTGTATCTGTTTGGAATTCATGTTAACACCTATGTTTGAAGTTTTTTTTATGCCATGTCATACCTACAAAACATTATCGACCCCACACTAATCAGTTCTGAATAAAGAGGCACGGGATCAAAGAATGATGAAAACTAATCTGTCCCACTTACTAAACAAAACCACGTCTAAGTCAAAATGGGTTTCCTGAAGGTCATTTTTGTAGCTTGTTTTCTTACTGTAAATTAACTGTTAGTGTAGGCAAATGACTGAAGGAATAAAAGGGAACCTGAACAAGCATGCATGAGAAGGAACAGGTTGCAAGGGTCCAAGAAAATAAAGGACCCCATGGACTGGATAGTTTCCTTCTGTATTGTTAGAACAAAAAGCCAAGATAAGCTAATGCTGCAAGACTACATAAACATTCAAGTTTGTACAAGTAAGCAGAGGATAAAGGAAAAAAGCACAAGTAGTTTTTGAGAAAAGTACATGCAATTTACTTGAAAGATCATGACTCAAAAATGAGACATGATGTCATTTTGGCAATCAGAACCTATAAGCATTGCAGTTTATGATGAATTCTAGAGGCTCCAACCAAAGCACAAGTGTGTAATCCAATGACAGCAATGATAGCACTCTGATTGACACTGGAGAATTTCAAACTGGAGTTTCTGGAGCTCATATGACTTATTACTGACCTGTAATAATACAGTTGTGAAGATAATTTAGTTTATTCATACATTGATAATTCTATGGTATCAGCCTCAGGAAAAAAAGCTATTAAAGACAAAATTTAAATTTTGATTGCTTGAAAACTCATGGGAAATGTCACGCAGTTTGATGCTATGGCATTAGCATGCCAAATATCAAAGCATAGTTCATATTGTCACGTACCCCGTGACGGGTTAAAGAACCAGCAGAGATGGAAAACACTTTGGGGTCCAGTATTGCTATTAACTAATATTATTTATTAGTAACTACGCAATACAGAAATTTAAATGCAGATAAATCAAACAGGTTAGCAATGATTATATATAAGTAAGTGTGGAATATATAGGAAAACCACGCTTCTTCAAGTCTAGGGGTAAATAGATAGTCTTACGATGATGAGTCAAGTTCAGTGCAGTTCGTGGTATTGAGTTGAGTAGTAATGAAGAGAGAGAGCAGGAGAGATTTGAGTCTTCAGGTGAGCTGACGCCATCAATCTTCTCGTTGTCCTCCAAAATCCTTTAAAAGTCACCAACTGTGACTTCAACAAAGGGGACCGTTCTTCTGTGGTGAAGCTATCAACCCAGGCAAAGGTTGGACACATGGACAACTTTCCACCAGTCACTCCCTTTTCTCACTGCAAGAGCCACTGATCGATCCACCTGATCGATCCTCCAAAAACCCACTTTTTCTGTGGGCACAACAAAGCTCATTCAGTGTCCCAAAACATGTGCCTGAGGTCTATCATCTGACCTCCTATTTATCTCACCGTACTGAGTACCAACTGTCTCTCAAATAACTCCTCCTTTCTTTGTCTGTGTAAAAATGTACAGGCAGGCAATGTCCTTGGAGAAAGTATAAATAACCTCCAGAGAAACCATAATCGATTGTCCATCAAATAACGCCGCCCTCGATCACCATAGTGACTTGCGAGCTGCTCGGTGCTCCCTCTCTCCAACTCAGCAGAAAAGTTAGTCTCAGTTCCTCCTCGTGCCTTAAAGTGACAGTCCAAAAGTTAGTCTTCGTCTCTCTCTCTCTCTCTTTCTTCCTCTCTCTCTTAAAAACACAAGATGTCGGTGTTAAATAACTCTTTCTCTCTCTTTTCAAAAGCACAGTTCATAGGGGTAATTCAGGACCCCGTCACAATGTGCACTTATTATTGTTTCATATAACTTAATTTGGCTATGTAAATCTTGCATTCAAGATTGAGCAAGCCTCTATTATTTTAATTCTTAACTGCTTTCAAGTGTGGCAAAGGGAGTGATGCTGTCTCTGGCTCTTTAAGCAGATATCTTTTCTGTCAGTTCAAACAGTTCAGGTAAATATAATAAATCCCACAGCACTCATTTAAAGAACAAGGTGATTTTCTTTTCCAGAAAAGTATTCTTTCCTAACATTTGTTTAGCCTCATATTTGCTGTTAGTAGATTCCACCTGTGCACAAAATGACATCAATGCTTTCCAAATGTAGCAGTCAACTGAAGGATGTCCTTTATCATATTTTTGGAAGATTGTTCACTCTAACAAAAACGTTTAAAGAAAGAAGAGAAGCCAAGAATGAAAAGGAGACCTGGCATTATGACAGATTTTCTGGATTTCCATTTGGTTAATTTTACAATACATAGCAAAAGATTAGAGAGGAAATTTTGGAGAATGAAGACAAGGAATCAGTATCTCAATTCAAAGAGCAGTAAATTATTGCAGTTGAATTTTACCATTAACAACCTGTGTCACAGGTGACCACAAACTTAACTTGATCAACCAAGTGACTGCAGTAATTGATTGATCACCTGCTTTCTTGGCATATATCACGCATAAACGGGAGTTGAGTATATATACACCGGACTAGGCATGCCTAGGCATCACCTTGATGAAGATGGTGGAGTTTGTCATCAAAATGTTGATTAAAATCAACACTTGGACATGGCTGGAAGTCCGAGAAGAGTTTACGTATGATTGACCTTCGACTTCCCAAGGGCCTGTCTACTATGCAAAAGGTACGAGTCTGGAATGAAGGAATTCTGGTCCAACAATACTCGAAAAGTTCCCTCACCATTCGAGAATGCCTGGTATGTCAAGAAGGCCTGGTATGGAAACACCAACGCCCTTGAATGGAAAATCCTATGGAAAATAGTGGATATGGCCCAGTCCATCAAGAGTAAATTCCTCCCACCACTGATCACATCTACACAGGAAAGCAGCATCTATCATCAAGGAACCCCATCATCCAAGTCAAGCTCACTTCTCGCTGCTGCCATCAGGAAGGTGGTACAGGACCCTCAGGACTCGCACCACTAGGTTCAGAACTTATTACCCCTCAACCATCAGGCTCTTGAACCAGTAGGGATAACTTCACTCAACTTTACTTGCCCCATCACTGAACTGTTTCCACAACATATGGCAAACACGAGGAAATCTGCAAATGCTGGAATTTCAAGCAACACACATAAAAATTGCTGGTGAACGCAGCAGGCCAGGCAGCATCTGTAGGAAGAGGTACAGTTGACGTTTCGGGCCGAGACCCTTCGTCAGGACTAACTGAAAGAGATAGTAAGAGATCTGAAAGTGGGAGGGGGAGAGGGGAGATCCAAAATGATAGGAGAAGACAGGAGGGGGAAGGGATGGAGCTAAGAGCTGGAAAATTGATTGGCAAAAGGGATATGAGAGGATCATGGGACGAGAGGCCTAGGGAGAAAGAAAGGGGGAGGGGGGGAAGCCCAGAGGATGGGCAAGGGGTATACTGAGAGGGACAGAGGGAGGAAAAGGAGAGAGAGATAGAGATAGATAGATAGATAGATAGATAGATAGATAGATAGATAGATAGAGAGAGAGAGAGAGAGAGAGAGAGAGAGAGAGAGAGAGAGAGAGAGAGAGAAAATAAATAAATAAATGGATAACTAACAGATGGGGTACGAAGGGGAGGTGGGGCATTAACGAAAGTTAGAGAAGTCAATGTTCATGCCATCAGGCTGGAGGCTACCCAGACGGAATACAAGGTGTTGTTCCTCCAACCTGAATGTGGCTTTATCTTGACAGTGGAGGAGGCCGTGGATAGACATATCAGAATGGGAATGGGACGTGCAATTAAAATGTGTGGCCACTGGGAGATCCTGCTTTCTCTGGCGGACAGAGCGTAGGTGTTCAGCAAAATGGTCTGCCAGACTGTGTCAGGTCTCGACAATATATAGAAGGCCACATTGGGAGCACCGGACGCAGTATATCACCCCAGCCGACTCACAGGTGAAGTGTCGCCTCACCTGGAAGGACTGTCTGGGACCCTGAATGGTGGTGAGGGAGGAAGTGTAAGGGCATGTGTAGCACTTGTTCCGCTTACAAGGATAAGTGCCAGGAGGGAGATCGGTGGGAAGGGATGGGGGGGTACAAATGGACAAGGGAGTTGTGAAGGGAGTGATCCCTGCAAAAAGCAGAAAAGTGGGGGGAGGAAAAGATGTGCGTAGTGGTGGGATCCCGTTGGAGGTGGCAGAAGTTACGGAGAATAATATGTTGGACCCAGAGGCTGGTGGGGTGGCAGGTGAGGACAAGGGGAACCCTATTCTTAGTAGGGTGGCGGGAGTATGGGGTGAGAGCAGATGTTGATGGTGGAGGAAGGGAAGCCCCTTTCTTTAAAAAAAGAAGACATCTCCTTTGTCCTGGAATGAAAACCCTCAACCTGAGAGCAGATGCGGCGGAGACAGAGGAATTACGAGAAGGGGATGGCATTTTTGCAAGAGACAGGGTGAGAAGAGGAATAGTCCAGGTAGCTGTGAGAGTCCGTAGACTTACAGTAGACATCAGTAGATAAGCTGTCTTCGGAGATAGAGACAGAAAGATCAAGAAAAGGGAGGGAGGTGTCAGAAATGGATCAGGTAAACTTGAGGGCAGGGTAAAAGTTGGAGGCAAAGTTAATGAAGTCAACGAGCTCAGCATGTGTGCAGGAAGCAGCGCCAATGCAGTCATCGATGTAGTGAAGAAAAAGTGGGGGACAGATATCAGTATAGTTTTGGAACATGGATTGCTCTGCAAAGCCAACGAAAAGGTAGGCATAGCTGGGACCCATACGGGTGCCCATGGCTACACCTTTAGTTTGGAGGAAGTGGGAGGAGCCAAACCAGTTCCCCTCTACCGCCACTCTGCTCCATCTAGCAGAATTAGTCCTTACTCTTAATAATTTCTCCTTTGGCTCCCTTTAATTTTGAACTTTGAAGCTTGACTGTTAACCTATTCGCTGTTACATTCATCCGTACTTTTCTCCTGTAATGGTGTTTCAATGCATGGATTGCAGTAGCTTAAAATGGTTCACTGCCCGCTTCTCAAAGACAATTGCAAATGATTGTAATACAATTCCAACCTCCTGCAAAAAATTCCTTTCTTCAATATAGCAATGAAGATGATCACATCAAAGTTATTTAATTTGCTTATTTAAGTAAATAAGTGACATACTTATTTTGCCAAAACATATTTGCCATTTTGAAATAAACTGCATTTTTAAGCAAAAAGTATCAATTTATTGAGCAGAAGTGGAATAATTTTAATTATGTGGGATGTACAGTGGAAAGCTAGAGATAAGAGTTTGCTTTTATACTAATGATGACGAAAAGTTCTTGTGCTTATATGGCATCAAAACCACTTGGAAGGTGGGAAGTTTCTTGGACAGGATCATCTTTTCAGGTTTGATGACTTGTTACAAAGTAGAACCTTTTTCCCATTTTCAATATCCTGATTCCGATCCTCATTGTCTTTCTATCTGTGTTTCCTGCTGGTCTTTATGAAATCAGATGTCCAAATAGCCAAGTTTTTCCTCCTGAGTAGCAATTATATCACGTTATGAAAGTAAAAGACTTTTTCTATTACAAGATTGAAGAAAATATTCAATGTAAGCAGATTCAATTAGGCTAATTTGAGTACACAGAAACCCTTTTAAAAACGGGAATGTGCAATGGTATCTTTTATTTGTCTTACCTTTCTCTTTCTTTTCTATGGAGGAATGAATGGGCTGTATCATATAAAGGGGAATCAGATATCAATTCTGGGATTACCTGATATGCGTCTGTACTGCAAGGATTGTGCTCCAAAACTTTTCATCAGACCGCCACCCTCCAATCTTTGTTCAGTACAAAATCCCACGAAAAAATTAGTTTAATCAATGAATTTCCTTCTCCTTATTTTTAATAGAAAAAAGTTGGAAACAACAATGCAAAGTTGAATAGCTTACCTGCATTTTAACAGCAATTACTACTGAAGTAAGTTCCTTATCCAACTCCTTTACGACAACCAACTTCTTTAGCGTTAAACTGCATAATCTGGAAAACATACATAGGATTCTCTCAGGAAATATACGTGCACTGAAGCAAAACTCATTAGAACCTTAGGCAGACACTGCGTCACGTGCGCTCAGTTCAACTTCCATCATGAACAACTCCACCAAATAATAGGAATGACTGGAAGTCTAATAATCCTAATCTTAAAATGAGAGGGGAATAATTTAAGGTGATTGGAGTAAAGTATTGGGGGGGGGGGGGAAGGAGATGTCAGAGGTAGACATTTTTTTCCCACCTAGAGAGTGGTGACTATGTGGAACATGGTGCTGGGGTGGTAGTAGAGGTAAATACATTAGGGTAATTTAAAAGAAGCTTAGATAGGCACATGAATAAAAGAAAAACAGAGGGCTACAGTATGTGGGAGAGAGGGATTTTAGAGTTGTTAAAAGGTCAGCACAGCATTGTGGGCCAAAAGGTCTGTGCCATTCCTTGTTGAATGGCCAAGGAAAGCAATGGCAGACAGAAGATTTGCCAAAATGGAAAAAAATCACTCTTTACTCCTACCAAGTAATCTTGAGTTCCATTCTGTTGAAGACTGAGAATGATGATTGCAATACAAAAGTTATCATCCCATTAAACATATAACAACTGAATGTTTGATTAATTTTTTGTATGACGTAAGGGTACACAGCTGCTAGGAAATGGAAGGTACCTCACACAGGTGGGACTGGGAAGAACTGGTCATTGTTAGGTTGCTGTTTATCTAGCAACATGGTTAAAGCTCTGTAATATAGGTGAAAGAAATGAGCATTTCATTTTTCCAGACCCTGCTTCTTATTAGCATATTGACTAATGATGAAAAATGCTCAGATCATAAGACCGTAAGACACAAAAGCACAATTAGGCCATTTGACCCACCAAGTCTGCTCCACCATTTCACCATGACTAATACATTTCCCTCTCAGCCCCATTTTCTTGCCTTCTCCCCATAACCTTTCACACCCTGATTAAGCACACCACAGCCATTTAAATGGTACAGAAAGAGAGGGAAAAAATACAAAAAGGAAACCTTATGTGGAGTGAGAGGAAGGATTTGTCTGATGTGAGAGATTTTATACAGTGGTGCTAGAAAGTTTGTGAACCCTGAAGAATTTTCTCTTTTTGCATAAATATGATCTTCACGTAAGACCTAAAACTAGATAATGAAAACCCAATTAAATATTAACACAACCAACATTATACTTGTTTAATTATTTGAGAAAAATGATCCTATATCACATGTATTTTTTGGAAAAAGTATGTGAACCTCTGGGGTAATGCCTTCTACAAAAGCTATTTGGAGTCAAGTGTTCAATCAATGAGATGAGATTGGAGGTGTGGGTTGTAGAGGTGCCCTGCCCTATTAAAAAGACACCCAAAGTCAGGTTATTGACAGAGCCTGCTCTCCTCAAGAAAGGTCTGTTTATGTGCACCATGCCTCGATCAAAACAACTTTCAGAGGAACTTAGAAGAAGAATTGTAGAGATGCATGAAGCTGGAAAAGAGCTGAGTGTTCATCAGTCACAGTCAGAGAAATTGTCTACAAATGGAGGAAACTCAGTATTGTTGCTAATCTCCCTAGGAGTGGGCATCCTGCAAAGATCACACTAAGAGTACAATGTGCAATGCTGGAGGAGGTGAGAAAGAACCCACCGGTAACAGCAAAAGACCTGCATAAATCTCTAGAACTTGCTAAAGTTTCTGTTCATGTGTCCACCACTGAAAAACACTGAACAAGAATGGTGTTCATGGAAGAACACCACAGCAGAAACCACTGCATGTCTCAAGTTTGCAAAGAACCACCGGGACGTTCTAAAATGCTTCTGGGGCAATGTTCTGTGGACAGATGAGACAAAAGTTGCACTTTTTGCCATAAATGCATATTGCTATGTTTGGAGGAAAAAGGGCACTGCACACCAACACAAAAACCTCATCCCAACTGTGAAGCATGGGGGTAGGAGCATCATGTTTTTGGGCTGCTTTGCTGCCTCAGGGTCTGGACAGTTTGCAATCGTTGAGGGAGCAATGTTTCCAAAATTGTATCAAGACATTTTACAGGAGAATATCAGGGTAGCAGTCCATCACCTGAAGCTTAATAGAAGTTAGATGATGCAACAAGACAATGATCCAAAACACAAAAGTAAATCAACAACAAAATGGTTTAAAAAGAAGAAAATTTGTTGGTTGGAATGGCTGAGTCAAAGTCCTGACCTTAATCCTATAGAAATGTTCTGGAAGGACCTGAAGCAAGGAGTTCATGCAAAGAAGCCCACCAACATCCCACAGTTGAAGCAGTTTTGTAAGGAAAAATGGTCTAAAATTCATCCAAGCCGGTGTGCAGGACTGATCAACAGTTACCAGAAATGTTTGGTTGAAGTTATTGCTGTACAAGGGAGTCACACCAGTTACTGAAAGCAAAGGTTCACATACTTTTTCCAACAAGTACATGTAATATTGGATCATTTTTCTCAATAAATAAATGAATGAGTATAATATTTTTGTATTATTTATTTAATTGGGTTCTCTTTATCTAGTTTTACGACTTACATGAAGATCTGATCACATTTTAGGTCATATTTATGCAGAAATAGAGAAAATTCTACAGAGTTCGCAAACATTCTAGCACAACTGTAAGTCCTTCAGCTATTACGTCACAGGTTCATAAATGCCGAAGTGTACCTGTGGAGAGCCAAAGCCATCGTAGGTTCGTAAGTGTTCTCTGGAGTCAAGCCCACACCTGATGGAGAAGAAGAATAAAAGGCTTGGGCTGAGCAGGCATCTCAATTACTGGATGAATGGCAGTGCTCAGATAATATGAATTAATCGAGACCGGTAGAGAGTTTAGAGGGTCCAGTGGCTGATATAGTGAGGTTCCTAAAGGCAGAAAACCCATGTTAGCTAACTACATGCAAGCCCTAGAAGATGCTTTTGGCACTGCTGAAAGTTCAGTTGATCTTATGAAGAAGTTCCAGCACAGATTCCAGGAGGAAGGAGAGAAGCCGTCTGCCTACCTTTTCAGGTTAGAGAAGCTGCTGCATTGTTTGTGCCACAAAAGGGGCATTCAAGTGTCTGAGAGAAATTGCTTAAGGGTAGAACAAGTTGTGAAGGGCGCACTGTCACATGATATGATTGCTCTACGTATTCAAGTGACCCGCAAAATGCGTCCTCCTCCATCTTTTACTGAGTTACTCAGAGAAATTAGAGAGGAGGAAAATATGATTGAGGAGTGGAATGTTTCCAAAAGCCAAGTAATGTCTTCAGTGGTAGCCTCTGTTGCTAAGGTGACCCCTGCTGCCTTTTGAGGAATGAGGTGAAAAACCTTCGAGCTGAGCTGACTTGGTGAATGTCTGCTCATGTTTCAGCTAAACGTGACACATCCATTGGAAAACCCGAACTACCTGTAGGACTTACTAAGCAGAGGAATACTGCTGTAAAGGGTCTTTTGATTAGAGAGCTGACTGGTATTTTTTGTTACAACTGTGGAGAAGACGGACATTTCTAGCGAAACTGTGAGGAATAGGAAAATCTTCAAAAAGTAAGTCAGTGGTTAAAGAGAGAAGAAAAGAAGCAAAACTACGAAGGAACCCAGTAAAGGAGTAGGCTGGCCTCTTGGAGAGAATACATTCCAATCAGTGTATCAAGGGAAATACTAAAGTGCATAAGACTATGCGGGAAGGTTTAGAGGGACCCAGCTCTAATGTATCCATACAGATTGAAGGTATTTATGCTAGAGGCATACTTGACACAGGTTCTCAAGTTACTTTACTTTACAGATCCTTTTACAACTGGTATTTGATGCATTTACCATTGACGCCACTCAGTGCCTTTGAGATTTGGGGGCTTAGTGATGATGATTACCCGTACGATGGTTACTTGTCGTTGAAACTGGAATTTTCAGAAGCAGATGTTAGAGTAGCTGAGACTATTGATATGCCAGTGTTGATCAGCCCAGATCCAGCTGAAAAAAGTGAAGCTACCGTTCTTGTGGAAACAAATACTCCTATTGTGAGAATGCTCCTGGGAGCATGTAAGGAGAAAAATGGAGAGAATTTTTTTGAAAACTTTGTCCATTCACCCAGTGTTCAGAGCTGCTTTTGAGAAGGTGCAAGTTCCTCCTAAGCAGAAAAATTAGCACAGATGAGGAACTGAGTGATACACTCATTTTAAACCTTTCATGTTACGTCCTGGGGAAGTAGCTAGAGTGACAGAGGACACCCCTTTCTGAGAGAGGCCTCACCGGTTAGCACCAGCAGAGGTTGAAGATGTTTGGCAGCACCTGCTTAAACTGAGGTAAGCTGAGTTCAGTCAGGGGGCAAGAGGAACTGAGTTGCTGGAAGGTACGAGTGATAGACAGGGGGAAACATCCCCAAGTAAAAAGGAACAGCCACATGGAGTGCCAGAGGCTAAAAAAGTTGAAAATGAGACAAGAAGGTATCAGAGAGACAGGAGACCACCAGCTAAACTGGCATATGATGCACCTGGGAAACAGTATCATGTCATTCCCAATGGTGAGATATATTACTTCTATTTACAAATGGATTGTGGGTCCTGAGATCACAAAATTCATTTGAATACTATGATATTAATAATGGTTTGATAAGTTCCAAAGGCTTACAAAAGTCATGAGGGCATGACTATTTTTGGTGGAGGGAGAATGTTATGCCCTGGTTAAGATTTCTACTACTATGCTGTAAGGTATTTTTTATTTTTATTTTTGCAGTTTTCTGCAAAAGCAGTGTGTCTTGTTAGAAAGAGCGTTTTGGCTTCGGCTAAAGAAAAGAAGTCATTTTGTCCCACTTAGGAATGATGTGTCAGCCACTTGGGTTTGTCTTGGTACCATTTACCCAGTGGGTTGCAATGGAAGGTTCGAGAGAACTGGGCAGGATCCGATTTCTGAAGGACAGTAATCTGGTTTGGGGTCTTTTGGCAAAAGCTGGGAGCAAGACACAAGGGAAGATGCTCATAGAATGCCACTTGAAGCAGAGACCCTGTTGTAAGAAGTAACTTGTGCAGATGAAAAGCAGCCAGTGAGTGAGTGTGCCAGCGAAGGAGTGGAGCTTTGAGGCTTTGACTCCAGAGGCTTCGCCGAGAAAAGGCAGAGGACAAGCTTGCTCACAGTTAGTCTTTAAAATGCCTCCTGAGATGGTGATGTGCCTCTCATGTGAGATGTGGCAGTCTTGGGGGAACGCCCCTCCCCCGCTGAGTCACATCTGCCAGAAGTGCATACGGCTGGGCGATCTGGAAGACTGTGTAAGGAATCTGGAGCAGCAGCTGGATGACCTTCGACTCATAAGTGAGAATGAGGCAGTCATAGATGAGAGCTACAGGGAGGTAGTCACACCTAGGCTGTTGGAAGCAGGTTGTTGGGTGACAGTCAGAGGGGGGAAAGCAAAGGTGAGCAGACAGGTAGTGCAGAGCACCCCTGTAGTCATTCCCCTAAATAAAAAGCTGACCATCGTGGATACTGTTGGCGGGGACGACCGACCAGCTGTGAGCCACGGTGGCAGGGCCTCCAGCACTGAGTCTCACCCAGTGGTGCAGAAGGGTGGGATGGAGAAGAGGAGAGCTGTCGTCATTGGAGACTCTATAGTCAGGGGAGCAGACAGGAGATTTTGTGGACGTGAGAAGGACACCCACATGGTTTGTTGCCTCCTCGGTGCCAGGGTCCGGGATGTCTCTGACCAGGTGCACGACATCCTGGTACAAGAGGGAAAGCAACCAGAAGTCGTGATACATGTTGGGACCAACGACAGAGGCAGGAAGAGGGATGAGGTCCGGAAGTGTGAGTTTCAGGAACTTGGCAGAAGGCTGAAGAACAGGACCTCAAGGGTGGCGTTCTCAGGATTGCTGCCAGTGCTACGTGATAGTGATGGTAAGAATTGGAGGAGATGGCAGCTGAATCCGTGGCTGAGGAGTTGCTGCAGGAGGCAGGGTTTTAGATTTTTGGATCATTGGGATCTCTTCTGGGGAAGGTGGGACCTGTACAGATTGGATGGATTGCACTTGAACTCGAGGGGGACTAATATCCTTGCAGGTAGGTTTGCCAGCATGGTTCGGGAGGGTTTAAACTAATTTGCAAGGGGGATGGGACCCAGAGCGATAGAGCAGTGAAAGAAGTGCATGGAGTAAAGCCAGATCTAACATATAGATAGGTTTTGAGGAAAGAGAAGCAGAATAAACGGTGTGTACCTCAATGCAAGAAGCATCAGGAACAAAGGTGATGAACTGAGAGCTTGGATACATATATGGAATTATGATGTAGTGGACATTACAGAGACTTGGCTGGCACCAGGGCAGGAATGGATTCTCAATATTCCTGGATTTCAGTGCTTTAAAAGGGATAGAGAGGGCAGAAAAAGGGGAGGAGGGTTGGCATTACTGGTCAGGGATACTATTACAGCTACAGAAAGGGTGGGTAATGTAGCAGGATCCACCTTTGAGTCAATATGGGTGGAAGTCAGGAACAGGAAGGGAGCAGTTACACTATTGGAAGTATTCTATAGGCGCCCTGGTAGCAGCAGAGATACAGAGGAGCAGATTGGGAGGCAGATTTTGGAAAGGTGCAAAAATAACAGGGTTGTTATCATGGGTGACTTTAACTTCCCTAATACTGATTGGCACCTGATTAGTTCCAAAGGTTTAGATGGGCAGCAGAGTTTGTTAAGTGTGTCCAGGACGGATTCCTGTCGCAGTAGGTTGACAGGCTGACTGGGGGAATGTCATACTAGATCTAGTACTAGGTAACGAACCGGGTCAGGTCACAGATCTCTCAGTGGGTGAGCATCTGGGGGACAGTGACCACCGCTCCCTGGCCTTTAGCATTATCATGGAAAAGGATAGAATCAGAGAGGACAGGAAAATTTTTAATTGGGGAAGGGCAAATTATGAGGCTATAAGGCTAGAACTTGCGGGTGTGAATTGGGATGATGTTTTTGCAGCAAAATGTACTATGGACATGTGGTCGATGTTTACAGATCTCTTGCAGGATGTTAGGGATAAATTTGTCCCGGTGAGGAAGATAAAGAATGGTAGGGTGAAGGAACCATGGGTGACAAGTGAGGTGGAAAATCTAGTCAGGTGGAAGAAGGCAGCATACATGAGGCTTAGGAAGCAAGGATCAGATAGATCTATTGAGGAATATAGGGAAGCAAGAAAGGAGCTTAAGAAGGGGCTGAGAAGAGCAAGAAGGGGGCATGAGAAGGCCTTGGCGAGTAGGGTAAAAGAAAACCCCAAGGCATTCTTCAATTATGTGAAGAAAAAAAGGATGACAGGAGTGAAGGTAGGACCGATTAGAGATAAAGGTGGGAAGATGTGCCTGGAGGCTGTGGAAGTGAGCGAGGTCCTCAATGAATACTTCTCTTCGGTATTCACCAATGAGAGGGAACTTGATGATGGTGAGGATAATATGAGTGAGGTTGATGTTCTGGAGCATGTTGATATTAAGGGAGAGGAGGTGTTGGAGGTGTTAAAATATATTAGGACGGATGAGTCCCCAGGGCTGAATGAATATTCCCCAGGCTCCTCTGGCTAGGATCTTTATATCCTCGTTCTCCACGGAAATGGTACCGGAGGATCGGAGGGAGGCGAATGTTGTCCCCTTGTTCAAAAAAGGTAGTAGGGATAGTCCGGGTAATTATAGACCAGTGAGCCTTACATCTGTGGTGGGAAAGCTGTTGGAAAAGATTCTTAGAGGTAAGATCTATGGGGCATTTAGAGAATCATGGTCTGATCAGGGACAGTCAGCATGGCTTTGTGAAGGGCAGATCATGTCTAACAAGCCTGATAAGAGTTCTTTGACGAGGTGACCAGGCATATAGATGAGGGTAGTGCAGTGGATGTGATCTATATGGATTTTAGTAAGGCATTTGACAAGGTTCCACATGGTAGGCTTATTCAGAAAGTCAGAAGGCATGAGATCCAGGGAAGTTTGGCCAGGTGGATTCAGAATTGGCTTGCCTGCAGAAGGCAGAGGATCGTGGTGGAGGGAGTACATTCAGATTGGAGGATTATGACTAGTGGTGTCCCACAAGGATCGGTTCTGGAACCTCTACTTTTCGTGATTTTTATTAACGACCTGGATGTTGGGGTAGAAGGGTGGGTTGGCAAGTTTGCAGATGACTCAAAGGTTGGTGGTATTGTAGATAGTGTAGAGGATTGTCAAAGATTGCAGAGAGACACTGATAGGTTGCAGAAGTGGGCTCAGAAGTGGCAGATGGAGTTCAACCCGGAGAAGTGTGAGGTGGTACACTTTGGAAGGACAAACTCCAAGGCAGAGTACAAAGTAAATGGCAGGATACTTGGTAGTGTGGAGGAGCAGAGGGATCTGGGGGTACATGTCCACAGATCCCTGGAAGTTGCCTCACAGGTGGATAGAGTAGTTAAGAAAGCTTATGGGGTGTTAGCTTTCATAAGTCGAGGGATACAGTTTAAGAGTCGCCATGTAATGATGAGCTCTATAAAACTCTGGTTAGGCCACACTTGGAGTACTGTGTCCAGTTCTGGTCGCCTCACTATAGGAAGGATGTGGAAACATTGGAAAGGGTACAGAGGAGATTTACCCAGGATGCTGCCTGGTTTAGAGAGTATGCATTATGATCAGAGATTAAGGGAGCTAGGGCTTTACTCTTTGGAGAGAAGGAGGATGAGAGGAGACATGATAGAGGTGTACAGGATAATAAGAGGAATAGGTGGAGTGGATAGCCAATGCCTCTTCCCCAGGGCACCATTGCTCAATACAAGAGGACATGGCTTTAAGGTAAGGGGTGGGAAGTTCAAGGGGGATAGTAGAGGAAGGTTTTTTACTCAGAGAGTGGTTGGTGAGTGGAATGCACTGCCTGAGTCAGTGGTGGAGGCAGATACACTAGTGAAGTTTAAGAGACTGATAGACAGGTATATGGAGGAATTTAAGTTGGGAGCTTATATGGGAGGCAGGGTTTGAGGGTCAGCACAACATTGTGGGCCGAAGGGCCTGTACTGTGCTGTACTATTCTATGTTCTATGAATGGTTCCAAGGAGGAAGTGCCAATGCTCCTGATTAGCCAGTTCGTTTGAGATGGTCTTCGAGTGAAGTCTGAACTGTGGCAGGTGCCTTTCATGCAGAATGTGGGTTCAGAGCATGAGGAAGCTGATACACCCGACCACTCCAGAGATAAGCTCCAACAGTTATGTGCACATTTAGACTGCTTTTCTTTTTCTTTCCTTTTTCTGTTAACTGTTTGTTAAAGTTGACATATTGGTAAATACATTTCCTTTGCAATTTTATGCCAGTGTACGATCTGTTATTTTTCTGGCAAACGATATCTTTACATGGGGCAGTATCTACACAGCATTCACTACAATCAATGTTCCTTAATTGGAACATCCGAACTTTCCTCCTTGGTTGAACATAAATCGTTCTGACCCTAGACGTGTGTTGCTCATGGAAGGTGACCTTCTCACTGCTCAGTCACGTGCCTGTTAGCAGAGATTGCTAATGAGACAAGTTTGTATAAAACCCCTGGTGATAGCGTTACAATACTATTGGTGCAAGTGTCTGAGAATGCACCCACAACACAGCTAACAAGAGGCAAAATATTGTCCACGCAGCTTCAATGAACCATGAATTCTGGTACTCAGGAAAGAGAGCTGGGTATGTGCGTAGAGCACGCACACAGCTTCTCCCCCAAGAGTCACATTTTAAATGCATGAACAGTGCAGTGTATTGTTTGAACCTTTAAATTATTAACAATTCACAATTAAAAAGTAGATATTATTATTTAAAATATGCTATGATCATTCATTGTCAACTTTACAAAATTTAACAGACATAAAATGTATTTGCAGTTTAGTGAGAGGGTTAGGTTTTAATGGAACACAGGAGGAGAGCAATGCAAAATAAAAAAGAGAGATAAAGAGCTGTGCTATTAAAGTAGCCAGTGAACAAGAGACCTTCAAATAATTTTAAGACTGTTGGATGTTAGATGAACGGTTATGTCCAAGGGAAAAGAATAATTCAGAAACAATTGAGACTTTGGGGTGTAGGAACTAACAAATAATGAGCTTTGGGATTGTAGGTGAAAACAGTTTAGTGAGAAACATGGGCAATACACTTTTGTATGAACTCAGGTTCAGAGGGTGGCAGATGGAGGGCAGGTCAGCTGTAAACAGTTTGAGTATATTATGCACTCTTGACTTATACTATCAAGGATTTATACTGCTCATAGTGTTTTAAAAAAAAACCCTGGATTCATCACTTTCCTATAAATTTGTGCTTTTTTAAAAAGAATTAGTAAGGACAAGTGGTGATAGAGAGGTAAAATATGTAAAATAACTACTCCTCAAATTTCAGTTTGTCCACTTGTTTTTATGTAATACTGCTATGCTGTAAACAAAATCATTTGAGAAACTAAGAAAAAATACAAGATTACAAGAACTGCAGCTGCAGTGAAAACAGGATAAAGATGCCAATAGGTTCCACTTAAACAGTGTCATAAAATTCAAAAAGACCCTATTGTCACAAAACAATAGCACTCCTCACCAAACAAGCATGAAGGATATTGTCATCCGCTGATGTTGAATGGTACCACGTGCTGGTCACAGCAACACAATGAATGCTTCTCCACTTTGTGCAACAGAAAGGCATTCATACAGTGACAGTGAACACAGCTCAACAGTGACTCAGTGTGTCATTCAATCAAACACAAATAATAGGCTGGCTTTGAAAATCTACCCAAGAGACCCAGTGTTGCACTTTGGAAAAGAAGGGAGAATAAAGATATTCTTGTTACAAATGCTTTCTTTAATTTGGACAACTAATTGGACCAGCAATTTATTCTTGTTGGCCATGCTACAAAATACCTGCAATTGTGTTTTAAAATGTATTTCTAAAACAATCCATTATCTATCGTCTCACGTGGGAAATCTTCTTTGCCAAATGTGCATGATCAAAGACCATGGAATTAACAGAGGTGTTATTTCAAATGCACAATACCATTGCCCACAGCTCAAATCAGCCTACATTGTTGCCAGTTGTGAAGAACTCCCCATCCTACCAGGTCACTAACCATCAGCTTCACTGTCCAAATTATCATTTGAAGACTATTTCTGCAAACAAAAATGGGAAAGGATAAGGAAACACTCAATGAGGAGAGGTGAGAAAGATAACATAACTAGAAAGGACAATCCACAAAGGCTCTGCTTGAAGTCAAGATGAGCTTGAGACTTGATATTCATGACATCACTAAGACTTCTTCTTTGCCCAACTCCAATCCTATCTCAGCCCATTTGCTGCCAAAAGGTTCATTTACATTTGTGTTCCCTATTTCAATGAACTCCTGGTCATCTCCTTAGATGTACTCCTGGTAAACTTGAGATTATCCAAAACGTTCTGCTCGCTGCTGCCATCAGAAAGAAGGTACAGGAGCTTTAGGACATGCACCATCAGATTCAGGAACAATCAGTACCCCTCAACCACCCAGGCTCTTGAACCAGAGGAAGTAACTTCACTCAATTTCACTCACCCCATCACTGAACTGTTCCCACAACCTATGGACTCACTTTCAAGGGCTCTTCATCTCATTTGCTCAACAATTATTGCTTATTTATTTACTTATTTTCTCTTGCTTTGTATTTGCACCATTGTTGTCTTTTGCACTTTGGTTGTTATGTCCTATTCAGGGCAAACTTTCATTAATACTGCTGTGCATCTTTTATTTACTGGGATTACGGTAGCATATTGATAATAAATTTACTTTTAATTTCGAGCTCTTAGTTTAGCTTTCATACCCTAATTTGCACCAATAAACCTGAGCTTGCTCCTGACTGAGCAATCCCTGGATTTTAAAATCCCTATGTAATCATACATTCCTCACACTCTATCCTCTAACCCTAAAAGCATCTCAGATAACAGAATTCCTCAAAATCTGGGTTTAATCAAAAAATCTAAGTAAAATCACACTGGCAGATATACTTCAGGTGCCAATTCCTTTGGAATCCCTTCCATAATCTCCCTACCTATTCACCCTCCTCCTCCTCCTTTTTGACTGAACTTTTTAGTTCTCTATCCTGGTATTCCCACCTCTGGCTTCCTGTGAGGCAACTTGGAATTATTCTCTTTGTTAAAAAGGTATACCCGGATAAGTCACATTCTTTTGTACTAACTCCATCAAAGTCCCCAAAATTTGAGCTTTTGCTGCTCAGAAGAACTTCCCAGATTCTGCAAACTTCCCACAATTAACTCCTTAATGCCAGATACTATTCTGGCAAACTTTCTGTATACTCCAACGTCATAATATCCATTCCGAAATGTGACACCCAGCATCAAACAGCGTACAGCAGCTAAGCCCTAACTAGTGATTGATTCTAAAGCTTCATTGCCTCTGTATTGAATTCCCCTATTTACAAAGTGAAGTAACCCATGTATTTTTTAAAATGAAACAATTTATTACTACATCAAAGAATTAATGTACATTATCATCTCCCCTCATCATCACATCCCTCTACTCTCAGCTGTGTTACAGAATGTTATACATTTACATTGTACTACCTTTTTAACACATTTGTCTGCTCTGCTAACTCACATCCATGTTCTATCAGATGCTCAAAGCTTAAAGTAAATTTATTACCAAAGTAAGTAAACGTCACCATAATACCAACAAGATTCATTTTCGGGAACACAACGGAATCAGTGAAAAACTACAAAGACGGGCAAACAATCAATGGGTAAAAGACAGCCAGTGCATTTACGAAAAATAATGATAATAATAAATATATAATAAATAATATTGAGAACATGAGTTGTACAGTCCTTGAAAGTAAGTCCATAGGTTGTGGAATCAGTTTAGCATTGACAGTCCACACGTTAAGTAAGAATAAATAAGTGGCAACAATGCTATTAGAAATTCTTGCCTGTAGCCTCAAAACAGCGTACGAGGTTCAGAAATGACTTCACGTTGTCCTGTACAAGCATGAGCTAAGTTCAGTAGTAAACACAACATAGAGTCGAGCAGCCGTGACAACACTACGCCCAGTTTCTATGCCAACAAGCAGCGAAGTCGTGACCCACAGACCTACTATTCAAAATGTAAAGTATCCAGTCTAGGCTGCGTCACACTTCCAATGAACATTTTCCAGTCATCAACTGCAGCAGAACCTGACCGAAAACAGCACGTATCATCATCTCTCCTTCTCAGTATCATTCTTGTTTTAAATGAATGTCCATGACACCCTGCACCAACATATCAATACAGACTTGCATGCTAATTTAACTTAAAAGATGAAAATAAGAAATCATTGTTTGTAGTCATAGTTTCACCACAAGTGAGAGCCAAGTAAAAATGTTTGAATTAGCAGCAGATGCCATATTATACATTTAATGTAAAGCATTAAGGTATGATTGTAAAACCATGATTTATTCCTGATTTCAATGAAAATGTTTTCTAGAAAACTTTTAAGTAAATCCATGAAACTTGTTCAAGACAGCAATATAGAAGTGTTACAATATTCCAGAAATCAGAACTCACCTCCATTTTCAAACTTAAATGCTGCTATACCCTATTCTACTCTTGCCTTCATCTACATCATAATAGGTGCATTAAAAAAAAGCAAGCAGCAAGAAATCCCTGGGTCAGAGGAATTTGCAGCCATAATAAATGACTGGGTTGGGGCAGTGGGTAGCACTACACTGCCTGGAGTCTGCCTGGCTGAGATGCTGATGAGTAAACATTTACAGATGCAACTGAGCTAAGGACAGTCCAAATCTCCACTGTGTCATAACGGAGTATTAAATCAAAATCATGCAGCATTTGGGAAGTACTGGGAATCAGTGAATTTCTAATATAACAATGAAAACACTTAAAAGGCACATTATTGGCTGTAAACTGCTATAGAACATCTTAAAAACTGCAAAAGATGATATACTAATTTAAGATTGTTTCCTCACCTAGCAAAAAAGCTTTGGAATGGCACAAATTCCAGAGTTCCACACACATCAAATGCTCTTTACTGTGCATTTATTCTGAACTGGTTACTAACTTCTACTCAAATAGCTTTCAATGTACCTCCACCACCACACTTCGCCCAGAAATTCTACATTATCACCAATTTATGCATACTTGTTCAACATATAGAAACAAATCATAACCTTATGATAAAAATGATTCTACTAAACCCAGAATGAAAACTCATCTCAATTCAGATATTCAAAAAGCCGCAAGCCAAATTGGAATTGAGATTTCTAATTTCCTACTAAGTAATCATATTTGTAACGAGAAACAATACATAAGCCAACTAGAAATAAAATTATAGTCTACTCAAATGCATTTTGAACAGTTCCGTTTAAATTCATTGATCATATATCCTACTTTAGATTTGGGCCTGAATCTCTCAGATTTCTGTTGAATCATGTTTTATGTCCCAAATTTCTTTCAGAAACAAGCCAGCTGTTTTTTCTGATTTAGTTCCCCAACAGCACTCATCAAATAATTTCTCCTCCAATACCTACCTCCTGCTTAACATTTTCAACACAAACTTATTACGCCCATGTTAACTTACTTGATATGAAGACCAGCAAGGAAGGATGGGCTGTCTTCTTGAACCAATGTAGTCTTTGTGGTCTAAGTACTCAGATTTCAATGACTTTGATCCAATGAAACGAAGGTACAGTGCATCTAAGCCAGGAAGTTAGTGTGTTAAAGTCGTACAGAACAGAAACAAGCCCTTCCATCCACCTTTTTGCCTGTCCACATTAATCACATTTGTACACATCTGGACCATATTCTTTGAAGCCTTCCCTAATTAAGCATTTGTCAATGTATCTGATTCTAGCTCCTACTCTAACAGCACATTCCAGATATCAACCTGTGTTTTAAAAAAAACTTACCTTCCCCTTCTGATCCCCTATAGAACTCTCTCAGTCTCACCTTAAACCTGTACCTTATGTTTGGTATTCCCACTATCTACCCCATCTCTGCTTTTCATAATCTCCTATCAGGTCACCCATGGCCTCCTTCACTGTAGGGAAAACAAGCCCAGCCTTATGCAATTGCTCCCAATAACTAAATATTTCAATCCAGGCAACATCCTGGTGAATCCCCTCTGTACTCCCCACACAATCTCATCCTTTCTTTAGTGTGATGATCAGAAGTACTTTGTAAAGTTGCTACATAACATCGCAACTCTCATATCCTATGCCTTATGTCCTGTTGCCATATGCCCTCTTAACAAACCTTTATGGCTTGCGTTTCCAAATGCATTGCAGCTTGGATTAGAACAAAAGGGTAGCTACTCCACATATCTGTTGTACTTATTCTTCAGTAGCTGAGGGTCAATATTGTGAAATATCCTGATAAAGAAACATAAGTTAATTGCTGCAGTGCATCTGGCAGATATGGATCAATGTAGAATATTTGTGGCACTGAAGACAATTCAAATCAAGCTTTTTCAGATGGGTTAATAATGGCAGTTTGGGTGGTGGGGTGCAGATACGTCTCTACCAAAGGAGGTGTAAGGTGCTTCTTCCCTCCACTAGCCTGTAGGTTACCCGTGGGTAAGGTGCAGCACCTGCTTAGCCGCCCCCCCCATTCAGGGTCAGCACAACATTGTGGGCCGAAGGGCCTGTAATGTGCTGTAAATTTCTATGTTCTATGTAAGACCTGGTTATGTGACCACTGGCGCCAGGCAGACAATTTCTGAAGAGTATTGATAATGGCTGGGGTCACCTGTCTTGTAAAGACAATGTCTAGAAAAAGGCAATGGTAACCACTTTGGTCGAAATATTTGCCAAGAACAATCATAGTCATAGAAAGATCATGATTGCCCATGTCATACAACACAACACATAACAAATGAACAAATAATAGCAGGGTTTATGGAGAGGAATAATGATGGCAAAAGCTGTTAAAAATATCAGTAAAGACTACTAGTTCATTGGAAATGATATTAAGAAAGTGGGTCAACATCAGAGAAATCTTCAGGTTATTCACTTGCTCCCAATCTGTGTGCTACAATTTGCCATGCAACTCAACAAATCTGGTTTCAGATCGTTTTGAGACACTATAGGCTTTACTTTATTTTAGTAGGTCTTAATCCATTTGTCTCAACAGAGTCTTCCTCAATTCTGCATCTCCAATTGCACATGAAATCTTGTCAAAGATCAACAGGTCCACGAGACTTCCGAAGTAACAATTTACATACACCATCTTACACAAGATTCTTAAGTATACAATAAAATATCTTTGCGTTCACCCACAGTCTCCTGAAAACTTGCAATAATACAATGAACAAATTCATGTAGTGTTGCTGTAATTGTAAAAGCGTTTGAGATTCTCTTCCAAAATCTTATTGGTTGATTTGCTTATTCAGTATACCTCTCGCCTCTGTCTGACAGATACAAATAAATCCTCAATTTTGTTCTCAACTCAATTAAGCTGAGTTTATAACTATGAGTACAAGTTTAGGTCAGGCATAAGTACAATGAAAACTAAAATTAGAAGAGCCACATTACCATAACATTAAAACCTGAGCTGACAATGACCAGCTGTACTTACCCCAGCTCAGGAACTTCTTTCAATTTCCACAAAATCAGCATAAATATAACAAATAAGCTGTTTAATTTCTGGAGTGCATCAGATTAAATACTAATCAAAAATGGAAGATGTGGCAATAGGATACTAATCATTCTGACTTGCATGAAAAAATGAGGCCAGTCAGCACAGCAGGAGCTGACGTGAACCCAAATCAGAATATACAGTTGAAGTCAGAAGTTTACATACACCTTAGCCAAATAAATTCAGTTTTTCACAATTCTTGACATTAAGCCCAGAAAACATTCCCTGTCTGAGGTCAGTTAGGATCACTACCCTGTAATTTATTTTAAGAATGTGAAATGTCGGAATAATAGTAGAGAGAATGATTTATTTCAGCTTTTATTTCTTTCATCACTTTCCCAGTGGGTCAGAAGTTTACATACACTTTGTTAGTATTTGGTAGCATTGCCTTTAAATTGTTTAACTTGGGTCAAACGTTTTGGATAGCCTTCCACAAGCTTCTCACAGTAAGTTGCTGGAATTTTGTTCCATTCCTCCAGATGCAACTGGTGTAACCGAGTCAGGTTTGTAGGCCTCCTTGATCGCACATGCCCTTTCAGTTCTGCCCACAAATCTTCTATCGGATTGTGGTCAGAAAATGATGTCGAGTCTGGTTCATCCTTGGGAGCAATTTCCAAACGACTGAAGGTACCACATTCATCTGTACAAACAATAATACACAAGCTTAAACACCATGGGACCACGCAGTTGTCATAGCGCTCAGGAAGGAGACGCATTCTGTCTCCTACAGATGAACGTACTTTGGCATAAAAAGTGCATATCAATCCCAGAAAAACAGCAAAGGATCTTGTGAAGATGCTGGAAGAAACAGGTAGGCAAGTATCTATATCCACAGTAAAACAAGTCCTATATCGACATAACCTAAAAGGCTGCTCAGCAAGGAAGAAGCCACTGCTGCAAAACTGCCATAAAAAGAAGCCAGACTTCAGTTTGCAAGTGCACATGGGGACAAAGATCTTACTTTTTGGAGAAATGTCCTCTGGTCTGATGAAACAAAAATTGAACTATTTGGCCATAATGACCATCATTACGTTTGGAGGAAAAAGGGTGAGGCTTGCAAGCCGAAGAACACCATCCCAACCGTGAAGCATGGGGGTGGTAGCATCATGTTGTGGGGGTGCTTTGATGCAGAACGGACTGGTGCACTTCACAAAATAGATGGCATCATGAGGAAGGAAAATTATGTGGATATATTGAAGCAACATCTCAAGACATCAGCCAGGAAGTTAAAGCTCGGTCACAAATGGGTCTTCCAAATGGACAATGAACCCAAGCATACTTCCAAAGTTGTGGCAAAATTGCTTAAGGACAACAAAGTCAAGGTATTGGAGTGGCCATCACAAAGCCCTGACTTCAAACTGATAGAAAATTTGTGGGCAGAACTGAAAAAGTGTGTGCGAGCAAGGAGGCCTACAAACCTGACTCAGTTACACCAGTTCCAGCTGGAGGAATGGAACAAAATTCCAGCAACTTACTGTGAGAAGCTTGTGGAAGGCTACCCAAAACGTTTGACCCAAGTTAAACAATTTAAAGGCAATGCTACCAAATACTAACAAAGTGTATGTAAACTTCTGACCCACTGGGAAAGTGATGAAAGAAATAAAAGCTGAAATAAATCATTCTCTCTACTATTATTCTGACATTTCACACTCTTAAAATAAAGTACAGGGTAGTGATCCTAACTGACCAAAGACAGGGAATGTTTTCTCAGATAAAATGCCAGGAATTGTTAAAAACTGAGTTTAAATGTATTTGGCTAAGGTGTATGTAAACTTCTGACTTCAACGGTATACCTACCTTGAGTTCAACACATCCATGGTAACTGAAAATCAAAACGAAAACTGCAGATGTTGATAATCTGAAATTAAAGTAGAAAATGCTGGAAAATACTCAGCAAATCTGGCAACATCCATGGGAAAAAGAGTCAACAGTTTGGGTCAGTAATTCTTTTTTAGAACTGAAAAAGAGATGCAGGCTAGGAGAGAAGGTGGGGAGGGTTGTTCTGCATGTCAGTGATAGGACACGTTTAGAGAGCAATTTATATTTTTTTTAAATTACAGACACTAGAAATTTTAAATAAATGGTCAGATCAAGTTGCTAAACTTGAACTGAATACAAGGAGAAAATCCTCCTTTCATTGCTTACAGGTATATGACAAGTTACTTGAATGTTGATGTATGATAACTACATATGTATGGAGTCTTTTTTATGTACAGGATGTTATAATGATGTCAGAAGAAATGAATGTTCACAGTAAAGAATGAGGTGTGAATCAAACACCCTTCTTTCTTCTGGATAGTGTGGAGATGGTCTACCATGGGACTCTTGACTTGTGCATTGTAGATTGTGGAAAGGCTTTAGGGTGTTAGCTCGTCTATGATTGTTCTTATAGTGTATCATTTATATGGATGTTCCAGCTGGGGTTCTGGTCCATGGTGACCCCTAAGATTTTGTAATGGGCTTCACACTGGTAATGTCACAGCAGGTCAAGGATAGGTAGCTGGGCTCCCTCTAAAAAAGGATCAAGCAAGTTGAGGAAGTGTCCTTTCTTCCAAAACAATCTCAAGTGAAAGATAAAACTGTCATCCAAAACTGCACACAGAAGAAATTTATGAATAAGAACATTTTAATTATCTTACATTTATTTTTGAAACCCATGAGCTCACTACATAAACTGGTAATTTGGTACAATACAGCTTTAAAAAAACAAATAACCTGGAAACTTATAATACCTATTTTCAACACTACCCTTTATAGCCTGATATTATAGTTGGCCTACTCATCCACCCGCTCAAATCCAAATGATTCATTAATTGTTATTTCAGCCTCAAGGTTACCGCAACTTACTTGAATGTAAAGTTACCTATGAATTAATGTAAAAATTACATGGCCAGGTGATTGATTGCTTGTGAATTAATCTCTGTTATTTAATATCATGTATTGAGATGGTGCACGGAACAGGCCCTTCGAGACATGCCGCACAACAATCCCCCAGTTTAATCCTGGCCTAGTCACAGGAGAATTTACAATGACCAACTAACCGACCAACCGGTACGTCTTTGGACTGTGGGAGGAAACCGGAGCACCCGGATGTCCATCACTTTGAAACAGTCCTTGAATCATCTACTCATAATTTCACTCCATTTACCCATGATCTTAACTACAGGTCTGTGCAGAATAGAAATGGCTCAACCTATCCATGGCAATCACAATGCCTATCTAATCTAAGTCCATTTGCCCACATTAGGCCCATATTTTTCAACTCCTTTCCTATCCAAGTACTAGTCTAAATGTTCTTTAAACATTGTAATTGTATGTAAATCTACCATTTTCTCAACTTGCTCCTCAGATGATCTTTAACTTTCTCCCTTCTAACCCTTAACCTATGCCCTCCAGTTACAGACTCCTTCCACCCTAGATTTTTCCTATTTACTCTATCTAGGCCCAACACTTTTATAAAAGTCTCTAAGATATTATTGCTGCATAATTTCATATTTTTTTATAATTCCCAGGATATGGCCTCTAATTGGCAATGCCACCCTAAACTGATCAGACAACAAGTTCGATTTAATAGAGTGTTTTATTTAATCACAATGGACTGTTGAGCCCCATTAATGTGGGACAAGTAGAATTTTCAGCGACTATAGCTTGAGTGGGGCCATCTTCCATCTCGGCAAATCTCTGACCAAAATCAGTTGGGTGCTTATGACAAAACCAAGGGGATGGAAATTTCACATAAGTAACCATAAGGGCTTGAACACAAAATATTTCTTTGTTGCAATTGGGTATTCCACCTCTGCATTACACTACCACCAGTTAAACCACTCAACACTACAGGGAGTTACTACAGTGTTCCACTTTCTGTCTAACATTTCTTACCATGATTACCAGACAAAGAATTGAATTGACAAGTTGAACCGCTAAAGAGATTATTCAAATTAACATTATGTGCATATTAATTTGGCTTTCTTGCACAAAGTCTCACTTAGTAATCTTTTGATAATTTGTTTAATAGGCACCAGAAGTAAAATATTTGCAGTTGAGACAAAACTCCATTTCTCATAACCTAACGCATTTCACCACAAAATGCACACATGCCTTCAAGCGCATATTACAAGCTCAAGATTCTGGAATAGAAACTGAATCTGGCCCTTAGAGTCAACAGTGAGAATGGTACCTACTGCATTACGGCTGATATTTAATTGTATGACAGATCTGCATTTCCGTTTCTGAACTAATCCTCGGTGCTTAGCTGGCATTTGCAGTGTCTAAAAGAAAGCCAAACAGCAGAGTAAGACCCTACAGATAATCCCTCATAGATCATCAGATGATCACCACATGGTGACTGACAGTGTTATAATCCTTTCTAATCCCCTCTCAATGTTGATAACATCAAGTCATTGTAATGAATCTAACTGCTCAGAATTGAGAAGTGAACTGTCATAATGCAGATCATTCAGGAACTTTATTGGAAACAAACAAAACAAGATGATTGCGGTTTAATTAGAGGGAAACTATCTGGTGCCTTCACACCTGATCACTGACCACTAATTCCTTCATGAAGGATCAAACAGCATGTGCAGGTGAAGGCATGTGTGCAAATGTTATATTGTGTTTAATCCGGATAAGTATTAAATTTGTCTACAATTGAGCATCCTCTTGATAAACAGTGACTATTTCACACATAAGTAATCTTAAGGGATAGGACTCACCAATCTGGACCAAATACACCACAGCAGAGTTGGCAGAATGCTGGTGATTAGGTCGGTATGTTTGAGAAAATTAATGTAGATAAAATCTCTCAATTATAAATGCATAACCAAGACTCCCAGATGAGAATGGCTGCAGAATGGGGTCTGTTTGCTGAAATAATACTCTCTTTCAAACGAAGTAGCACTATTGACATCTTTGGACAATATTGAGTTTTATCTCTCCAAAAGAGAAAAAAATGGACTATTAATGACTAATTTTACTCTGGGAACTGGAGGGCTCACATCAGATACACGTGTGCATCCTAGTGCCAACTTTCCAGTTTTGTTTCATTCCCAGACACAAATAACTGAGAAATTATATGGCATTTTTATGCCAAGAGGAATAGCACATCAATTCTGACTAAGATAACATCAATTCCACTTCCCATTCACACTCTGATATGTCCGTCCATCACCTCCTCTACTGTCGCAATGAGGTAGAAAGACTTAGTAGGTAAGAGAGCATCTATGGGCAGAAACAATTTCAGTCTGTTGATATTTTGTCTTGTTTTTAAATTTTCTCTTCATACTTACATCATCTGGTCTATTTTCTATGAATTATACAAAACTTTGATTTTTAAAAATTTTAAGTCTGTTGGAGCAGTCCAAAAGTACCACCAATTTTTGCTTGAACTCAATCTCCTTTCTTTAAAAAAGGTTTTTAAATCAAACTGGTTCTAGGTATTTTCACACACGCTTCCTTAGGGTGAAAGATTAATTGGTATTTTTGTCACTTTCATGGTCCTCACCAAAGAATATGGATGTTATGCCAAGGAAATTATGATGCAAATCCATACCCCATAGTTCAATCTTTTGGTATTCAAAATCTCCTTCATTGCCTCTTGTTTTATATGCAAATGCTCATTTCAGGATATGTCCATATTTCATACATGACTAAATCTGCAATAATGACCAGATATAACAGTAGCTTTGCTGATCAAAGTTGGTGAGCTAGAGTAGCTGAATTGACAAGTTTACATTGCATATGTGAATAATGGAATCAATTCAATTTGTACAAATCATTTCATCTTTTCCTCCGCACCTTATTAGAACCTACTGTAGTTTCTTGCCATTTCTAGAACATAGTTCACAGAAGCAAGACTCTCTCGTGCTATACTCTTGGACAGCTGTGTGTAGACGGAGCCTTTGACCTTGCCAGTAGCAATGTTGCACTACTCCCAAAGTGCTGACTTGTGCACTATTAAGGCATTACTGCAATATTACAGAATTATTCAATGGAAGACGTTCCATACCACAAACATGCAGACAGCAAGCAAATTGTGCAAGTATTCAAAATACTTAGGACATTTACCACCCATAAGACGCAAAGTATGAATTAACCCAAGAGCTTGTTTCAATGAAAAATAAAGAAGCAGTATTATAAACAACATAAACATTAATGGTGATACCTGGAAGAGCTTTGCTTTTATTTGTTCACTTATCCATTTATCTCCCTGCCATCACTGTAGTAACTCCTTAACTTCAGCTATAACCATTTTCATTTAGTGTTACTGGGCTATTCTTAAATTGATGTGCATAATGTTCCATGTAATATTTATGAAGGTTCTATCTATTAAACAGAGATCCTGCCTGAAGTGAAAATATTTGGAAGAACAGCCTAGGATTTCAACCCAATGCCTTAGCCAATATTTATCCTTCAACTAACAAACTGATTATCTGCTCAATATCAAATTGCTGTTTATGGGGACTTGCCAGGCCAAGTTACAACAGTGACTATATTTCGAAGTACTTCAATAGCTGCAAAGCAGGTTAGGTTGTTGAGATCATGAAAGGCACTGTACAGATTTTTTTTCCAATTTACACTAAAACGGAGAAGTGGAGGAACTCAGCAGGTCAAACAGCATCTGCACACGTTTCAATTTGAAGTCTCTATCAGCACTAGGAACATTTGCTTCACCCTATCCCCTACCAAGCTCTGTACACACACTACCACTAAGCTCCATCTTCCCATTATTCCCTCCCCATCTGGTTCCATCTTTAATCTACCAGCTTCTATCACGTCTTCTCTCATACATGGCAAAACTACTTCTTTCCCCTCAGTACTGATTCAGGGTCTTACTCCTGTTGCCTGCAAAGAAGCTGCTTGAATGGCTGAGTTCTACCAGTCTGCTTTTTGTTTGTTTCATATCTCAGCATCTTCAGTCTCTTCATGTATCGTTTTAAGTATCTTCTGCATGATGATGAGTATAACAGAAAATAAGAGCCATGTCAACCTCCCTCAGCTGCTGAGCCATTTTAAGTTGCTTCACAAAAGAAATCAGATACCATCTCTCTGATGACATGCTCCATATGTCTTAACACTAAGAAAAATGATCACATTTTGGGTGTACTGTTACAAATACCAATCTCCGTCTTGCTAAGTCTTGAATGGAGTTTATATATACACATGTACTTTTCTGCAAGGTCACCAGATAAGAACTCCGTTTCACCACCCCCTTCCCGCCCCCTCCCACAATCCAGACAATAGCACCCATAACTGACATTATTCTGACACGTTAGCATGCTCAGTACAAATCCAAAACTGAACCCCATACTTCTAATGCATGCTGATTTGTAGTGTATTCACCCTGTCTACTAAAGTAGCTGGATCAGAATTATTTACAGAATGTTGAAATGTTGCTAATAGTGAACCTCGCACATGCAGAAATAAACTGAGTTTACAATGTAAACGCAGTCAAGGTTCTTGACAAGAATACCCTTATAACTAAGTAAAACATATCCTTTATCTGATAAAAGCAGTGCTACAGGAATATAAGAGCTGTGCTTTGTTAAAAAGCATTTGTACAAAGCCTCCAAGGTTTCTGTCTTTCTAGGATATTCACTTGCTCCATATATCAAATTACTGTTGCCAACAAACCCACACCAACATTTTAGGCAATCAATTATAATTCGAAATTGGAGTACGGGTTTACTTTGCAGAAGACAGAGTGTTTTACACTGGTAATTGCCAAATATTCTACCTCCAGTTTAGGAGCACAATGAAGATGCAGCATTTCTCAGCTGTTATTCCCAAGTCACATGAAAAAAATCAGATGACAGCCTACTGGTCTTCTAATGGGCCCAACTTTTGGCAAACGAAATACAATGAGGAGATAAATGCAAGGACGGCTTCACAAGCCTCATAATTCCTGCTTTCTACTCCTGGATCTTGCACATTGGTAAGAAGGTAGCAACTAGGATGTTAGCCTTTAATGTACCGAGTCAGAGCACAAAAGAAATAAAATTAGAGTTTTGGGAGGAACTTCTTTCGTGTGCACCAGAGCTCCATACAGCTAAAGATAGTGTGGATTCTCAGGGTTAATTCTTGAGTTAATTGGGGTAACCCTATAAGGAGGGGATTTGCCTAACCACAGGTTTAGGGAATGAATTCATTAAAATTTACAGAGATTCCTCCATTCTGTATATAAGTTAGAATTTAAGCTTCCAGTGACCAGTTATTAGGGCACATTCTGGAGTTAACTTATATAGAAAATGTTAACTTCAGCAACCTATTTTCAGCACCTTTTATTTGTCTAAGCACAGAAGTCAAAGTGGAATTCAATGATTTTTCTGGTTACCGACATCCCTCATTTGTGTTATAATGGATTGGTTCTGTCACAAAGCCACCAACCAGTAATACTAAACGAATCTTTTTCTCTCTACAGATACTCCAGTATTAGCTTTTGTTTCAGATTTCCAGCAACTGCTAGATTATGCATCTCACAATTTCAATTTTTTTTGTTCCTTTTCTTCCTCTGCCAGGATTGCAAGCAGGAAAACCTTGGTTTCACCCCCATCTCCACCCCTCTCCCTCTGCAACTTAAAACATTTGTTTTTTTTTCACTCTTCCAATTCTGATGAAAAGGCTATTGACTATGTTTCTCTCTCACAGATGCTGCCTGAGTTGCTAATTATTTCCAACATTTTCTATTTTTGTTGGAAAATTCTAAAAGAATTGTAAAGGTAAAGGGTGAATAGTTGATTCAACCAGCTGGAGTCATAGCTTCTAAAAATAGCAGCCACGGCCTCAAGGTAAGCAAATTATGATTTAAAATTGAGATAGAAACACTTCTCCACAGAGAAGGTTATAAATTGTTGGATTTCTCCTAGGGCTCTGGATGCTAAGAAATTCAAGGTTTTGACATTCTGAGGATATAGTTACAGAACGACAAAGTGGACTTGAGGCACAAGATCAACCATGATCTCATTAAACAGCAGAGTAAGCTAAAGAGATGCAAGTCCTATGCCAGGTTCCATTCTTTGGGCCCTTGTCCATTAACTCTAACCAATGACTGCAACAGCTGCTATGCACCTCTGACTCAAACAGTTGGAAATAACATGGAGATGCAAGGCACATACAATATGCAACAGTATAATGCCAATGTTGGGCTAGGTAGGATGAATTTTAAATATATTCCATGCATAAGCCTTAGCATGTTGAAAGAAAGTTAAGTCTATTAGGTAAAAATCAAAAAGACCCAGGGGTTGAAGCAACCTTGTAGTTACAGCAGTAATTACAATTCTTATACTGATGTTTAAAATATGAGAAAGAACAGTAGTAACTAAACCACACAAGAAAGTGATGGGAAGAAAAGGGTGTTAAGATCAACAAAATAATACAGGTCTAACAACTCGAAGGCCACATGGAATAGACTGGCAAACTTCAATAGATCTGTTGCTAGGATTTTAGGGAAACATAATGGTGGACATTTGAGACTGTTGTAATACATCCGATTGAAGTGTGAAATATGCATCCAGCAGTACAATTATTGATAGTGTTCTTCCAAAATTTGTCTCAATAGAATGTTGAAGTGATTGATTTCTACTTGTTAGGGCAAGCCGAACTGAAGTTGATGAAGTAAAACAATATAAGCAGAATGCTTAACACACAATATTGGAGTTTGATCATTGGTGTATCGTGACAAATATTACAATAAAACAAATCTTACACACACACACACATATACTATATATATAGTTCATCATGTCAAACTGTCAAGGTACTCCCTGTTGAAAGAGTTTGATCAGGAAGTGATTTCTCCTCGGAAGGCTGCTGGGTTTGAGTCACTCTCCTCGGAAAGCCTCTGTGTTCAAGCGCTGGCTCTCCTTGATGCTGTTGGAGGATGTTATCGAAGTTCTGATATTTATGTGATTACTGGTGTGGACTGTAGTTCAAATTAACTTAGTTCATGTTGATCTCCTTCAGTTTTCTGTGTATTCTTTCTCGCTGCCAATTGGCACGTTGGGGGTCTGCAGTTTTCAGTACTTGTTGCCATTTTCCAGGTGGACGATACGTTAGATTTTGTGCGGAGGGGGCGTTGGAGGCTTGGGGTTTGCGAGTTTTGGGGTTTTTTCTTGTGCGGGGGTTTAATGTCTTTCCTTCAACAACTTGCATGGTTTTCTTTGTTTCGTGGCTACCTGGAGAAGATGAATCTCAGAGCTGTATACTACAGACATACCTTGATAACAAAATGAACCTTTGAAGTGACTAGTTCTGTAGCCAAACATAATAACAAATTTGTACACAGCAAAAGCACAGTCACAATGCAATGTTTAGCCAAGTACTTCTTTTAGGAACAGAAGGTTTATTGAAGTGGCATTCAAACGTGGGAGCCCAAGTAGTAATCAACAAGAGTCAGAGTTGTAAGCACAGAAATAGCCCCTTCAGCCCACCACATCCATGCCAAGATGAGGAAATCTGCAGGTGCTAGAATTTCAAGCAACACGCATAAAAGTTGCTGGTGAACGCAGCAAGCTAGGCAGCATCTCTAGGAAGAGGTACAGTCGACGTTTCGGGCCGAGACCCTTCGTCGGGACTAACTGAAAGAAGAGCTAGTAAGAGATTCTCTTACTCTTACTAGGTCTTCTTTCAGTTAGTCCTGACGAAGGGTCTCGGCCCAAAACGTCGACTGTACCTCTTCCTAGAGATGCTGCCCGGCCCGCTGCGTTCACCAGCAACTTTTATGTGCGTTACATCCATGCCAATCTTTTTGCACATTTACGAGTTCCATTTGCCCACATTAAATCCATACCCTTCCATGCCTTGCCTAATGTCTCTTCATATAGCAAATGTGTACCCTCCGCCACCTCCTCTGGTAGCAAGTTACAGATAACAGCTACTCTCCTTTTCCATTCAAATGTCCTTTAAACTCCTCCTTTTATCATTAACCTATGCCCTCTTGTTTTTGATATCCCTATTATACAAGAAAGATTCCAGTCCTATCTATACCCCCTATAAATTTGATGTACATTTATCAAGTCACCGCTCAGCCTTTTTCACTCAAGGGAAAACTAGCCCAGCCTATCCAATCTCTCTCCATAATTAAATTCTTCCGATCCAGGTAACATCATAGTCAATCTCCTCAGCACTCTCTGCATCGCAAGCACATCCTTCCTATGGTGTAGTGATTAGAACAACGCACACTTTTGTTTTATGTTTTGTAAAGTTTTAATGTAGGGTCTGAAATTTTATATTCTCTGCCCAGACTTCAGAAAGAAAATATGCCATATGATTTCTTTACAACCTTTCCTATCAACGTTGCCACTTTCAGAGAACTATGAATTTGAATAGCAGGTCCTAGAGGTCATCAACATTCCTTAAGGCTCTACCATATGTTCTACCTTTTCTTCAAGATTCAAGATTGTTTAATGTCATTTCTAGTACAAAAGTATAAAGGATAACAAAATAATTGTTACTCTGGATCTGTTGCACAACAAAAAACAATAAGATAAAGAACACAATAAAAATAAATAAAAAAGCTTATATACAGTACATAGATTGATTACATGTCCATAAATTGACACTAGGCACAGGAGCGCCTGTACATAAGGTGATTGACAGGAAATGATGAAGTAATGGTGGAGGGGTGTGGGTGTGGTGGCATGGCTTAATGGGTGGAGGTGTTGATCAGCTTTGCTGTTTGGGGAAAGTAACTATTTTTGAGTCTGGGGGTCTACATATCCTCCACCCCAATGGGAGTGGAACAAACAGTCCATAAAGGGTGGGTAGGATCTTTCATGAGGTTGCTGGCCTTTTTCTGGCACCTTTCTATATTTATGTCCTTCATGGCAGGTAGGCTGGTGCCAGTCATGTGTTGAGCAGTTTTGATATCTAGAGCCTTCCTGCCTGTTACAGTGCAGTTTCCCTACCATGCAGTGATGCAGAATAGTAGAATGCTCTCTGCCACACATCTTTAGAATGGCATGAGTATAGATGTGCATAGTCCAGTTCTCTTCAACCTCCACAGAAAGCAGAGGCGTTGGTAAGCTTCACTGACCGTGTGGAATGTGTTCTGAGACCATGAGAGGTTGTGTGAGATGTGCACTTTCAGGAGTTTGAAAATGCTCACTGTTTCCACTACTGTGGTGCCAATGTAAAGAGGTATGTTCTCCCAAAATGTATCACCTTGCACTTTTTGAGATTAGATTCCATCTGCCAACACTTTACCCAGCTATCCATTTAATCTGTATCCAGATGCTGCTTAGACAACCTTCCTTTCTATCCACATCAGCTGTCATGTCAACCACAAACATATTAATTGTACCTCCTATATTCGCATCCAAGTCATTAACGTATATCATAACAATTGAAGTCTCAGCAGCAATCCTTGAAGCACACCACTAGTCAGAATTTCAGCCTGAAAATGTATCTTTTACCCCCACTCTCGGCCTCCAATTTTGGATGAAATTGCCTTTGAATTCCATTTGCCATATTCTTCCTGATCAGTTTACCATGCAGGATCTTATCAAATGTCTTACTGAAGTCCATATAGACAACATCTTTTGCTCTATCTATACAGATGTTCTTGAAAGCAGAATTCACAATGCATAGCTAGTAGTATGTCCCAAGTTCAATCCTAACATTCCACAGTTCCAGGGTCCTGTCACTTCCCAAACAAGTGTAAGTTGGGAGGTTAATTAGATGTTGTAAATAGTGTAAGTGAATGGCAGAATCTTGAGGGGAATGATGCAAATGTAGGAGAATAAAATGGATTAGTGTATTGCATGTGCAAATGGGTGCTTGATGCCCAGTGCAGACTTGGTGCACAAAAGGGCCTGTTTCTGCAGTGAATATGACATGTTCCTGATCTGTCAAAGACAAACTTAAACATGGATCTAACTCTTAATGATCACTTCATTATTCCTCTCTACTCCCCAGTTATCTCAAAAATATAATTTCAGGAGATTTTAATCCCATCCCCAAATAGTAATCCTAGTAAAGTCCCATTACAACTAAAATTTCTGTACATTCTGTTTCCACCAAGCAAGTTGTTTGATGAATCTGTGAGTGGAAACATTTTCTAATGCCCATCTTAAAGCATCCAACACAAACATGAATATGAAGTCCATTGTTCAAGCTGTTATGTGCAAGAAATACTTTACATTTAATTCTATTTTGTTGCCTTTCTGAGTATCTAAAAAAATTCTGCTGAAACATCCTAACTAGACTGTCGGTTTAAGTCTCAATTCTAGCAGTTTGACTACAATCTCTTACCATTCTAATAATGTCTTCCCCTCATAAAGTCCACTAAATAATACAATCATTCCCCAAGCCCAACACAGTGGATGTAATTCTGCTTCATCTCATCTCCTTATGTAACCCAATATCTGAACATATCATCAGCTTGTACAGTTTATATTCAGGACTCTCAATTTTCAGCCACTTGTTTAGAATGTTCCAACCCACCTTAGATTCATTTATGCTTTCAATACATTATTTTTATCTATACCAATTTCTTAGACAGTTATTAACCAAGGTGTAAAACCTGCCATGCTCTATAAGCACTTGCCACTTGACTAGAATATAAAAACAAGGATGTAATGTTGAGGCTTTATAAGGCACTAGTGAAGCCTCACTTGGAGTACTGTGCGCAGTTTTGGGCCCATTATCTAAGAAAGGATGTGCTGACATTGGAGATGGTTCAAAGGAGGCTCATGAAAATGATTCTGGGATTGAAAGGCTGATCATATGAGGAGCGTTTGATGGATCTGGGCCTGTACTCAGAATTCAGAAGAATGGGGGTGGGGGGGTGGATCTCATTGATATCTATCAAATGTTGAAAGGCCGCGATACAGTAGATGTGGGGAGGGAGTCTAAGACCAGAGGACATAGCCTCAGAATAGAGGGATGTCCACTTAGAAAAGAGATGAGGTGGAATTTCTTCAATGAGGTGGAATTTCTTCAACTGTGAATCTCTGCAATTAATTGCCAAAGGCAGCTGTGGAGACCAAGTCATTGGATATATTTAAGGCAGAAGTTGATAGGTTCTTGATTAGTCAGGGTATGAAGGGATACAGAGAGAAGGCAGGAGATCAGGGCTGAGAGGGAAATGGATCAGCCATGATGAAATTGTGCAGCAGACATGATGGGCCAAATTCTGCTCCTAGATCTTATGATCTTATATCCTGTATCTCCTTGGTTTCACCAACTTAGTGATATTCCTAGCTAAGTACCTTGTGAGTGATTACAGAGTGAAGCATTTAATTCATTAGCAGAACTGTTTTCTTTTCAATACTACTTGCATCAAGACATCTCAAAGTGCAAAGATGATAAAATATTCCCAGTTTCTCATTCAAGTCAATTTAATTTAAGAATGTGTATGGTGGCATATGTACTTGCTTTAGTATACCTTGAGAGATTCAAAACTACAGGGGAGGAATAATTCACTTCAATATCTGTATAGACAGCAGAAGCTTAGGTTTCAGTTCATTTCAGTCCAAGATGGACAGCGCTGAGCAATATTCACAATACAGAAGGATGCACGCTGGCACTGCCTTTGCAGAGAAAAACCTGCAGAGGCATACAAGTGCTGTCCACTTGTCTGTGACCTTGTTATATAATTTTGAACATTCAGCACTGAGAGCTTGACTGTGTGGTTTAAATATCTAAATTCAACTTTGTTTGCCCAGCCCACAATACTGTCTAAAATGTTTCTTTTTTTTTGTAATTTTTTAAATTGAATTTCATCATCAAACAAACATCTCCATAAGATGTATTACAGATATTGTACATATATATCATATAATCATATTTGTCACAAATCTCCACATAATACTTATCTGAGGTATATGCTTACAGTAAGGAGAGGAAAGAACGAACAATCAAAAGAAGAAAACTATGTACAGAGTAGGGAGTGGTCTTTTTCTTACAACATATCGCTGACTTGTGAGAATAAAATCAGGCCTATGAGGTGTTATGTAGTTAAACCATTTTTTCCGGTATGAATAAAATTGTTACAACTTATGATTAACAGATGCTGTTATCTTCTCCATTTTGTAAATGTCCATTGTAATTTCCATCCATGCATTTAAAGTTGGGCTCTCCTGTGATAACCATTTCCTGGTACCCGGTCACCATCAGTACATTAATTAAATAATTATCTCTTTTCAACCATTCTTGAGGTATATGCCCAAAATATATGGTCTTACTCTCTAAGGGTATTTCACATTTAAAGATGTCTTGTAGGGCATTACGTATCCCACTCCAATAGTCTTTGATAACAGGGCATTACCAGAAAATATGATAATGGTTTGCATTTTGATTTCCACAATTTCTCCAGCAAACAGGGGGGTTATCTTATCAAGTTCTTCCCACCCAAACTCCCTCCACTTCTGTGAACTAGTACACTTCCATTGATATCTCCATATTATTGTCCAGTTTTCCTCAGATATTATTATCCCTCCTTCCTTCTCCCATTTTGTTTTAATGTATGAAGTTGAATGTGTTTTAAGATTTGACATACCCCTTATACACGCTTGAAATTATTCTACTACCATTGTCTGAATTATATGCTTTTCTAAATAGCTCTATCAGACATGTACTTGCCTTGGTTACATTTTTAACCGTCCTATTAACATACTGTCGCATCTATAAATACTGGTAAAAGTCTTCTTTTTCTAATAAGTGTTTTTCTTTGAGCATTTCAAAACTGAACAGTGTTCCTTCTTTCATTATATTGCAAATAGCCGTTATTCCTTTAGCTGTCCAGTCCTTAAATCTAGCATCCAGTTTGTTTGGCGTAAAATCCGAGTCATATGCACACCATTTAAGAATTGCAATGTCTCTCTCCAGTTTATATTCTTCAATAATAGTTTTCCATATTTTAAGAGTCCATTTCACCCTTGAGTTGTCAATATTATTTATGTAACTTTGTATGTTGTTATCAGCCAAAATTGCCTGTATGGGGTTGGAAAGTATCCTCGCCTCAAAGTTTTTCCATTGAGTGCCATATGAAGGGTTGCACCAGCACATCATCGCTCTCAACTGTGCTGCAAAATAATAATCTCTAAGAGAAGGCAGGCCCCATCCCTCCTTTTCCTTGGCGAATTGCAAAGTTTTGAGACAAACCCTAGGCCTTTTACCTTGCTATAAATATCTTGATAGCATCTTGTTCCATTCATGAATTGATTTCGGTTCATCTCTATTGGTAGGGTCTGAAAGAGATATAGTAGTCTGGGCAGTATATTCATTTTAATAGATTCAATCCCTGAACTGAGACCAAGGAAAGGAATTAGGTTCCATCTTGTTATATCTTCCTTAATTTTATATATATATATATAGACTGATAATTGCATTCTGATAATTTTGCCAAATCTTTTGGCATAATGATGCCCAAATATTTGATGGACTCTGCTTGCCATGCCCAAGGATATCTACTTTCAATTTCTCTTGGTTATCTATAGTTATATGAAAGTAGTTGGGTTTTATCTATGTTGATCTTGTATCCTGATAATTGGCCATATTGTTCAAAGGATTGCATCAATTTAGGTAAAGAATATGTTGTTTGCCCTAGATAGATCAATGTCTAAAATGCTTCAGTGCAAATTTATGTTGTGAGAATCTAAAAATTTCAACAACTGCAAATCAGAAGTAGACACAGTCATCAAGAGATTTCTCACTTCCCTATCAATAACAAAGAATAAGGCATTTATCACATATTAAAAAATAAATAATTGAAATGAAGAGTGTCCTAACCCTGCCAAAGTGATTACATCACATTCATAGTGACTCTGATAAATTTTAGCCAGTTATTTTGGAGCACAATTTTTTATATATTTTCCAAAGATATATTACTATTTAATTATTACAACACAGTACTCATCTTACATGTATTTTCTGGGACCATAGTGTAGCCCAGAAACAAGATTATCATTGTGGCTCCTATCTTTATTCAATTAGGCTTCAATGGTTTCCATAAAACAGAAACTAATATTAGTCCCGAGGATTGGAGGGTGGCTAATGTAACCCCACTTTTTAAAAAAGGAGGGAGAGAGAAACCAGGGAATTATAGACCGGTTAGCCTAACATCAGTGATGGGGAAACTGCTGGAGTCAGTTATCAAAGATGTGATAACAGCACATTTGGAAAGCGGTGAAATCATCGGACAAAGTCAGCATGGATTTGTGAAAGGAAAATCATGTCTGACGAATCTCATAGAACTTTTTGAGGATGTAACTAGTAGAGTGGATAGGGGAGAACCAGTGGATGTGGTATATTTGGATTTTCAAAAGGCTTTTGACAAGGTCCCACACAGGAGATTAGTGTGCAAGCTTAAAGCACACGGTATTGGGGGTAAGGTATTGATGTGGATAGAGAATTGGTTGGCAGACAGGAAGCAAAGAGTGGGAATAAACGGGACCTTTTCAGAATGGCAGGCAGTGACTAGTGGGGTACCGCAAGGCTCAGTGCTGGGACCCCAGTTGTTTACAATATATATTAATGACTTGGATGAGGGAATTAAATGCAGCATCTCCAAGTTTGCGGATGACACGAAGCTGGGCGGCAGTGTTAGCTGTGAGGAGGATGCTAAGAGGATGCAGGGTGACTTGGATAGGTTGGGTGAGTGGGCAAATTCATGGCAGATGCAATTTAATGTGGATAAATGTGAAGTTATCCACTTTGGTGGCAAAAACAGGAAAACAGATTATTATCTGAATGGTGGCCGATTAGGAAAAGGGGAGGTGCAACGAGACCTGGGTGTCATTATACACCAGTCATTGAAAGTGGGCATGCAGGTACAGCAGGCGGTGAAAATGGCGAATGGTATGCTGGCATTTATAGCGCGAGGATTCGAGTACAGGAGCAAAGAGGTACTACTGCAGTTGTACAAGGCCTTGGTGAGACCACACCTGGAGTATTGTGTGCAGTTTTGGTCCCCTAATCTGAGGAAAGACATCCTTGCCATAGAGGGAGTACAAAGAAGGTTCACCAGATTGATTCCTGGGATGGCAGGACTTTCATATGATGAAAGACTGGATGAACTAGGCTTATACTCGTTGGAATTTAGAAGATTGAGCGGGGATCTGATTGAAACGTATAAAATCCTAAAGGGATTGGACAGGCTAGATGCAGGAAGATTGTTCCCGATGTTGGGGAAGTCCAGAACGAGGGGTCACAGTTTGAGGATAAAGGGGAAGCCTCTTAGGACCGAGATTAGGAAAAACTTCTTCACACAGAGAGTGGTGAATCTGTGGAATTCTCTGCTACAGGAAACAGTTGAGGCCAGTTCATTGGCTATATTTAAGAGGAAGTTAGATATGGCCCTTGTGGCTAAAGGGATCAGGGGGTATGGAGGGAAGGCTGGTACAGGGTTCTGAGTTGGATGATCAGCCATGATCATACTGAATGGCAGTGCAGGCTTGAAGGGCCGAATGGCCTACTCCTGCACCTATTTTCTATGTTTCTAGTCTATCAAGGGCTGAACAGCCTAAACACACAAAGAGGCTTGTGAAGCTGTAGTTGTTCAACCCTCTCTGATTTTAATAATGGTGTAACAGATGTGTTTTAAGTGAATCAACAAGCAGGTCAGCAGTGAACGCATATAAAATTATCCAAAAAGTAATTAAAATGGAGAGGGGACATTTTTAGAGTTTTACACAATTCAGAATTCATTGCTTGATAAGAGGGAGTAGATAGCTTTAATGCCAACCACAATGCAACAATATATTTGAGAGAGAAAAAATTGCAAGACTGCAGCGAAACCATGGGTATTGAATTTACCCAGATACAATAAAAAACTTTATTTCCAAGTCATCCAGACAGATCGTGTCACACATAAGTATATTGAAGTAGTGAAAAGAAGACAGAGTGCCGAACACAATGTTGCAGCTACAGAGAAAGTACAGTGCAGGTAAACAAATAAAGTAGACAGGCCATGACAAAGTGGATTGGGAGATCGGGAATTCATCTTTATCATACAAGTCGTTTGCTCGAGAGTCTTATAGCAGTGGGATGAAAGCTATGTTCACAACTCCCAGCAATGTTTTGAGGTCTTTGGTAGAATATTTGCCATACCAAGCTGTGATGCGTCCAGATTGGTAAAAATTGGTATGAGTCATCAGAAAACATGACGAGTTTCTTTAGCCTTTTGAGGAAGTACAGGCTTTGTTGTTCTTTCTTGGCCATAGCACCAACAAAGCTGGACCAGGAAAAATTGTTTGTGATATTTCAACCTAAGGAACTGAGGTTGAGATACTAAAATCATCCCCACCTCAGCATCACTGATACAAACGGGGCATGTGCTCCACCTGCTTCGTGAAGTCAATAACCTAGTCCGTGATTTTCCTAAGGTTTCTATCCTGACTTCATAAGGACAGCTCTAAAAACCAGCCCAAACACCAAAGGCCAAGTCGTCTCTATGATTCCAGAGTTAATAGCTATAGCCTCAAGTAGCTGTCATGTTCATGTTAAACCAAATACTTGTTAATTTATTGGCAGAAAAATACCTAGAATTGCGGTTTTGTTAATTTATTGGCAGAAAAATTCCTAGAATTGCGGTTTTGGTCAAAATACAAGCTGCTGTGGGATTCAGGCCAGACAGCATCTGCGGAGGTGAAGGAACACAGTTGATGTTTCTGCTCAGATCCAGCCTTAGGATTCAATCAAGTTCCTATTAATCCAAACAAAAGGAATTCTGCAGATGCTGGAAATTCAAGCAACATACATCAAAGTTGCTGGTGAACGCAGCAGGCTAAGCAGCATCTATAGGAAGAGGCGCAGTCGACGTTTCAGGCCGAGACCCTTCGTCAGGACTAACTGAAGGAAGAGTGAGTAAGGGATTTGAAAGCTGGAGGGGGAGGGGGAGATGCAAAATGATAGGAGAAGACAGGAGGGGGATTAATTCCTATTAATCCAGACTGGTGTTGTGACAATTCAAAGGATGAGGGTTTATTTGTTTTTGATTAACCTTTTACCATGTGACACAGGTCGTGAGCAAAGGTACAAGAGTGATAGAGATTCAATAGAGATACAAGAAAAAAACAAAATGGTGACTCCATTCATTGCAGTGCTTTAATCTCCATCTAAGAGACCTCTGCACAGAAATCCCGGCTGACAGTGCAGTGTGGCACTGACGAAGTGCTGTGCATTTTGTGGCATCATCCTTTGAATCAGATGTCATGTCAAAGACCAGTCCACTCCTTCGGTGGATTAAGAAAAATTGAATGTCAAGTTATAGTACAACAGAAGAGTCATTTTCAGTTTCATGTGTAATACTTATTCTTCAGTTAACATTTCCAAAATAACTTAACTGCTCATCATAGCATTGACACCTGCATTTCATACATCACAACACAATCACATTTCTAAAGTACTTCATGGGCTGTAGAGTTTTTGAGTGATGTGAAAGTTACAAAATAAATGGCATCTTATTTTCTGATTTTTTAAAAATATACATTTCAAGTACGGATATACTTAAGTGAAAAATATATTTTTCCCTTTACTGATTATTCTATAGAAAACTGGTGCTTTCTTTACTGACCACAGACAGAGTAAGCTTAGAGTTAGATTTATGGCATTATAAAGGCTATTTGCTGCTGGCGTGGCCTACAAAACCAATGTCTGGTGGCAGAGGTCATGTTGCTGCCTTTATGGAACTCTCTGACAGTTCGATCTTGTATAGGTTAATTAACATTGTCTCCTGCTTATTAAATTCATAAGCGGACCCCAACTAACAGGTCAGCAGGGTTCTAAACTCACATAGACAGTACATGTAAATGGATAAAATGCATGACTAATCTTGCATCGTCTGATTTGCTTACCAGCACTTGCATCCCCCCGTCATAAAACTCCTCTCAGCATGACGCATGCACACAAGACACTGGGAAGAGAAGGAAATTTAACCACCACATATAGGACATCGAATATGTTTCAATGCAGCTTGTGGGACTTCGCTGGGCACAACTTGCCTAATGTTTCTTGAAGACACTGACTACAAGGCTACTAATTCATTGGGAGTAAAGCACATTGGAGCATCCAGAAACTACGGAAGTCACTACCAAAACTGATTTCTTAATTGTTATGTCAATTTGCATAGTTTGGGGAACAGAAGGACTTGAACATAATTCAAATGGAGCCTCTGTCCATACTTTTCAACTGGAGAAAATGAACTGACAGCATTTCAAGTGACAATTTTCGCTTTAAGGTTCAAATTAATGCTTCTGCATTAATCCCCAATACCAAACTGATGAGATACAGATGCCTGGGTACCATTTTTGTAAACTAGTCCTGAGAGATGCCAAGCTTACACTGACACAGGTAATATCAAGTTCCCTGGACACTGACAAACACAAGACCAATCAGAGAATTAATTTTTTTCCTAAATCCTTCAATTCTTACAACAAAAAAATTAAAAGCCCTGGCCAAAGTTGAAATTTTCTGGCCTGGTACTCCAGTTGCTTTCATGCATCTTGGAAGTACTGTTGCAAGCAACCAATTTTTATATTTTCTGAACAGTGAAGCAATTGGATTTTACAACATGACGATCTTCAGGGACTTCAATAGATAGAAAGAAACATGAAGGAATCAGACTTATTGAGGAGGCAAGCAATGTGTCAAACAGAAATTGACAGGAAATAAGTTCAGAGGTCGATGAATGCAAATTATTAATAAAGTTGTTAAATGTGTTATAAATGTACTAGCATTACATCATGACATTCATTCTCAACTTCATCTACTGCAAAGTTATCACAATCTTAAAACAAAGAGCTCAAAGGCCATTCCCCTGACATTTCCTCTCCAACTGTTTTTGGTTTTGGTGTTTAAAACTACTGGCCTTAACCATTTACCTAGTTCCCACATAAGGTGTACTTTATTACAGACAACCGTTAGTCTTGTGAGACCATGGATTTGCACCTTGGAAGGTTTCCAAGGCACAGGCCTGGGCAAGGTTGTATGGAAGACTGGCAGTTGCCCATGCTGCAAGTTTCCCCATTCCATGCCACCGATGTTGTCCAAGGAAAGGGCATTAGGACCCATACAGCTTGGCACCAGTGTCGCCGCAGAACAATGTGTGGTTAAGTGCCTTGCTCAAGGACATAACATGCTGCCTCAGCTGAGGCTCGAACTAGCGACCTTCAGATCACTAGACCGACGCCTTAACCACTTGGCCACGCACCAACACAATGTGTTCTTTAGAACAGTTTTAAAGCCTGAAGTATGAAGAAACCTTTTCCCAAGGCTTCTGTACGTCCTGCCCAACGATAGTAGCAACAAGAGTAGATGCCCCAGATGGTGGGAGTCTTTGATGGTAGATGTTGCTTTCCTGTGGCAGCGCCCCAAATAAATGTATTCAATGATGGGGAGGGCCTTGCCTGTGATGGATTGGGCTGTGTCCACTCCAGTTTATTGTCACAGTGTCTACACTGGACTTGAGGAAGGTGAGGCATTCTCTCTTATGCTTTTGTGCATGAAATCAACAATGGCTTGAGTTTACCTACAAACAAGTAAGTATGCAAGGACTATCTGCATACTGTGGCAAGGCAATTAATGTTGAAGTTCTTGATGACTCCACAGTTACATTTTCTCAGACAGTACCTCACAGCCGCAAATCTACAAGAGCTCAGATTACCCACAGCTTGTGAATTATCCTGAAGTCCACAATAATTACACTTATGAAGGGACTCTTGACTTTTATCCCCAAGAAAACCAGAACTGATTTGAAAAGAATGACCAGCAGAGCAAGGAACAAATTAACTAAAAACACAAAGCACTATTGGATTGAAAACTCTAACCATGCTCAAGGAAATAAAACAGTTCCATGGATTCCTGAAGCTGGGGTCCAACGAAAGCCCCATGGCCTAATGAGAAAGTGGTGGGCACAGGAGATCCAGCAATTTGTTCATAACAATGGTATGCACGGATTCTTCAGCACTGGCAAATGCATCTCCTGGCCAAACACCCAAGGCTACCCTCACTGTGAGCCAAAGGAAGAGGCAAACTTATCAAGGCCAAAGAGGTAATCCCCTTGAAGGAAAGCTTAATGAAACATGGTGGAGATGACGTACTTTTAATCCATCCTGAATCATCATTTCTTGGCAAAATAGTAAAGTTAAAATCAACTTTGAAAGAATACTAACCTCTCTCTGACCACTGAAGGCAGGTAACTTAGGTTATCAAATCTAGTCTTCAAAAGCTCCTAAATACCTGCTCAGCTCAGTAGGAAAGATTAGTAGGAAAGTAATATTAACAACCATTTAAGGTTATTTATTTACCTAAGTTTTCTCCTTATTTGGTTTTACCTACATGTACATTCTATCAGAATCTGTTTACTTTTACAGTTTTAAGAGTCCTTTCTATTACATTAATAAGATTCAATAAATTAAAAATAAAAAGCCATGAATGTGGCTTCATGATTCTTCGATTTACTCTCCGATTTCACAGGACCCTCAGGTACCTTCCCCCACTGAAGCTTTTTTAAAATAAATACAAGTTCCAATTATCAAGCAAATTTAAAGTCATGGAACGCATTTGACAACTCACTCCAGCAACTTCCCTGTGACTGGACAATATGAGTGAGGTTGATGTTCTGGAGCATGTTGATATTAAGGGAGAAGAGGTGTTGGAGTTGTTAAAATACATTAGGAAGGATAAGTCCCCGGGGCCAGATGGAATATTCCCCAGGCTGCTCCACGAGGCGAGGGAAGAGATTGCTGAGCCTCTGGCTAGGATCTTTACGCCCTCGTTGTCCACAGGCATGGTACCGGAGGATTAGAGGGAGGCGAATGTTGTCCCCTTGTTCAAAAAAGGTAGTAGGGATAGTCCGGGTAATTATAGACCAGTGAGCCTTACATCTGTGGTGGGAAAGCTGTTGGAAAAGATTCTTAGAGATAGGATCTATGGGCATTTAGAGAATCATGGTCTGGTCAGGGACGGTCAGCATGGCTTTGTGACGGGCAGATCGTATCTAACAAGCCTGATAGAGTTCTTTGAGGAGGTGACCAGGCATATAGATGAGGGTAGTGCAGTGGATGTGATCTATATGGATTTTAGTAAGGTATTTGACAAGGTTCCACATGGTAGGCTTATTCAGAAAGTCAGAAGGCATGGGATCCAGGGAAGTTTGGCCAGGTAGATTCAGAATTGGCTTGCCTGCAGAAGGCAGAGGGTCGTGGTGGAGGGAGTACATTCAGATTGGAGGATTGTGACTAGTGGTGTTCCACAAGGATCTGTTCTGGAACCTCTACTTTTCGTGATTTTTATTAACAACCTGGGTGTGGGGGCAGAAGGGTGGGTTGGCAAGTTTGCAGATGACACAAAGGTTGGTGGTGTTGTAGATAGTGTAGGGGATTGTCGAAGATTGCAGAGAGACATTGATAGGATGCAGAAGTGGGCTGAGAAGTGGCAGATGGAACTCAACCCGGAGAAGTGTGAGGTGGTACACTTTGGAAGGACAAACTCCAAGGCAGAGTACAAAGTAAATGGCAGGATACTTGGTAGTGCAGAGGAGCAGAGGGATCTGGGGGTACATGTCCACAGATCCCTGAAAGTTGCCTCACAGGTAGATAGGGTAGTTAAGAAAGCTTATGGGGGTGTTAGCTTTCATAAGTCGAAGGATACAGTTTAAGAGTCGCGATGTAATGATGCAGCTCTATAAAACTCTGGTTAGGCCACACTTGGAGTACTGTGTCCAGTTCTGGTCACCTCACTATAGGAAGGATGTGGAAGCATTGGAAAGGGTACAGAGGAGATTTACCAGGATGCTGCCTGGTTTAGAGAGTATGCATTATGATCAGAGATTAAGGGAGCTAGGGCTTTACTCTTTGGAGAGAACGAGGATGAGAGGAGACATGATAGAGGTGTACAAGATAATAAGAGGAATAGACAGAGTGGATAGCCAGCGCCTCTTCCCCAGGATACCACTGCTCAATACAAGAGGACATGGCTTTAAGGTAAGGGGTGGGAAGTTCAAGGGGGATATTAGATGAAGGTTTTTTACTCAGAGAGTGGTTGGTGCGTGGAATGCACTGCCTGAGTCAGTGGTGGAGGCAGATACACTAGTGAAGTTTAAGAGACTACTAGACAGGTATATGGAGGAAGTTAAGGTGGGGGGGTTATATGGGAGGCAGGGTTTGAGGGTTGGCACAACATTGTGGGCCGAAGGGCCTGTAATGAGCTGTACTATTCTATGTTCTATGTGACATGTATCTCTCTCAAAAATGAAGCTTCACCTTGTGGAGCAGCCTCTTCTCCATCATCAGCTGCGGCCTGATGAAGCTGCGCAGCACAGAGGACCCCTGGAACTGACCTCCCACAGTCAGCCACATGCCATGGTGGGCTCGGCCATGATGGGAGGCATCCTGCTGGCACTGATCGAGGAGGTGGGTATCCTTCTCACCAGATACATGCAAGTTTTGCAATACCTTCCATGGCCTCAGTTCAGCCCAAAGCTTTAATAGCCTACGTACTCAGAGAAGTATAATTACCATTGTAAATGAGCAAACGTGGGCCAGCTGGTGGCACAATGACATCAGCGCCGGACTCTGGAACGGAGGTTCCCGGGTTCGAACCCAGTCCGGTCCGCTCTTACGTACGTTTTCCATCTGTGCTGGGTTGACTGTCGAGATCGCAACTCGACTTCGTAAAACAAAGGGAAAAATACTGCGAAATGTCTGTGTGGGGAGTGGCGCGCCACACAGTCTCTCTCTCTCTGCGCCTTGTAAAGGCATGAAAAAGACATCGTCCCGCCAACATCACACACGCACGGACGCATGCACGCAGATGCACTCACGGCAAAAAAAAAGTAAAGGAGGAAACGCTGCAGTCAATTTACACATACTAAATTCCCATAACAGCAATCTGATGAGGAATAAAATAATCCATTTTCGTGATTGAAGGATAACTGCATACCCTTCAAAAGGTGCCATGGGATCTTCTACATCTACTTTAGAATGTGGACCAGGTCACATACAAGTGACAGCACACCTGGCAGTGTAGCTCTCCCATAGTCAGGAACTGAAGTACCTGTTTAGTCTCCAAGTGTAACCTCTACTGAGTGGGACTAGTATTCGGTCTTTTGATTTAACAGTCAGGATCCTGCCAAATGAGCCACAACTAATGCTTCAGTCAGCAGAATCCTTGCAATCTATGGAATCATTCCCAGACCTCAGGCAGCTGTAAATGTTTATGTCAGCAATGAATATGACAAAATCCCCTTCTTTATCGTACTGTCTGGTTAATAAGGGCCAGCAGCCGAATTTGCTTTTAAAAACCTTAATTAATCCTGGAAGAAATAATCTTCTGCATCAATATTAATAGATTCAATTTTTAGTAGCACTCAATTACTAATAGCAATGCAACAATACCTTTAGTCATGAACACTGATAAAGCCCTTAATGTGACAGCAATACAGTATCAGAATTATTGCGCAGCAGGACATTCACCCTTGACTGTAGTCAGTCTTAATAAGGCAATGCTTTTAGTTCCATTTGCCATTTTCCCCAGTTCCTTTACAAACCATTTCACAATTACCTATCCATCTGTCTTCAGACGGCTGGGATCGAGTCCCTCACAGGCAGTGAGCTCAGATCAAAACAACTTCCCTAATTGATTTTGTTTCATAGCTCTTATATTTATCCCATTAAATCTGTGCCCCTCAGTCCTCAGAATTCTTCTGAAGAGCAACGACTTCTCTCGGAGCTATGGTGGCACATGACAGCGACTTCTTCTAGCTCATTTGCAGAAGCAGCTTTATTTCTACCTTTAATGTCTCTCGTTTTCCTTTTCAAGGTAGATGGGGTTCTGTCAAAGACCCTGACCGAGAGCTACACTCAAACTTCGGTCCTTTGCAGCAATGGGACCTGCTCCCGGGGTTCACTGACCAACTGTTTTTCAATATGCGAGAGGGAGGGGCTTTGGGGTTCTAATGTTTTTAGTGTCACTCTTCTGTATTTCTGGATGTCTGCGAAGAATAAGAATTTCAGGTTGTAATTGTACATTCTCTAATATTAAAATTGAACTATTGAATTAACAATACCTAAACTTGACATTTGGAGCACGGAATAGGCCCTTCCAGCTGTACCGACCTACAATGTCCACAAACACCCCCCGCCAACCCCGCCGACAACCCGATTTAACCCTAACCTACCTAGTAGCTCAGTAGGTCTTTGGACTGTGGCAGTAAACTGGAGGACCCAGAGGACAGACAGAGAATCCTTAAATAACATGTTGGGATTGAACTCTGAACCCCGACATCCTGAACTGTAATAGCGCCCCACTAGCTGCTACACTAGCATGGTACCACCATGGTACCATGAACAAGGCTCACTCAACCTTCTTTCCTCAAAGATAAACTCCAGCACATGCAGCTGAAATCCTCCAGAAATATACCACTAAATTTTCCTTTACTTTCTTTTCAAATCTTTTTATTGTATATATTGTATTGTATTGTATATATATATTTCCTGCTTAGTAGGTTTTTTTTGTTACCACAAAATTTTGTTTTCGATCTTTAAGATGATGGGGTTTTTTTTGAGGCATTGTAAGTGTTGTTACTTCGACCACTAAATTTTCCATAGACGCTGCCTGGCCTGTTGAGTTCCTCCAGCATTTTGTGTGTGTGTTGCTCGGATTTCCAGCATCTGCAGATTTTCTCTTGTTTGCTAAATCTTCATTGTTTGTATTTCTACATTGTTTCCAAAGTTGGTGACAAGAATTGATTGGTATGATCTAACCAGTGTTTTTTTTAAATAAAGTTACGCATAACGTTCCCTTTTACATAGCTTTTGTCTGTTTAGAAGGCCAAGGTCCCAAATGCTTTACTCACTTCTTTCAATTCACCCTGCCAACTGCAAAGATGCATCCCTTAACCGCCCCCAATCCCGCATGGCCAAACTGACACAACAGAATTCCTCAAAACCACATGTAGTTTTTGTCCATACATTCTCGTGGCTATCATTATTCAAACTATCTGGAACTTGGTTCCATTTCTCATTAAGGTAACAGATTTCTTAGCTGAATCCAAATTGATTGTATTACTGGGCATTTTCATTACCTATTTTAATGGGTAATGGAAAAAAATGTCCTCTGATTGTTATTTTCAGACAAAACTATTCCAGCACTCTCAAGGGATCATCTTCCTTTTGGAAGAGTAAATACATATGAACACTACCTTCTGTTTCCTTACCCTCTCTAGATCTTTTCATTGCTCACTATCAGGGAATTACGATCACCATTTCAACTTTTCCACTCCACTTACTTGCCCTTACTAATTCCCCTCGGAACCTGCAGCACTCAATCACTCACAGGTATTGTTCGAAATGAATTGCAGCAACTTGTTTTTATGTATTTCACAGTTTAAGCTTTATTCCTTTGTTTCTTCTGCTGTTTTCATTCATCTTCGCTTCACTTCACCGCTAGACTGATTAACCTTCTCTCTATTGGCACTATCATGAAGTGTCTCAATCAATCTCTCAAATTCTCCCTGCCATGGGCATCCCTTTGTTCTCTCCATCCCTGTCCTTTCTCGGCAGATTAAAGTGTTTGTTTCCTCAGTTCTCAGCTATAATGAAGGATCAGTAATCTTAAACATAAGTTCTGTTTATTGTCTCAAAACTACTCAATAATTTCCAAGACCTAGGCCTCAATATCTCCTTGTGCAAGTAGATTATCGATTTCCTCACATGCAGACCCCAGTCAGTTTGGATTTGCAACATTTTCTCCATAATCACCACCAGTACAGGAGCACCACAGGATATGTGCTTAGCCCCCTGATCTACTCACTTTATACTTATGAATATGAGGCCAAGAACAGCTCCAATGCCATGTTTAAGTTTGCTGACATCACCAATGTTGTTGTCCTGATCAAAGGTGGTGACAAATCAGCATATACAAGCAAGACTGAAAATTGGCCATAACAATAACCTTTCACTCAATGTCAGCAAAACCCAAGAAATGATTATTGACTACAGGAGGAGGAAACCAGAGGCCCATCAGCCAGTCCTCATCAGAGGATCAGAGGTGGAGAGGGTCAGCAGCTTCAAATTCCTTGGTGTTAAAATTTTAGACAGTCTATCCTGGTCCAGCACATAATTGCCATTACAAAGATAGCATGGCAACACATCTACTTAATTAGAAGTTTGCAAAGATTTGGCATGTCATTTAAAACTTTGATAAACCTTTACAGATGCATGGTGCAGAGTATACTGATTGGTTGAATCACGGACTAGTATGGAGACACCAATGACCTTGAACTGAAAAGCCCACAAAAAGTAGTGGATACAGCCCAGTTCATCACAGGTAAAGCTGTCTCCACATTGAGCACATCTACAAGAAGCACTGTCACAGGAAAGTAACATCCATCATTAAGGACTTCCCCCATTAAAGGCCATGCTCTTTTCTCGCTGCTGTCATCAGAAAGGTCCCACACCATCAGCTTCAGGAACAGTTATTACCCTTCAACCAACAGGCTCCTGAACCAGATGGGATAACTTCACTCACCGACCACTGAACTGATTCCACAACCCATGGATTCACTTTCAAGGACTCTTCCACTCATGTTTTCAATATTTATTTCTTATTTCTTTCTCTCAGCTCAAACTGATAAAACCCAAGGTATGGGCACAGCCAAGCACACTCATTTGTCAATTGCTAGGAACTTTCAGACGATTCTAGTGGTGTTTAGTATTGTGGCTTTCTGGAGATTTACTTAGATATTACTGTGTAGCCCTAACTATTTAATGCTATTGTGTAGTGACTTTGGAATGACACTAATTGTAGATTTTGCTATTGGACAATGTATACCTTGCTCACATTCCAAAGTCTTTCTATTTCCTCTTTTAATTCAGCACATTTCTGAAGTTTTTACTTATTGATTTCTGTAAGTTATGTGTGTTTGGAATGTCTACATCTATTAAATAAGTTGTTCTTGCTTGTTTACCCTGTATTGTTCTATCCGGACAGTTACAATGGATTGCCCTATCCGTAATAATTGATCGGTCATAATATAATTTGTGGTATTCTGACTCTAAAACTGGGTCAGGCTTGTATTTATAGTAAGGTGTGATATCATTTACGAGTTTGTATTTTAAGATTTTTCTGAATGATGTTTGCCACTTGATTGTGCCTGTGTAAGTAATCAGATTGTGTTAAACTGCTACAGGATCCTGGAATGTGTTGGATTGTTTCTGGTTTCCCTTGGCATTTTCTACATGCATCATCTTGAATTTGTTGGTCTTTTATTATGCATTTTCAATAATTTTTTTGTGTTAACCACCTGGTCCCATATTGCCACAAAGAGCCCTTCTGTTTATGGGAAGAGGTCTCCAACTCTGAGCCAGCCGTTTGACGCTTCCTTGTCGATATCTAGTCTGCTCAGATCTGGGGATGTCTTCCATGGAGGGTCAGGCTCTTCCATTGGTCAACTTTTTTGTCAATAGTGATAATGTCTTCATTTTTCTGGGTTGTGGTCTCATTTTAGTTTAGTGGTGTATACTTATTATTATTTTCCTTTTTTGTATTTGCAGAGTTTGTTGTCTTTTGCATACTGGTTGTTTGTCAGAATCAGAATCAGAATCAGGTTTATTATCACCAGCATGTGACGTGAAATTTGTTAACTTAGCAGCAACAGTTCAATGCAATACATAATCTAGCAGAGAAAAATAATAATAAATAAACAAGTAAATCAATTATGTATATTGAATAGATTTTAAAAAACGTGCAAAGAAGTGAGGTAGGATCCAAAGATTCAATGTCCATTTGGGAATCAGATGGCAGAGGGGAAGAAGCTGTTCCTGAATCACTGAGTGTGTGTCTTCAGGGTTCTGTACCTCCTGCCTGATGGTAAGAGAGAGAAATGGGCATACGTTGGGTGCTGGAGGTCCTTAATAATGGACGCTACCTTTCTGAGACACCGGTCCCTAAATATGTCCTGGGTACTTTGCAGTTAAGTGCCCAAGATGGAGCTGACTAGCTTTACAATGTTCTGCAGCTTCTTTCGGTTCTGTGCAGTAGCCTCCTCCCCATACCAGACAGTGATGCAGCCTGTCAGAATGCTCTCCACTGTACAGGTATAGAACTCCACGGTACAACTCCACTGTCCATCTTTGTTGTGTATTTTTTTATTGATTCTATTGTATTTCTTTGTATTTACTGTGAATACCTGCAAAAAATGAATTTCAGGGTGGTATATAGTGACACATATGTACTTTCTGGGTGGTGGGGTGGAGATAAGTTCCCTCCGCTAACCTGCAGGTCATCCTTGGGCAAGGTGTGGCACCTGCTTAGCCCCTCAATCAGGGTCATGTGAAGCCATGGGAGCAGGTGGTGGATGGCCATATTGTTAAAGTTGAATCTGAATAAAACTCGGAAGACCAGCTTCTTACAGTTACAACAATTTATTGCACACCCTCCTGCAGGAGTTTGAGACCCAGTTGTCAGAGGGAAGGCACGTAAGTACTGCCACCATCTGACAAGTGGGCCCACTCTCTCCGGTTACAGCCATATATTTATACATAGTAAGCCCCATACATTACTGTCGCAAGATGTCATTTGAACTGGTATGCCCACGAAGTCTGTTGGTGCAAAACTTAATTACTTAGATAAGAGAGTCTGCTAGATCAAGACTTAATGACAGATGGATGTGTTGTCCAGTCCTTATCAGTTATTCCCTTTGCCAGGCCCTGACTTAATTACAGATGGATGTTCATTCCTGTCCTTATCGGTGAGTCCTCCTTCCCCTACTCAAACAAGGGTACAATGTACAATATTATCAAACTCTCAATGTCTCTCTGCAAACCAAGGAAGAACTAGTATAAGCCAGTTTTTAGCTAACTGCTGAAGACAGAGTTTACTTCAGTTCAAAAATTCCTATTCAATCCCAATTATTCTTTTAGCCAGAGGTTACATAGGTTCAAAATGATTTTTTTATATCCTCAGTTCCTCAGTAAGAGCAGCTGGTGCACATCACAAGTCCTGATTATGTGACCACTGACGCCAGGCGGACAATCTCTGAAGAGTATTGATAATAGCCTGAGTCACCCGTCTTGTAAAGACATTGCCCAGAAGAAGGCAATGGCAAAACATTTCAGAAGGAATATTTGCCAAGAACAATCATAATCATGGGAAGACCATAATCGTCCACTTCATGTAACACTGCACATAAAGAATGAACAATATCTACTTTGATAATAAATTTAATTTGAACTTCAAAATTTATCTGCAAGTCAAGAAGATCAAGGCATATGGGATCCATGGAGACTTAGTAGAATGGAATCAAAATCGGCTCAGTCAATGTCTACAGAAGGTTATAGTGGAGGGGTTTTATTCTGATTGGAGGCTTGTGACCAGTAGTGTTTTTCAAGAATTACTACTGGGACCTCTGAAGTTTGTGATCAATATAAATGATGTGGAATAAAACTCTTCTTGGGCTTCCAGGTGGGTATAGTTATAGATTTTAACCAATGTTTCAATGACAAACTCTGCCATCTTCATTAGGAATGATGACTGGGCTTGTCTGGTCTGGTGGTATATATACCCCCATTGTCCATCCCTCCTGATTGGTTCATCCTCATCCAATGGAAATGCCTGGTGAAGGAACCTATCTAAATAAAACTAGAGAAAAAGAATTTTAACCAAGACATAGGTGTCACTGTAAATAACAAATAGAATTCAATTGTATACAAGGTGACACAGTGAAAACCTGATTGGATGAGGACTTACTTCATGGAGGTTTAAATACCGCAGGACTAGACCTGACTAGGCATCATCCCTGATGAAGATGCAGAGTTTGTCATCGTAACATCAGTTAATATCGATACCTGTACCTGGCTGGAAGCCCAAGAAGAGTTTATTCGTCATATATGCCAGGAAAGCACCAGATCCTTTTTCATTAATGATGTGGACAGAAAATGTAGCTGGGCGGCTAAGTACGCTTGCCCACAAAAAGAAAATGAGCAGAGTTGTGGACAGTGAGAAAAGTTGTTAGCATGGGCAGAGATGATAAAATGGAGTTTAATCCAGGCAAGTGCAAGATCAAATACAAGAAGAAAGATAACAGCAAATGAAAGGACCTTTAGGAACACTGCTATGCAGAGCTATCATCGGGTGCAAGCCCATCGCTCTCTGAAAGTGACAAAATAAGTAGATGGAATGGAGAGATGTACAGCATTTTTACTTTCACTGGCAAGGTGTTGAATATAAAAGTTGTAAAGTTATATTGCAATTGTATAAAACTTTAGTATGGCCACAATTGGAGTATTGTGTGCTTCTATGTTCGCTGCATTACAAAAGAATGTAGAGGCTTTGAGAGGGTGCCAAAGAGGTTCAATGGGATCTTGCTTGGATTTGAAAGTTTTAGCTACAAGGCACAGTTGGTATTGGTATACTATTGTCACATGCACCAAGATATGGTGAAAGGCTTTTCTTGATAAATGCCATTATGCACTGCATTAAGCTAGAATTAGGTAAAACAATACCAATGCAGAATGAAGTGTAGGACACCAAAAAAGGTGCAATGCATATAAACAATAAAGTGCAAGATCATACCGAGGTAGATTGTGAGGCTGAGTCCATCTTGTACAAAAGGTCCATTCAAGAGTCTGATAACAATGGGATAGAAGCTATTCTGAAGGCTTGTGGTACATGTTTACAGACCCTTGTAATCTTTTGTCCTCTGGGAAAAAGGAAAAAAGATAATATCCAAAGTGGGAGGGGTCTTTGATTATCCTGGCTGCTTTACTGAGGCAGCGAGCAGTATAGACAGAGTCCATAGCGGAGAGGCTGGTTCCTGTGATGTGCTCAGTTGTGCTCACGATTCTGTAGTTTCTTGTGGTCACATGCAGAGCAGGAGCCATATGAAGCTGTTATGCATCCAGACAGAATACTTTCTGTGGTGTATCAATAAAAAATGGCATGAATTGATCGAGACATGCCAATTTCTTTAGCCTCCTGAAGAAGCGGAGGTGCTGGTGAGCTATCATGGCTGTGATGTCAGTTCAGTTGGGCCAGGACAGGCTATTGCTGGTGTTCACACCTAGGAACTTGAAACTCTCAACCTCACCATCACTGAGGTTTGTGTAGATAGGTTCAGGTAGACAGTTACATGTGTACCACCCCCTCCCCCCAACCCCCTTCAGAGGTCAATGACCAGCTCTTTTGTTTTGTTGACATTGAGGGAAAGGTTACTGTCATGACACCATGTCATTAAGCTCGCTATCTCCTTCCCGGATTCTGATCCATCATTATTTGAGAGTTGTATCATCTAAGTGGTATCACCTGCAAACTAGTAGATGGAGTTGGAGCAGAATCTGGTCATGTGTGTACCTGCAGCAGAGTACAGGGCAGAGGGTGCAACCTTGTGGAGCAAAAAAACAAGATGGTGGTGTGTATGGACTAAGGAGTTCACTGCCATTGTGATTATCGCTGTTTACATCCCCTCCACCACGTTAGTGCTTGGGAAGTGCTGCAGGAATTCTATGGTGCAATCTGCAATGTATCACCACCCTCACCCTGCATACTCAGGCTACATATCCATTTTGTTAATCCAACCTTACAGAGCACGGGTTAAATGAGTCAACCAGTTCACCCAGAGATCAGGACCTGGCCAGAAGGTGCCACCTCAGAGCTATACGACTGCCTTGAAAGCACAGACTAAAGCATATTCAGGTAGGCGGTTACCTATAACCATCATGTCAGCATTGATGAATATGCAGGATCGGTGACTGGCTACATAGGAAGGTGCACGGTAGGACATTACCATGATTAAACACGATACTCTAGGGCAAACCAGAAACCATGGCTGACTGTAGAGGTTCAGGTACTTCTAAGGGATTGGGACACTGCCTGTAGATTGGGGGACAGGACGGCTCTCAGGTCAGTGAGAGTCGCACTCTCCCATGCCATCAGGAAAGCTAAGTGTGAGTATGCACAGAAAACCCACAGTCACCTTTGTGACACCAGGGAGATGTGGCACATATGAAAAGGTAAACAAACTATGTATCGAAAGCGACATCTCCCGTCCTGATAAGCTGAATGCTTTCTATGCACAATATGACCAATTGAATGATGTGCTATCAAGGAAATCCCCCTTTCTTCCTGAGGAACAGGCATCTTGTCTGGTCACAGCCAAGGTGAGGAGGATCCTAACCAGGGTAAACCCACACAAAGCTGCAGGGCCAGACAACATACTGTACTAGTCAAGTGCTGAAGACTGTGCGGCCCAACTAACAGAAGTCTTAACGGACATCTTTAACATTTCTCTGAAACAGTCCACTGTCTCTGCAGGCTTCAAGGCAGTTACCATCATTCTGGTGCCCAAGAGAATAATAGGAACTGGCCTAAATGATTACTGCCCTGCAGCAGTGACTTCAACAATCGAGAAGTGCTTTAAGCCGCTGGTAATGGATGGTATAAAATCCCACCTTTCAGCTACATTGGACCCTTTCCAGTTTGACTACCACACAGATCAGTCCACTGATGTCCACAGCCTTGGCCCTCCACTCTGTCCTGTCCCACTTAGGAAATGATGCCTCGTATGCCAAGATGCTGTTCATCGATTTCAGCTCGGCGTTTAACATGATCGTCTCTCAGAGGCTGGTGAGTAAACGGTCTTCATTGGGACTCAACACCCCTCTCCGCAACTGGATCTTGGACTTCTTGATGGAAAGACCTCAGACATTCCGAGTTGGCAGCAATATCTCAAGCTGCATCATGTTGATCATTAAGGTGTTTCTATCCTGGTGTTCGCTGCTGACTCATGACTGCACGGTCAGAGTCAGCTCAAACTTCATTACTAAGTTTGCTGATGATACAACAGTGGTTGGCCTCGTCAACAAAAATGATGAGTCAGCAAACAGAGAGGAGGTAGAAAGGCTTGTCAAATGGTGCAAGAACAACAACCTGAGTTTCAACATGGACAAGACAAAAGAGATGATTGTGAACTTCAGGAAGGCACAGGTCAACCACCCTCATTGCTCATCAATGGCTCTCTGCCATGAAGAGCACGAAGTTCCTTGGTGTGCATCGAACAGATGATCTAACCTAGCCCCACAACACCTCCTCACTAGTCAAGAAGGCACAAGAATATCTAAACTTTCTGTACAAATTGAGGTGTGCAAAGTCCCCACCTCCATTCTAACAAATTTCTACAGGAGCACCATCCAGTGTGTCCTGTCTGGCTGCATCATTGTGTGGTAAAGAAGCTGCAAAGCGTCAGACTGCAAGACCCTACACAGGACAGTAAAAACCACTGAGAAGATCATCGGGTCTCTCGCCCCACTATTTGTGACATTTACCAGCTGCATTGCAGATGAACAGCCCAAAGCATTGCTGGGGATCCCTTCAACTCTCCCACAATCTCTGTTCTGCTACCATCAGGAAGGAGGTACAGGAGCATCAGGACTAGGACTGTCAGACTGGGTAACAACTTCCTCCCTCAGCCTTGAGACTCATGCATACTCTGCTACTAGGACAAGGTTGTCTGGAAGGTTGGAGCTGATGTCTACCATGACCAGCCTCTCAAACCACTTCATTATGGTAGATGTTGGAACCACTGGGCAGTAGCCATTAAGAGACGTTATCTTGATTTTCTTGGGTACCGGGATGAGAGTGGAATTTCTTCAAGATGGAGGGAACCACAGCCTGAAGGATGGAGAGGTTAAAAATATTTAGCAGTTAAAAAGATACCCAGCAGTTGATCTGCACAGAGTCTAAGAACACAGCTGGGTCGCTATCTAGATCTGATGCTTTTCGTGGGTTCACCCTCAGGAAGGCTTAATCTTACATCCGCAACAGTAACTGAAAGCCCAGGCGCACTGAATACTGTCAGGGTGCATGGTGACATACCTGTCCCATTTTGTTCAAAGCATGCACAGAATGTGTTAAACACATCACAAAGGGGTTTGTTGTCAGTGATGCTGCCTGACTTAGTTTTGTAACCCTTTATGTATTTTGCCAAAGCTGATGGCTGGACTGAGACAGTCTCTTAGCATCTCTGATAGCTGGTTGGACAATCTGGGATTGCTTCTGCTGGGGCATCAGCAGCTGAGTGGCAATCTGATAAAAGTACATAAAATTATGAGGGGTCTAGATATGTAAATTGAGTCTTTTTTAGTGCTTGGTACGTGCTGATAGGGGAAGTGGTAGAAGCAGAGGTGGCAACAACTTTTAAGTGGCATTAAGACAGAATCATGAACACGCAGGGAATAGATCACATGCAGTCAGATGTGTAGTTTAAATTGGTATCATGGTTGGCACAGCCATGATGCCAATTTAAACAGCACATTTGCCTGCACATGATTCTGCTTCTTTGGCTTTACTAAGTTTTGTGGTCTAGATGCTATATGAATCACTGACCACTTCCATTTTTTTTTAAATTTCCCAGCTTCCACTGAACTTTGCCACATGCTTCGAGCGCAATGCCTGCAGAACAAGGCAAAAAACAAAAAATATATATTTTAATTAGCTAACAGATTAAATCAGAGAGGGAGAAGACTTTTTCTACAGAATACATCAAAGGACGGTTCTTAAAGCATCTTTGTACCAATCTTTTTGCATATTGACAGACTCTGAATTTTTTAATGGTCCTTCAGCCTTTTTCGGCTCAGGCACTTTTAGTTTTGCAACTACAATTCATATTGCACTTTCTGTACCATCATTAGCCATTATTGTTCAACACTTTTAACCAACCACAGCAGAACACAGTGAGCAGAGGTCAAATTCCAAGCTGCAGTGACGTGCATAAACAGGAGCTATGTACCATCAGGCAGTCAGCTAGCTGGTGCAGTGTGGAACGATGCAACAAACCTATTAGTCTGGCTTGACCGTGTGCAGACTGCAGCAGGATGTGTTGTAAGATTAATCATGACAAACCTGCCTTCTAATTAAAATATCCTTCACTACCAAAGTGAAAATTACCAGAGTGAAAACAAGCAAACAAGCTTGTGGAGAAAAGCTTTTTTTAAAATATGTTGTACGAAGAGTTCCCTACAGCAACACAGAATTCAATTCAGAATCATATACTGCTGTATTGCTTTAAAATTATTAACATAAAATTGTTTGTCAATACGAGGTTTTTTTCCTGTCCTGATGCAGTTTCATAAGGAATTAATCCTCATTAATTTGTGGCAGTGTTTTCAAAGTTTTATTTAGTTTTACTGGATTTTATCAAACTCAATGTGCAATACAAAGTGTACAGGAAAATGAAAGCAATTAATCATGTTTAACATTAATTAAATAGCTCTCACTGTTAAAACCAGAATAACACTTTTGTTTCCTACTCCCAAAAATCTGCTTTATCCAATACTGAAGACAATTTGGTTCAGAGACAAATTCAGTTTGCTGCAGTGTTTCTATTTTCACCTTAAATAAATCTCTTACAACCAATTTTTATCTTTTCTGTACAGTGAACAATTGAATTTTACAACAAACATGATGACCTTCAGGGACTTCAGCAGATAGAAAGAATCATGAAAAAAATCAGACTTAGTGAGGTGCTCCCAACCATTGTTGGGTCCCCCTGACACAGAGGAAGACAACATGCCAACCACTCATAAACAATGACAAATATTTTATATCCAGCTTGACTTTGGTTGTTTTAAGACCTGTGAAATCATTTCACTGCTCCTGGGTTGTAAAAAATCATTCACTGCTTCATTTGGTAGTGAAAATAATCATTATGTAAGTTTTTAAATTACCTGTGTGGTTTAAAGAATCGAGGGGTGGCACTGTATGCCACGTGCCAATGAAGTTTTTACCTGTACCATCTCGGGCATATGTGCCATAGGTTTGTCACCCCAGCTGTAAGAGATTTGAAGAGTTAAGGTCAAGCCTGCAAATCTATTTCTGGACATAATTTGTTTTACAGAGTAATTTTGTAAGTAGGTTTATACAGGTGTCCCCCGCTTTCCGAACGTTCGCTTTACGAAACCTCACTGTTACGAAAGATCTACATTAGTACTCTGTTTTTGCTTTCAGAAGGTGTTTTCACTGTTACGAAGAAAGGCAGCGCATGATAAAAAATCAGCGCGCAAAAAAATCAGCGCGCGATAAAAGGCAGCGCACGCCCCGAGCAGCCGCTCTCCCCCGGATTCGGAACGGTATTGCTTAAACACAAGCCTGTGAGCAGCCGTTTGCAAGATGAGTTCTAAGGTGTCAGAAAAGCCTAAAAGAGCTCGTAAGGGTGTTACACTTAGCGTAAAACTAGACATAATTAAGTATTTCGATCATGGTGAACGAAGCAAGGACAAAGTGAGTTTGGCTTGTGGAAGCTGACGAAGATGATGTTGAAGAGGTTTTGGCATCCCACGACCAAGAACTGATAGATGAAGAGCTGATGCAATTGGAAGAGGAAAGGATAACAATCGACACCGAATGCAGTAGCGAAAGTGAAGTCGTCCAGGAACTGAATGTGAAGCAACTGTGAGAGATTTTCGCTGCAATGATAAAGTACAACTTTAATTTTGAAAGGATATGTAGGTTTAGGGGATATTTGCAGGATATTTTGAGTCCTTACAAAGAACTGTGTGATAGAAAAATGCTCAAGGCTCAGCAGTCAAGCAAGCCTTCCACATCAGCCACAGCAGACGACGAACCTCGACCTTCGACATCGAGGCAGGCAGTCATAGGAGAAGATGAGCTGCCTGCCCTGATCAACGATGAGATGACACCCCCGTGTCCCACCACCCCAACACCCGGGCCCCAGACAGATACTGTACCGATTCGCGGAGAATGCAGCGGTAGCTGGGAGACACACAGCACATCATTAAGAAAAAAGCCGAAATAAACATGCTAATTAATTAGGTGCTGCCCAGCACATAATTGTCGGCCCAGATCAGTGCCGGTGCAATCGGCAATCGCCTCTGATCTGCGCCGACATTTATGTGCTGGACAGCACCTAATTAATCAGCATGTTTATTTCGGCTTTTTTCTTAAAGATGTGCTGTGTGCCTCCCGGCTACCCCTGCATGCTTCGCGGCAATGTATCAGTCGGCGGCCTGGAGGGTGGGGGCCACTGCTCCACCCCAACCTGCAACGACTCAGTCTAACACACCATCATTAGTGTGCTCGATGTCTTCCCAATTCCCGTAAGTGATACTACACTGTACATACATTATTTCTACTTTATATAGGCTGTGTATTTTTACGTGTTATTTGGTAGATTTGGCAGCTTCATAGTTTAAAGGTTACTGAAGAGCGCGTTTATGCCAACAGCGCTTGCGTGAGACTTTCTGCCAAGAGCGCTTGCATGAGATTTTCGCTACGGAGATCTATGCAGGCAATTGTTGCAGAGGAGTATTTCTACTTTATATAGGCTGTGTATTTATATATCATTCCTGCTTTTACTATATGTTACTGTTATTTTAGGTTTTATGTGTTATTTGGCATGATTTGGTAGGTTATTTTTGGGTCTGTGAACGCTCACAAAATTTTCCCATATAAATAAATGGTAATTGCTTCTTCGCTTTACGACATTTCAGCTTATGAACCGTTTCATAGGAACGCACTACCTTCGGATGGCGGGGGAAACCTGTATATAGCTATTGACACAGGTAACAACCTGTGCTACAAGTCTGTAGAATCCTCTTATCCCAGTAAAATAACCCAGGGCACTTTCTAACAAAGTTAAGGACAACTTAACACCATGCCACAAAAAGCATTACAAAGCAGACGACTAAAGGCTTGGAGGCTTAAGGAGCACCTTAGAGGAGGAACAACATACAGAGGATTTAGGGTGGGGAATTCAGAAGAAAGGATATTGCTGATTGGCTATCAACAGTAGAGCAACTGTTCAGGAAGAATACTTCACTTTTATAGTTTGATACCTTAGGAAGCTTAAGGAATAGGCTTGAAGTGCACATTCAGATGAGCTGGAACAGATTTTGAAATTGTTTCTTTAAATTCATGCTAAACCAGAAATAAATTTACTTCATTGAATCCCCAAATTTTAATACATATTTAATACATATTACAAGTTTTTTGTGGTTTTTCCTGTACATATTTAATGATAACATTTTATTAGGTAAGTTATGGCAATGAAAAAAATCATGTCAAATATGTACATTATATGCATTTACCAAGGTATGACTTATTTTAACCCTAGTTACATGTCGTTTGGTCGTGCAGTAAGGACTATTGTAACCTGTGGCAAGAGTGATCAACATTTGTTGACATCTATAAACACTGCTACATTTGTATTTAGAGGATCACCTGATTTGATACGATCATACATAATCTCCTGCATTTCCTGATATCCCTGTCAATACATAATATTTATCACAGGACCCCTGGTAACTAAATACAAATATGACAAGACTACAAAATACAAGCTTCAATGCTTTGGAATCAAAAGTTCCTAGTAATCCAGACTCCAACGAGTGGTCCACTTCTGCTGGTTTGGTAACCCAGTTACAGGGTACGTAACATATGATAATCCACAAACCTCTTCTAAAAAGGGGTGCATGTTGGGGTGCACTGTACCTTGCTGTTAAGTATTCAGCTCCAATTTGACTGCTAGTTGGTAAACTGGCTAGCACAAACAGAATCTCCTAATCCATGTACAAGGGAAGGGGAGGGAGCACAACCGATTCTCAGCTTTCTTGACATAGCCCTTTCAACGTTCAGCTTTCCTGCACAAGCCAAATGTTAAAAGGCATCACTTCTCATATAAATGTCATTTCCACTTAAATACTATCTTTATTAACCAAACAATTTGGATGCTCAACTCAAATCAAAATGGGACAACGTTGTTTTATACCTCGGAACTGGGTGATGCAAACTAGTCCTCTGTACAACTCCAAGCAGATGTGCAGTCTGAGCAAATATTGTTCATCTCATTGATGAAATAATTCCTGTGTTGAAATTCTCAGCCATGATACCAATGACCGGGCAGTCTCAAAATGTGACCAATAATCAATATATGTTCCTTTCTGCCCATGCTTTTGATTTCCTGATCTGCAGACGTGTTGAGCCATTATACAATCATTGATCATATTACTGCATTAAAGCTGATCAAATACTGTACTAGGCTACATTACAACAGCTTTGGATTATGTGTGATAATAAATTACTTAAACATTTTTATTGCAATGCTTGGAAATTAACCAAAGAATGTTAATGCTTCCAAGAGCATCCAGCATGAGAAGACACACTCAAGTAAAATAAGCCAAATCTGTCACATGCTGTCATCCTCTTAAGATCTACAAAAATGCAAGATGACTATTTTTGCTTGGAACATAGATCAAATTCCTTAGGCTTATATCTCACTCTAGAAGGCTACACAACATTAACACAAAAGCAAATACTGCAGATGCTAAGATTGTAAAATAGTCATTAATAGTCAGGCTCAGTTTCCCAGTTGATGGAACATGTAATGCTGTCTACATCAGCTGTACTTTTCTGTCATAGTTTTGTGGGAAATTGCATTCTGTTAAATCAGCCATCCAGCCTTTACACATGCCTAATCTGGATTACAGATGGTTGTGAATTTTTCCACATTTACAATCACAACCTGGTCCTACACTCATCTGTGAACTCTCCCACTCACTTTCATCAACCAACATTACTGTATACCTTGCATCTTGACTACGACCACCAACTTGTTGCTACTTTTAATTTTATCCTCTCTAGTCCCCAGGACTTTCGCAATATGTTTACTCTTGCTCTTACGCACAAATAACTGAATAATATCCATTGCAAGGCCCTAAATACATTGACTGGATTTCCTCCCACTTTTCATACCACCTTTAGAACCAATGTTCCCAATTTCTCTCAAGGCACCCAACCTTGCACATCGTGGCTGTTATCTGTTCTTCAACCCAGAACCAAGGCAGGAATCCCATCGCCGTCACTTTCTATCTTAGTAACCTTCATACTCAATGGACCATTCTCTGCAATTTTTGATATCTCATTCCAACCTGATATGTAAACTCCAATGCTCTTGAATGGAAAATTGTTCAAATAGTAGTGGATACGGCCCAGTCCAACACGAGGAAAGTCCTCCCTACCACTGAGCACATCTGCATGGAATGCTGTCACAGGAAAGCAGCATCCATCATCAAAGACTCCCATTACCAAGGCCATGCTCTCTTCTTGCTGCTGCCACCAGGAAGAAGGTATAGAAGCCTCAGGAAGCTCACCACTAGGTTCAAGAATAGTTATTACCCTTCAACCATCAGGCTCTTGAACCAGTGGGGATAACTCCACTTGCCCCATCACTGAACTGCTCACACAACCTATTGATTCACTTTCAAGGAATCTTCATTTCATGTTCTTTATATTTATTATTTATTACTATTATTTCTTCTTTCTTGTATTTCCATAGTTTGTTGTCTTCTGCTCATTGATTGTTTGTCTGTCCTATTGGGTATTGTCTTTCATTGATCCTATTATGCTTCTTGGATTTACCAAGCACGCCCTCAAAAAAAAGAATCTTCACTTCTGCTCTCACATCTTCTCCTCCATTCAGAACAAGGATTGGCCCCATTCTTGCCCCCATGTTTTGAAAGAGATAGCTGAAGAGATTGTGGAGGCTCTAGTAGTGACCTTTCAAGAATCACTAGATTCTGGAATGGTTACAGAGGACTAGAAAATTGGAAGTGTCACTCCATTCTTTACAAAGGAAGGGAGGCAAAAGACATGTAAAATGGTATGTATTCTAAGGGACCAGATATATAGTATTTAGCTGGACAAGGACTGATTAGCCAGCATGGCTTTGTGCATGGTAAATCATATCTAACCAATCTTGATAGAGTTTGTCAAGGAAGTTACCAAGAAAGTTGAAGAATACAAGACAGTGGATGTTGTCTATGTGACTCTTTGTCTACAAAGCCTTTGACAAGGTCCTGCATGGAAGGTTGGTCAAGGAGGTTCAGTCACATGGAATTCAAGATGAGGTAGTAAATTGGATGAGGTATTAGTTTTTCAGAAGAAGCCAGGGGGTGGTTGAAGATGGTTGCCTCTGACTGGAGGCCTGTGACTAGTGGTGCTCCACAAGGATCAGTGCTGGCTCGATATTGTTGTTAATTTGCGAATGAGACCAAGATTGGGGGTGTAGTGGACAGTGAGGAAAACTATCAAAGCTTGCAGCGGGATCTGAACCAGCTGGTGAAATGGACAGAAATGACAGATGGAATTTAATGCAGATAAGTGTGAGGTGTTGCACTTTGGGAGGACCAACCAGGTTAAGTCTTAAACGGTGAGTGATAGGGATCTGTGGAATGTGGTAGAACAGTGGGGTCTGCAAATGCAGACCCATAATTTCTTGAAAGTTGCATCACAGGTAGATAGGGTCATAAAGAAAGTTTTTGATACATTGGCCTTCATAAATTAATGTAATGTGTACAAGAGTTGGGATGTTATGTTGAAATTATATGAGGTTAGTGAGGCCTAATTTGGAATATTGTGTTCAGTTTTGGTCACCTACCTATAGGAAAGATGCAACTAGGATTGAAAGAGTGCAGGAAAAATTTACAAGGATATTGCCAGGACTTAAGGACTCGAGATATAGGGAAAGGTTAAATACGTTAGGATTTCATTCCCTAGAACATAGAAGATTGAGGGGAGATTTGATAGAGGTGTACAAAATTATGAGGGATATAAATAGGGTAAATGTATTAGGCTATTTCCACTAAGGTTGGGTCAGACTACAACTAGAGGTCACGGGTTAAGGTTGAAAGGTGAAATATTTAAGGGGAAGTTCTTCACTCAGAGGATGGTGAGAGTGTTAAATGAGCTGCTAGTACAAATGGTGGATGCAGGGTCGATTTCAACATTTAAGTTACATGGATGGGAGAGGTATGGACGACTATAATCCAGGTGCAGGTCGATGGGACTGGGCAGATTAATGGTTTAGCATGGACTAGATGGGCTGATGGGCTAGCTTACATGCTGCAGTGTTCCATGACTCTGCAAGAAATTATAGGCTTGGATTTTCAGGAGGTCTTTCACAAGGTGCCGCACCCGAGGCTGCTAAATAAGGTAAAGTCAAATGGTATTACAGGAAATATACTAACATGGACAGAAGGCCAGCTGACTGGCAAAAGGCAAATAATGGGAATAAAGGGAGCCTTCTCTGATTGGCTGCTGGTGACTAGTGGCGGTGTGCAGGGTTTGGTGCTGGGACCTCCTCTTTTCATGTTTTATGTTAATAATCCCGATGACGGAATTGGTGGCTTTGTTGGCAAGTATGCGGATGATATGAAGATTAAATGGAAGAGCAGGTAGTGTTGAGAAAGCAGGAGGTCTGCAGGAAAACTCAGTCAGGAAAGAGGAGGAGGACCTAAGGAGAACAATGGCGCCTAACGGTGACTCCTCTGCTTGCATCTTCAGAAACAGCTCTATTTCTATCTATAATATCTCTATTTTTTTGCCCTTTTATAGGTTCCTTTGAAGACCCTGACCTGGAGATATACACTGACTTCAATTCTTTGCGGAAATGGGACCCGCTCTCGGGGTCTCATGACTGGCTGCTATTTGATGTGTGAGGATGCAGCCTAGAAGACTAGCACGCTTTCAGGATTCCGGGATTTCATGCCCCTGTTGGCAGGTAGACTGGAAGTCGGTGCCGCCCACAGGAAATTGGTGTGGCGTGGGAGATGGCAGATCAAAAGCAGCAAGCTGGCCGTGTGTCCAGAGACCCGAATTCATTGGGTACAGAGCTCGGAAGAAGCAACGCAACAGACTTTTGACATCGTAAATCAGCGAGTTCTTTGGTTATGTCTCGCCTCTCATTGTGAAATGGGGACACCTCTTTTTCCCTTATTAGGAACAGAGAGAGCCTGTGGTACGTTGAATTATTGGGTGAACGAGTAGTCTATGGGGTACTGCAAGTCTGTGTCTTTATTGATGCTTTACTGCACGCTTGAGTGCTCGGTGGGGGAAGCAAATGCTATTTTGCTGGTGGGGGGATCAGTGCTCTGCTGCTGCTTATGTGTGGGAGAGGGCAGCTGGGGGGAATTTAGGGTTCTAACATTTAACTGTCATTCATTCTTTGAGGCACAGCTCTGTTTTTGTGGATGTTTGCAAAGAAAAATAATTTCAGGATGTATATTGTATATATTTTTCTGACACTAAATGTACCTTTGAAACCTTTGAGGTTGAGAGAAAGGGCACAGTGGGAGATGGAATGCAGTGTAGGGAAGTGTATGGTCATGCACTATGGTAGAAGGAATAAAGACTACACTACTTTCTAAGTGGGGAGCAAATTCAAAAATTAGAGGTGCAAAGGAACTTGGGTGCTCTAGTGCAGAATTCCCTAAAGTTGCCTTGCAGTTTGTGTCAGTAGTAAGAAAGGTAAATGCAGTGTTAGCATTCATTTCAAGAGCACTAGAATAGAAAAGCAAGATGTAATGATAAGACTTCATAAGACATTTGTCAGAAAGCATGTGGAGTATTATGCCCCTTATCTACGAAAGGTTGTGTTGGCATTGGAGAAGGTCCAGAGGAGATTTATGAGAAATGTCCCAGGAATGGAAGGGTTGATATATGAGAAGCATACGATGACTCTAGAGCTGTACCTGCTGGAGCTCAGAAGAACGGAAGGGATCTTATTGAAAGCTGCTAACTATCAAAAGGCCTAAATACAGTGGACATACAGAGGATTTTTTCCAGTAGTGGGTTAGTCCAGGAGCAGAGGGCACAGTCTCACTACAAAATGACATGCCCTTTGAGTAGAGTAGAGGAGGAATTTCCAGATTCAACATTCAAGATTGCATAATGTCATTTGCTGTACACAAGTGTAAAGGAGAACGAAATAATTGTTACTGCACTTCGATGCAACACAGATAAAAACAAACAAAAAAGAACACAATAAATATAAATTCTTTTGATTCTGGTTAATTGGGTCATATCAGGACCAGTACAGTTTGGCCCAATTAAGTGGCCGACTCAATTAGCTGAAGTTTCATAGAAATAATTAAAAGGTATAAAAAAGACAAATTACTATTTAACTGAGTACGAAATTATGTACTTAAATCAACTACAGACCAAATCAGAAAACTACCAATACCTTTATAGTACTATAAAACTGTGTAATAGTTTCTAATAGTCATCTGCTGTGTTCTTTTGATAGATTGTAAGTGAATAAAATCAGTGCAGGCACTAAGTGCAGATAATGGACCGCCTTCGTGCAATGCTTTAGAGAATTGCATTCTCCAAATCCTCATCTCTGTTGTAACATCCAAGATGATTGCTAATACTTTCAAATTTCCTCGTAGTTCCTAACTTATTGAATTTGTTTTATTTTCATTCCTGGCTGTTTATATTATTCCTATTTTTCAATACTGCATGGAGTAGGCTCTTCGGGCCCTTTGAACCACACCATCCCATCAACCCCCAACAAGCCCAATTTAACCCTAACCTAATCACAGGACAATTTACAATGACCAATTCATCTATGCGGTATGTCTTTGGATGGTGGGAGGAAAGTGGAGCAGCTAGGGTAAAACCATGTGGACGCCAGAAATGAACTCCCAAGTCTGATGCCCTGAGCTGTAATAGCATCGTGTTAGTCACTACACTAACGTAGCAACCAAGCTTGAATGCTTGAAACCGCAGTGAGCAAAACAGTTCCAAATTGTCTTACCGCTTACTTCTCACCAATTGTCAGTGACAAAGACTGCCACTTTTTAAACACAAACACAGGCAACTGATGCTATTTGAAAAGTGATCATTCTAAGCACAGTGTAGTGTCGAACAGCCATGCAAGTGCACATGACTGACGCTAGTTAGAAACTGGCAACAGTTTCCTGTCCCAACTAAGCAGCAGTGTCCCAAGTAAATGAAGGGAAACATGACTATTTTCTTGTTTTTAGTTTTTCTTCTTTAAGGGGTGTCCCAAATAAACAGCTGCTCCAATTAACTGATGGCCCAACACCGTCGCCAGCAGTGCATTCCACGCACCCACCACTCTCCGTGTGAAAAACCTACCCCTGACATCCCCTTGGTACCTACTTCCAAACACCTTAAAACTATGGTACCTCGTGTTAGTTATTTCAGCCCTGGGGAAAAGCCTCTGGCTATCCACACAATCGATGTCTCTCATCATCTTGTACACCTCTATCGGGTCACCTCTCATCCTCCTCAGCTCCAAGGAGAAAACACCAAGTTCACTCAACCTATTCTCATAAGGCATGCTCTCCAATCCAGGCAACATCTTTGTAAATTAACAGGAATCTACTGTACATAAGATAGATTATATACAGTGCCTATAAAAAATATTTACTCTCCTTGGAAGTTATCACATTTTATTGTTTTACAACATTGAATCACAGTGGATTTAATTTGGCTCTTTTTTGATACTGATCAACAGAAAAAGACTTTCATGTCAAGTGAAAACAGATCTCTACAAAGTGATCTAAAATAATTACAAATATAAAACACAAACTAATTGATTGCGTAAGTATTCACCTCCTTAATATGACACATCAAATCATCAATGGTGCACCCAATTGATTTTAGAAGTCACATAATTAGTTAAACAGAGATCACCTGTGTGCAGTCAAAGTGTTTCAATTGATTGAAGTAAAAATACACCTGTGTCTGGAAGGTCCAGCTGCTCCCTACTAAAGGAGTGTTGCAGGAGTGCTGGGAAAATGGGAGGTTTCAGAGGGATACCTTTAGTCAGGTAGGGAATGATATCGCGAAAGAATGTGGAGTGTTTGATCTGAGGATGAGTCCTTCAGTAGTTTATCCGGTTGTAGCTCCATGGAAGCTTGTATGGCCTGACATAGACTGGCATTTGTTAGAGGTAAAAAGGAAAGAAAGATATAAAACAGATTTGGTAAATGCATTTAACTGTCATGTGATGGAAAAGTATAGTGATTATACTCACATTTATATGGATGGTGCGAAGGAACCTGAAACAGGAGTGACAGGGTTTGGGGTGGTAATACCAGCAAAAGAAATTGGAATCAGCAAAAGAACATCTAGTAAGTTAGGGGTGTTTACAGTGGAGATGCTGGCAGTGTTGGTTGCGTTGCAATGGGTGCAGAAAGCCAGACAAGCCAAAGCATTGATATGTTCAGATTCATCCTCAGTTCTAGCAAGTTTAAGGTCTTTTCACACAAACAGTTGGCAAGATGTACTTTATGAAGTCCTTCAGTTAGTTACAAGAATTGCAAATCAGGGAGGTCAGGTAAAATTTCTATGGGTTCCAGCACATGTAGGGGTGAAGGGGAATGAGAGAGTGGATGAGTTGGCAAAGAGGGTGTTAAAGAAAGAAAATGTGGAAATGCACATTAGTATCAGTAAAGCAGAGGTTAAGTGTGTAATCTGGGAAAAAGTCAACCGAATGTGGCAAGAAAGATAGGACAGGGAGGGGAAAGGGAGGCATTTATATCAAATACAAAAGAGTGTTGCAGTTACTAGGGTAGGTAATGGAAACAGAAGAGAGGAAATAGTGTGGACTAGGTTAAGGCTGGGGCATTGTTCATTAAACAAAACATTGAAAATGATAGGGAAACACCAGACAGGATTGTGTGAGGAATGTCAGGAAGAGGAGTCAGTAGAACATGTAGTTCTGAGTTGCAGGAAGTATGGGATACAGAGAGAAATGATGAGAAATAAATTAAGGGAGTTGGGGATGCAGGAATTCACATTAAAAGGGTTGCTGGGCATGGGTGAGAGAGCACAAGTCCGGGTATTTTTAGCATTTTTAAGGGGTACAGGGTTTTTTTTATAGAATATGACGAATAAACAGGAATAGGATACTAGGATGGTCAAAGATGGGAGGGTGAAGTGTAGGTTTGTGTGTGTGTGTGTGTGTGTGTATATATATATATATATATATATATATATATATATGCGCGCGCGCAATTGGGTGAAGGGAGTTAGAATGTATGTCTAGTGCACATTCTGGAGCAGAGGGTGGCGGTAATGCACCATTAAGCTGGATGCCAACCGCCGTAAAACAAGATACAGACAGACAGGTCCAGCTGCTGAGGAGAATGAAGTGTCCACTGAGTATGGCTTCCAATAGTCAGGATGCTTTGAAGGACAGTGTGAATGATTGTGCTGTCTCAGCCTTGGTTGTGCCTGGGGCTGACAAGAGCTGTGTCCCATACTGCCAGGAGTTGGAGATTTATGCTGTGGGGAAGTGCAATAAAAAGGGAATTAATAGGAGAAAGGCTGTACCATGGTGGACTGAGGATTGTGCAGAAGCAATAAGGGAGAGAGATATGGTGTTGGGGAGGTTCAGAAGTACCACACTCTGAGTGACCTTATTAAGTATAAATGTGCACAGACCACAGTGAGGAAAGTGGTGAAGGTTGTGAAAAAGATTTACTGGAGGTCATATTGTGATAGCATTGGAAGGAATATTAAATTTGGAGATATTTGGGGAATGATTAAGAAAATGGGGAGATTCATAGGGCTAATGACATTCCAGTATTGATTAAAGAAGGTAATATAATTGTTACTGAAATAGAGAAGGTTGAGTTACTGGTAATCGTAATCAAGATAATTTAAGTGAAGAGGCAAACAATGTAGAGATAAGGCTCTAATTGAATGGCCTGATATGCTAGAGGCCAGCTGTAGCAATGACAGTATTAGTGATGTAGAGTTTTGTTTGTGTGAATTTAAGAAAGCTATTCATAATACAAGTCAGATGGCTCCCGGAAAGGATGATATACATTACTGCAACAAGAAGAAAATCTGCAGATACTGGAAATCCAAGCAACACACACACAATGCTGGAGCAACTCAGCAGGCCAGGCAGCACCTATGGAAAAGAGAACAGTCGATGTTTTGGGCTGAGACCCTTCAACAGGACTGGAGAAAAAAAGATGAGGAGTCAGAATAAGAAGGTGAGTGCAGGGAAGGAAGAAACACAAGGTGGTAGGTGAAATCGGGAGGGGTGAAGTAAAGAACTGGGAAGTTGATTGGTGAAAGAGAGGGGACTAGAGGAGGAGGAATCTGATAGGAGAGGACTGAAGAAAAGGGGAGGAGCACCAGATGGAGGAGATAGGCACATAATGAGACGAGGTGAGATATGGAAATGGAAATAGGAATGGGAATGGTGAAAGGGGTGGAGGACATTACCAGAAGTTCAAGAAATCAAAGTTTATGTCATCAGGTTAGAGGCTACCTAGATGGAATACAAGGTGTTGCTCCTCCAACCTGAGTATGCCCTCATCGTAACAGTAGAGGAGGCCACGGACTGGCATGTCAAAATGGGAAATGGAATTAAAATGGGTGGCTACTGGGAGATCCGCTTTTTCTGGACTACGGAGCGTAAGTGCTTGGCGATTCGGTCTCCCAATCTATGACGGGTTTCACCAATATACAGGAGGCCAGACTCAGAGCACCGGATACAGTACACCAACACACTCAGAGGTGAAGAGTCACCTGACGTGGAATACTGTTTGGGGCCCTGAATGGTAGTGAGGGAGGAGGTGTAGGGGAAGGTGTAGCACTTGTTCTGCTTGCAAGGATAAGTGCCAGGAGGGAGATCAGTGGGGAGGGACAAAAGAACATGGGAGTCGCACATAGAGTGATCCCTGTAAGAAGTGGGGGGGAGGGGGAAGAAGATGTGTTTGGTGGTGCGATCTTGTTGGAGATGGCAGAAGCTCCAACCCTCCCCCTCCTGTCTTCTCCTATCATTTTGGATCTCCCCCTCCCCCTTTCAAATCTCTTACTAACTCTTCCTTCAGTTAGTCCTGACGAAGGGTCTCAGCCTGAAACGTCGACTGTACCTCTTCCTACAGATGCTGCCTGGCCTGCTGCGTTCACCAGCAACTTTTATGTGTGTTGCTTAAATTTCCAGCATCTGCAGAATTCCTGTTGTTTGCGTGTTATGGATGGATGGATGGTCTTTTGATTAAATTATGGAAATTAGGAGTGAGAAGGCGGCTATATAATTTGAGTATTTTTTTATTTGGACGGTCAATGCAGGTAAGGTATGTCCGAGCTTCTATGAGATAGAGAATGGGACCCCACAAGACAGTATTTGTGGCCCTTTATTGTGCAATATTATGATTAATATTTTCTGAGATAGATACTGAGGTAGGTAAATCACCTTTTGTGGATAATAGAACTTTATGGATCAGAGATAGAAATTTCAATTTAACTGTATATAGGAGGCAATCAGAGGTTAATAAGGTTGGACAGTGGGCAAATAAATGGGGTTTTAAGCTTTCAGTAACTAAAACACAAGTTACGTGTTATACAGGGGATCAATAGACCTGCACTTGATTTGAAATTATATGGTCAAACTCTTGAAGTGTCATTGGTAAGATTTCTCAGCATGTGGCTGGATAATAAGCACCATATCAGTAAAATAATTGATAAATGTAAAGAGCATTAAATATCCTCAGGTGTCTTTGTGGGTATTCTTGGGGTGCTACACAAAAATCTGACTATTTATATTTGTTTAATTAGATCTGCACTTTATTATGGCTATGTAGCCTATGGATCAGCTTCATCATCAAATTTAAAACATCTGGATGTGATACAAGCGCAGGCTTTAAGACTGTATTGTGGTGCAGAAAGGTGGTCTCCCTTTCCGGCTTTACAGGTTGAAATGGGACAATTTACCCGTACAGTTGCAGAGGTTGAAGCTGATGTTAACAAATTGGATTAATCTGAGGGGGCAGAGCAATGACCACCCTGTTAAAAGTGTGTTGGAGGATTGTCAGGAACACCACAAGAAGAATGTTCTTAGTTTTAGGTGGCTGGGCTCTTATCACACTGAGGTTTGCTGGATTATGCAATATGTCTCATTGTAGCTTTTATGGTAACCCCACCCTGTTTTTTTCCAATGACTTTAGTTGATTTTAGGTTGCATGATTTAATGAAGTCCAAGGCTCCTGATCTGCCTGAGAGTCTGTTGGTTCATCAATATCTTAAGAAAAATTATTATGATTTAACAATTTTTAATAATGGATCAAAAGATAATTTAACTAGGAATGTTGGTGTGGCTGTTTTGTGCCTGAATTACAGGTAACAAAAATGTCTTACTCACCATTTATCAGTATCCACAACCGAATTGGTTATCATCATCATTTTGGGCTAATAGTGGGTAGAAGAAATTTGTCCTCGCAAAGTTGTAATTTGTTCAGATTCTTTTTTGGTTTTGATTAGTCTTAAACAGGTTATTTTAGCAGAAGGTCAGATTTACTGCTGGAAGCTCTTCAAACTTTATTTCATATTCAAAGTATTGGTTTACATACCTGCTTCTTGTGGGTCCCTGCACATAGAAGTGTTGAGGGTAATAAGTGGGTTGACTGTTTGGCCTAAAAGGCTGTTCAACTGTGGATACAGACATTCCACTTAGCAAATCAACAGCTAAGGGGCTGGTGGGGCTAAGAATTAGGGGATTATAGCAAGACTTGTGGGATAATGGGCATAAATGGGAAACAATTTTACAGAATAAAACAAGAAGGGAAGGAAGTGTATTGACTCAACTCAGAATCTGGCATACTATGCGTAGTTATTCCTTGTACCTTATTGGAAAACATTACTCTGGAGTGTGTAGGTTTTGTCATTATGAAACAGTTGAACACTTCTTTTACACTGTGAAGCATACAAGGCTGAAAGAAAGCAATGCAGGCTGCACTACTATCTTTGGGAGGTTGATAGTTTTTAAATGAAAACTAAGTTATGGAAGTGATTTTAATTTAATTCACAGTACAGTCTTTCATTACTTACAATCTATAGGGCTTTAGAGGTAATTTCATTTTCATTTCAAAAATAGCTAGCAGGAGTTTTATTTCCCAACACTCTACACCACACTCCAGCCCAGTTGGTGGTGGTAATGCAACTTTACGCTGGGAAGGAGGAGGAAACATCTTCTGGTGAGTCAGTATCCAGGCAAAAACTACACCATGAAGACAAAAGAACACTCCAAGCAACTCTACAAAAAGGGTATTGAAAATTACATATCAAGAGATGGCTATGAGAAAATTTCCAAGTCCCTGAATATCCCTTGGAGTACAATTGCGTCAATCAACAAGTAATAGAAAATAATATGGCACAGCTGTAAAGCTACCTCGAGCCATCCTCAAAAACTGACCATGCTAGAAGGGGACTAGTGAGGGAGGCCACCGAGAGACCTATGACAGCTCTAGAAGAGTTGCAAGCTTCACTGGGTGAGATGCGAGAGACCATGCCTACAATAACCGTTGCCCGGGTACTTCACCATTCACAGCTTTATGGGCGAGTAGCCAAGAGAAAGCCACTTTTGGGGGGGGGGAAAAAAAACTCACATGAAATCTCGACCAGAAGGCATGTGGGAGACACTGAAGTCAGCAGGAGCAAGGTTCTATGGTCTGATAAAACCAAAATTGAGCTTTTTGGCCATCAAACTAAATCTATGTCTGGCATAAGCCAAACACCACACATCACCAAAAAACACACCATCCCTACCATAAAGCATGGTGGAGGCTGTATTCTGCTGTGGGGGGGGGGGGGGGGGGAATGCTTCACTGCAGAAAGCCCTGGAAGGCTTGTGAAGGTAAAGGGTAAAATGAATGCAGCAAAATACAAGGAAACCCTGGAGGAAAACCTGATGCAGTCTGAAAGAGAAGATTTGTTTTCTAGTAAGACGATACCCCAAGCATAAAGCCAGAGCTACACAGTAATGGCTTAAAACAACAAAGTTAATGTCCTGGAGCTTGAGGAGCCACATTTTGCCTTCTTACTAGGCACTAGGCATGTGAGTCTCTGGACTCAATGTTGGGCTAGATCGTGCTGTTGGCCAACTGGGAATTCCATACAGAATGCAAAGGTCCAGTGGGGACAGGCTGTGGATTGTACCACCCAAGGGAATGGTGAAGACACTTGGAGGCAAAGTAGCATCTGGATACATGCTTGAAACTCCAAAGGTATCGAAGGTGACGAACAAAATGTTTCTAAATGAGATGTTCAGATGAATACTTATTACAGACATGGTGGGCCAAAGAGGCAATTTCTCTACTGAATGTCTGATTCCATCATATCATAGACCTTTCCCTTTTGATCTCTCCATCTCTTCTCCCTTTTTATGGAACTTACAACTTATTTCTAACTTATAAGATTATGATTTTTTCAGAAATGTTTGCACACTCTATCCCACAAGTGCTTTCTGACCTGGAAAGTACCTGGAAAGCTATTACACACGCATATTAGTGAGCAGAGTCATTTACCTTCGTATCTTTATTGAATTATTTCTAAATTAACCAATCTAAGATGCATGTTTAGAGTATCACCAAACACTTCAACTATCAAACAGTCTAATTTTAAATATTTGCCATCAGTATGCTAACACAGATGTTTTACTCAGATTAGTAGTGTCTAGGTGAAAGTAGTTTATGCAGGTTTGATTCCAACTTCTCAAATTTTGTATAAATACATGGATGAGAGGGATATGGAGTGCTATGGTGCAGATGCAGGTCGATGGGACTAGGAAGAATAACAGACATGGACTAGATGGGCTGAAGGTCTAGTTTCTATTCTGTAGTATTCTGTGACTCTCAAGTTCAAGTCTCTCTCCAGAGACCTGAGCACAATATGGTGCAGGAAATACAGGGTTGTAGTTATCGGTGATTTCAACTTCTGTCATATTGACTGGTACCTCCTGACTGCAACGGGGATAGATGAGGCTGGATTTGTCAGGTGTGTTCAAGAAGGATTCCTGACACAGTATGTAGACCAGCCGATGAGAGGAGAGGCTGTACTGGATCTAGTTCTGGCTAATGAACCTGGTCAGGTGGCAGACCTCTTGGTGGGGGAGCATTTTGGTGATAGTGACCACAACTCCCTTAGCTTCAGCATAGCTATGGAAAAGGATAAAAACAGACAAAATGGGAAAGTGCTTAACTGGGGAAGAGCTAACTATGAAGGGATGAGGCAGGAACTAGCAAGAGTAAATTGGAAACAGTTGCTCAAGGTGAAAGCACAGAAGTAATGTGGAGGAAGTTTACAGGCCACTTGTGCTGGGTCAGGATAGGTTTGTCCCACTGAGACAAGGAAAAAATGGAACTGTGGTTGACGAAACATGTGACGCAACTCGTCAAGAGGAAGAAGGGAGCATATGTTAGATATAAGAAGCAGGAAGTAAGGGGGGCTCATGAGAAATATAGGGTAGCCAGGAAGGAGCTTAAAGGACTTAGGAGAGCTCGAAGGGGGCATGAGAAGGCCTTGGCATGTAGGATTAAGGAGAACCCCAAGGCGTTCTATGCGTATGTGAAGAACAGAAGGATGATAAGAATGAAGGTGGGGCTGCTAAAGGATAAAGAAGGCAACATGTGCCTGGAGACAGAGGAGGTTGGGGAGGTCCTAAATGAATACTTTGCTTCAGTATTCTCAAGTAAAAAGGACCTTGATCAGGGTGTGGTCAAAATAGAACAGGCCTGTGTGCTGGACAATGTGGAGATTAAGGAAGAAGTAGTGTTGGATCTTCTTAAAAACATCCAGGGCCGGATGTGATATACTCCAGGTTGCTGTGGGAAGTGACAGAAGAGATCACTGGAGCAGTAGCTATGATCTTTGAATCCTCTCTGGCTGTAGCGGAGGTGCCGGAGGATTGGAGAATGACAAATGTAGTTCCCTTGTTTTAAAAAGGGTAATAGGGAGAATCCTAGGTACAGACTGGTGAGTTTTAATTCGGTGGTCTGCAAACTACTGGAAAGGATTCTTAAGAATAGGATCTATGAGCATTTGGAGAAGTACAGTCTACTCAAGGATAGTCAACCTGGCTTTGTGAAGGGAAGGTCGTGCCCCATGGGCCTAATTGAGTTTTTTGAAGAGGTAACAAAAAAAAAAATCGATGAGGGTAGGGTGGTAGATGTGGTCTACATGGATTTTAGCAAGGCATTTGACAAGGTCCCCCATGACAGACTCATCCGGAAAATCATGAGGCATGGGATCAGTGGAACCTTGGCTGTTTGGATTAAAAAAAAAATTGGCTTAAAGGAAGAAAGCAGAAGGTAGTAGCGGAAGGAAATATTCTGCCTGGAGGTCGGTGACTAGTGGAGTACCACAAGGATCTGTCCTGGGACCCCTGCTCTTTGTGATTTTTATAAATGACCTGGATGAAGAGGCGGAAGGATGGGTGAGTAAGTTTGTGGACGACACGAAGATTGGAGGAATTGTGGATGGAGCTGTAGGTCGTCGAAGGTTACAAGAAGATATAGACAGGATACAGAGTTGGGCAGAAAAGTGGCAGATGGAGTTCAATCTGGATAAGTGTGAGGTGATGCATTTTGGAAGGACAAACCAGAAGGCTAAGTACAGGGTTAATGGTTGGTTACTTAGAATGTGGACGAACAGAGGGACCTTGGGGTTCAAATCCATACATCCCTCAAGGTCGCTGCACAGGTTGATAGGATAGTTAAGAAGGCCTATGAGATGCTAGGCTTCATTTATAGCGGGATTGAGTTCAGGAGTAGAGAGATCATGTTGCAACTCTACAAATCTCTGGTGAGACCACACTTAGAGTATTGTGTTCAGTTCTGGTCACCTCATTATAGAAAGGATGTGGAAGCTATGGAGAGGGTGCGGAGGAGATTTACCAGGATGTTGCCTGGATTGGAAAACAAGTCTTATGAGACAAGGTTAGCAGAGCTGGGACTTTTCTCTTTGGAGCATAGAAGGATAAGAGGGGACTTGATAGAGGTCTGCAAGATTATGAGAGGCATTGATAGGGTGGATAGCCAGTACCTGTTTCCCAAGGCATGAATAGCAAACACCAGAGGGCGTGTGTACAAAGTTAAGGGAGGGAAGTTTAGGGGAGACATCAGGGGTATGTTTTTTTTAAACAGTGTTGTGGGTGCCTGGAATGACTTGCTAGGGGTGGTGGTGGAGGTTAAAACATTAGGGGTATTTAACAGCCTCTTGGACAGGTACATGAATGAAAGAAAAATAGAGGGTTACAGGGTAGTGTGGGTTTAGTACATTTTTTTTTAAGGAATATGGGTCAGTACAACATCGAGGGCCGAAGGGCCTGTACTGCGCTGTAGTATTCTAGTGTCTAGTGTCTTCTAATATCTGGATTCTGAATTATCTTTTCAATACACGATCAAACAGAAGCTCTAACTACTCAGGGATGGATGTGAATGACCCCACAGCATTATTCTTAACTAATATTTACCATTTTAGTCACAATTTATTCTATTGTCATGATTGTGGGGTTTTATTAGAAGCATCCCAGCAATGCATTTCCCATACTACAATTGTGATTATTTTAAAAGTATATTGGTTGTAAGTACATTATGCTTTATTAAAGTAACACATATATGCATCTTTCTTAAATAATTTACATTTTAATCAAAATTTGTGAATTATTTGTAGTAATAATAATGCTTCCTTATAGCATAAAATAACTTTGGATGCAGTCTCCAAAACATATGATTTTTTGGATTCTGAAAATCAACACACGACATCTAAAAGCATAGATAACAATATTTGAGAAGGTGGAGCAGTCAGGGAATTAGATGCACAGATCAATACTTGCTTATCAGCTAAATCAAATCAATCTTCTGACTTCAATTTGTCCTCCCAGAACATTGCAGTGTTGATTTGCTTCACAAATATGCTTTTTTTAAAAAAGCACAGCAGAAGATACAAATCTCCAGCTTGCATTGAACTAAACTTGCATTAAATTTTTAGCTGTAAGGTAGGTTGACTGCATGTTCAGCCATTAAATATCATTGTAGGATAGATTCTAATAACACACAAAATGCTGGAGGAACTCAGCAGGTCAGACAGCATCCATGGAAATGAATAACCAGTCCACATTTCAGGCCGAGAATTTTCTTCAGGACAGGGGAGGAAGGGGGAAAGATGCCAGAAGAAAAAGGTCTGGGGATAGCTAGAAGGTGATAGGTGAAGCCAGGTGGATTGGAAAGGTAATGGGCCTGAGAGGAAGGAATCTGATAAGAGAGGAGGAGGAGCAACAGGGGCAGGGGAAAATATTTTACTAGAACGAGAAATCGATATTCATGTCATCAGATTCTAATAGCATAGATGGCAGATGTTTCAATCCTGCATGAGTTTCTCCATTTTCAATGAATATCCACATATCTTCATTGGAACAAAAAACCTGAGAAAGCAGCTTGAAATGATAGAAGCAAACATGCATATTGAAATAGACTTGTAGGAATAAATGGAATACCTTTGCCAGCAATTTGCCAACCCACAGACACCTGTTAGAAGACAACAGACAGCTGGATGGTAAGGAAAGGTTTAGAAGGATAAGGGCCACACACTGAAAATCGGCACTAGCTTGGAGGGTCATCGTGGTCAGCATAAACCAGTTGGGCCAAAGGGACTGTTTCCACTCCATGGCATGCTGACCATATGTGCAGCTTTTACTTACCTTTCAAAGATTAATGCAAGCTGGAGACCAGAATGATTCAGCCATAGAAATGAAGACTACTTCACAAATAATTCACAGCTGACAAAAGCAATGTCACCATCCATAGTCAGGGACATGTGTGGAAAATATATATAGATGCTATTTTGGTTGTATTCAGTGAGTCAACCAGTTAACATGACATGAATGCTCCAGAACCAGACTAAAATATCTTTGGGGAATTACGTGGATGGAGCACCAGCTCAAAAGGCTGCACATCAGAAAAAAATCCAGGCCGGATATGAAAGTGAAAGGGCCATCAGAGATTAGAATCAGTCCATAATGTTCAGCAGCGCCTCTCATCATTGCATAAAAAATTAATTATCTTCTCCATTTTGCATTCTCTAACAAGGTGTGTCACATCTGTTCCAAAATGGAAATAATCCCTAATCAATAGACTAGAAAGATAATGAGTTCAGTATTGAGACAGGAGGAGCATAACATTGTTCAGAACAGTTTAGCTATAGCAGTTAAATGATAAACCAAGCAGAAATGACTGAGATTTTTTTTTCTTTGAACTAGCAGATAATACAATAGTTTCCTCTAGACAATATTCCTAGATATTCAGTCTGAATGTTGAAGCAGATGAAGTATTTTTTTCACTTCCAACATGCAACACGTCTAGTGCACCCATTAATGTGTTTCACAATTATAGCTATTTTAAATAAACTTTAATAATTATGAGCAAGCAAATTTATGTAATGATACCAAATGTAATTTAAGAAATCAAGGTATAATTCTCTTGACTGTCAAATTTGGCATGTCATGGATATTAAGGTTCAAGCTGGACGTTTAACAAAATGCTAGTTCCAAAACTGCAGTAGACGAGTCCTTAATATGACCTCACCTCCACTCAAAATGTGTAGTGGTCACTTTAACTAACACTTCCGTAGGCAAATGCATCTGCAACACAAACCACTGAGGCAAAGAAAGTTTACCCTTTATGTTTCGTAATTCCAAAACATAAAATTAATTGAAAGAAAAAACACAGAGCCAGGATAACTAGTGTACATTATTAGTTTTACTTTTAGTGAGGTGAACGCCTATTAGTTGGAGCCATTATGACGTATGCCATTCTCGTACTTTTATATATAACCCGCAGCGCATTATGTAAATAACAAAGAATACTTAATCAAACAATATTTACAATATTATTCAAATATTACTGAAATATCAAATACACAACACTCCTCACTGCTTAGCTATGAAGTCCAATTCAATTAAGATGTATCTCTACCAGAGGAGGCATAAGGTATTCCTTCTCTCCAGTAGCCTGATAAAGATAGATAATCTATAAATTATTTTGAGAATATGCACATCACAAACTTGAGATTTCTCATGGATGGTGTCTTAAAAGTAGCATAGAGCACAATACTGCAAACTTTTATCAACTCAAACAAGTAATTCTCTTGCTGCAGCTTCAAGATCTCTTGAAATATGCTGCTTCCTGTCAACGTGGTACAGAGCTAGGGTCTCTATCAAGGATGTGGATCAGACTTACTTATTTGTTTTTTTTCTAGCTTTCTAGAGATGGTTTACAGGACAGAGAGGGGATTTAGGGGTCAGGTTAGGGTTTAGGGATAGACTTGGAGGAGTTACAGGTCATGCTGGACCCTAGGCCTCCACTTGGCTTTTGAAGGCCAGTGATGACATGGACAAAGGTCATCCATGGACAGCTGTTGGGCTGGTGAGCATTGTTGACAAAGACCAGTGAAGACGAGGGCCCGTGACCTCCCCTCCCCCACATCCCTCCAGTCAGCAAGACCCCATGGGATCAGATGCCCATGCAGGCAAGAAGCACAAGGGCCAGCGACCCCCAAGGCACACAAACTGGCAAGTCCAAAGTTTAAGGCCTGAAGTTTAGGGTGTCATCATTGACGAGTCTGGAGTTCGAGGTCATGCCATCACTGAGTCCTAGGGCTGATACTGAAGATTGAAGTCTGAAGGTCAAGTGGAAGTCTGATAGTCTAGAGGTCAAGCCCCAAAGGCCGAAAGCTTGGGTCAGCAAATCCACTGCGAATTTGGAGGCCATGCGAGTCCACTGGAGAAGTCGGAGACCTGATGTCTTTGAGTCCTTAGTACAATGGAGGCTGGGGGCTCGGAGCACTGTCTGGTTTCGAGTGCGTGGGTGGGTGAATGGAAGGGAAGAAACAGGCTTGCTTTGTTACTGTGGTTCTTCTGAACATTATGAACATGCTATGTTGGCACTGGAATGTGTGGTGACACTTGCAGGCTACATCCAGCACATCATTAGGTTTTGTTGATTATTAATGCAAATGATGCATTTCACTGTATGTTTCAATATATATGTGAAAAATAAACGAATCTGAATTCTCTTAATCTACCTGCTTGGTGCCACTTAGGGTGAATAATGCAATCAACATGTTGGCATAATTCACCTCGAGTGCACCAAACATTATGTTCTTTCTCACTCAGCCAACCATAAAATAATGAAGATATTTGCATTATTGCTTTCAAATCTGCTTAACTAAGAGGGAAATAGAAACATGAAGTAAAATGGAGATATCTGAATGGACAACTCAGAAAGCATTTTTTCTGTTTACCATAGAAACAGATTTAATTGGTCGTCACAAGTTATACAAAAGAAACTTCAGTCACAGCACCTGTTCTCTGGAGAAGAACATTGAGTTCTGAAGAAACTCTTTGAATAGGTGAATTTGGGCAGAGCAATGAAGGAAACAGCATTCAGTAGAAATATAGAATTTCTGCTTATAAGGCTACATCTACAGTATACTTAGTAAAGGCTTGAGTGAGAGGCAGTGCAAGATTGGGGCTCCAGTTTGACAATAGAGAAGCACAATAGTGTTGAAGAATTAAATAAATAGCCCAGAAAAAAGATTGTGTATAAATTGCCTGTGCTTGGATCTGCATTCTTATTCTAATATTTTTTGTATTATGTATCAGCCTCAGTAATACTCCCACTCAAATTTGGAGATTGTGAGCTCAAATTGACCTCAACATATTTTGAAAACTTTAATTTTCACCAAAAATATTCAATTACAGCTCAGAATCACAAAAATATCAAAAAGTTCGCAAGAAAGCTTGTGGTAGCTAAGGTACTGGTAACTCCTGTTTCCATCCAGGGGGTCAGTGTGGACATGGTGGAGGATTACAAATACCTGGGGATACAAAATGACAATAAACTGGACTGGTCAAAGAACACTGAGGCTGTCTACAAGGGTCAGAGCTGCCTCTATTTCCTGAGGAGACTGAGGTCCTTTAACATCTGCCAGACGATGCTGAGGATGTTCTACTAGTCTGTGGTGGCCAGTGCTATCAAGTTTTCTGTTGTGTGCTGGGGCAGCAGGCTGAGGGTAGCAGGCACCAACAGAATCAACAAACTCATTCGTAATGCCAGTGATGTTGTGGGGATGGAACTGGACTCTCTGACGGTGGTGTCTGAAAAGAGGATGCTGTCTAAGTTGCATGCCATCTTGGACAATGTCTCCCATCCACTACATAATGTACTGGGTGGGCACAGGAGTACATTCAGCCAGAGGCTCATTCCACCGAGATGCAACACAGAGCGTCATAGGAAGTCAATCCTGCCTGTGGCCATCAAACTTTACAACTCCTCCCTTGGAGGGTCAGACACCCTGAGCCAATAGGCTGGTCCTGGACTTATTTAATAATTTACTGGCATAATTTACATATTATCATTTAACTATTTATGGTTTTACTACTATTTATTATTTATGGTGCAACTGTAACGAAAACCAATTTCCCCCGGGATCAAGTATGACTATGACTATGAGATACGAGCAGGGTTGAGGGGCTAATAGTACATTCTTGTTCAAAAAGGGCTGCAAGGCTGATCCATTTATCACTTATGTTGAAGAAGTTTCAAACAAGGGAAAATAAATACATTCAACTAAGAAAAGCCTCAGTTAATAAATTTATGCTCACTCCCCATTATTTAAAGCAAAGGGTTGAGGGCAGCAATGCAGCATCTGGATATTGATTTTCAGCAGACATTTGATAAAGTTTCACATTAAAGACTGGCCTTCAAAACTGAACGCACTGGCATCATGGATAGAAATTGGTCCAGGAATAAAATACTGCGTTGTGATAATGCAGAGGCTGAAGGGAGATAAGAGAGTTCAAAGGCTCAGTCCTTTTTGACAGGTTTTTTTTAACAGATACAGTATAAAGATTTAGATATAGGTGTATAGTGTATAGGTCACAAATTTATGGATGGCACAAAGCTTGATGTAAAGCCAATAGTTACAAGCCTGGTAGTTCAAAGCATTGGCATAAGGTAAATAAAAAATTAATGCACAGAATACAAAATAATACAATTTGGCAAGAGATCAACAATAGATAAAGATTAAAAAGTACAATTTTAAAGTGGATGCACAAGTTGACAGAGTGCATAAATCTTTGAAGGAGGTAGGACAGCTTGAGAGAAGGGTTAACAAAGATCCTATGTCTTATAAAGTAAAAGTTACATTGAATCTTAACAAGCACTGGTTAGGTCTTCTACTTCTCCTTACCACACCTTTTACTGTTGGTAGGGTCACAAAAGCTCTAGACAAGGCTGCTTTCAGTTATGACAACAGACTGAAGTACCTGGGGTTTCCTTCCCTAGAATAGAGCTGCTAGAACTGTAAAGGGTTTAATCAAGACATATGAACAGAAATTGCTTCAAGTGGCAAAAAGCTGAAAATTAAATGGCCACAAATTTAAATTAACTGAAGACCAAATCCAGAAGCATTTTTAGGCCACAAGTGGTTATGTGCTGAAATGTACAGCCTGGGGATAAAGAGGATGTATATTCAAGAGGCTTTCAAAAGGGAACTGAGGGAAACAAAACAGAGCATCTGAACAATTGGGCAATAATGCAGAGTTGACTGAATTGTGCAAGAAACAAACCACACAAAACTTTCACATTTGGCATTCCAAAGTCAAATCATCTTGAAGTGATAGCTCCTGTAAGGTTAATAGGACAGCCAATTTTCATACAGCAAGCTTCCACTTGTACCTGTATAATCAGGCTTATTGTTATATTGCACACAGTACCAGAAACCCCTCACACTTCATCGTACTTCTTGTGAGAACCTTTACATTCACCTGAGAGATTCTAACATTTTAAAAATATATACCAAATGTGATTCCATTGCACAGTATAATTCAAATGGCAATATACAAATATGCTGATCATACTACAGACCAAATGCCAAAAAATCTTAAAATGCATCCAGCAGCATCCTGGACAATGGAATTTAATGACAGAGCTCAGACTTCAAAACCAAATAATGGAATACTGGAATCGAATGGCATGCTGACTTCCAACCTTTAAAAATTTCATCATTTAATGTAATGGACTGAAAGCCGTTTGGACAAATTTATTATTGGCGTTGTGAACTGCATGTGTTCCCCTGGTTCTTAACCTGAAAGTGAATGGCAGCAAAAGGAGTCAAACTTGCAACTTATTCAAGGGCACTTCACAGTTTATCTAATGTTTCACAGGCAATAGTGAAGCCCAGAGAGGAGTCAGTAACATGACAATTCTTAAAAAGGACAACAATCTTAAAGTCATAATTATTAGATCAAAACTAACATTACATGTACTACATGTGCAAACTTGGAACAGTTTGTCATAGTTTATTCAGTTCAAAAGTAAAAGGGAACTATAATGTTTTGAACTGTTTTTCATGGTTTAAATCTCTTCAGGAGTTTTTTTTTGTTTGAGGCAGGATAGAAGCACGTGGCTGCAAACGGCACAAGATAGATTGGTGTTTGCTGTCCTAAATGGCTGAATATTTTCCATAAACACAAGTGAAAATCTTACATACTTCCCCACAAAAAATGCTGCAAGTACAGAGATGAGCAATAAATGAGTTTAAATAACCATACATATCAAAGCAGGTCTCATAGCATTTCTCTCAATGGCACATCAATGCTGAAGGATATTTTATTCAGTAATTTTTTTATGTTATTTAACTAGATTTGAAATGGATTTATATGTCTTACTTTGATGTTCAAATCTCTTTCAACCAGTTTCGTTACTCTGTAATAAAAGTTTCACAGCTGACCTGTAGACAATACTGTTTCTGTCTTATTTATTTGATCCATTGAAGTATCTGGGAGAATCATAAGTAACGGTTAGCACGACAGTATTACAGCACAGGGCATTCCGGAATTCAGAGTTCAATTCCGGCGCTATCTGCAAGGAATTTGTACGTTCTCCCTGTGATGTGCATGGGTTTCCTCTGGGTACTCCGGTTTCCTCCCACAGCCCAAACACATACAGTTTACTAAGTTAATTCGGCATTGTAAATTGTCCCGTGATTAGACTAGTATTAAATAAGTGGGTTGCTGGCAGTGTGGTTCATTGGGCCGGAAGGGCCTATTCTGCAAATTATCCCTAATTCAATAAATAAATAAAACTATTGCTTTCAACCGGTCAATTTGATGATGTTTCAGGCAGAGAAAATAAGTTTTCAAGTTGAGCTCATTCTAGTTTCAAAACCACAAGAACCAAACTGAGAATTCCAATGTGTTTTGAGAATGCTGCTCAACAACACAGCTATCTGAATTCACATTATTTGAACACACACAAAAAAAACAAGAGGAACTTCGCAGGACAGGCGGTATCTACGGAAAAGAATAAACAGTCAATGTGCAAAAGTCTATGTTGCAAGTCTTCACTGGTAATGTTCCCCAACTTTTTCTACACTACATTGACAACTGCACTGGTACTGCCTCATGCACCAATGCTGAACTGGTCAATTTCATCAACTTTCCCACAAATTTCAATTTGCCCTTAAATTCACTTGGTCCATTTCTGACATCTCTCTCTGTTCTCCATCTCTTTCGGTCTCCATCTCTGGAGATAAAATGTCTACCAATATCTTTAATAAACCTACTGACTCTCACAGCTATCTTTACTATACCACCTTGTCACCCGTTTAAAATAAACTATATTCCCTTTTCTCAGTTTCTTTGTCTCCATTTTCAGGTTGAGGCTCTCCTTTCCAGAACAACAGAAATATCCTCTTTTTTCAAAAATAATAGGGTTTCCCTCCCTCCACCATTAATGCTGCCCTCACCTGCATCTCCTCCATTTTCTGGACATCTGCTTTCCTTCCTTTTCCCTTCTCCTATGGTCCACTGTCCCCTCCCATCGTATTCCTCCTTCAGCCCTTTACCTTTTCCACCTCCCAGCTTTTGACCTCATTCCTCTCCCCCGCCCAAATGGCTTCATCTATCACTGTCCAGTTTGCCTTCCTCTTTTTAATTTTGGCTTTTCCCCCCTTCTTTTCCAGTTCTGATGATGTGTCTTGGGCCCAGATGTTCACTGTTTATTCTTTTTCATAAATGCTACCTGACCTGCTGAGTTCCTTCAGCATATTTTGTGTGTTACTCTGGATTTCCAGCATCTGCAGAATCTCTTGTGTTTACATTGTTTGAGAATGGAAATAATGAAAAGATCCAGCATATGGGCAGACAGTTTTTTTAATTTGAAACCAACAGTCCTACACTGTGAATTGGACTTGCAATGTTTGGATTTAACTGATAAACGATTGAAAAAAAAACACTTGAATGTCTATTTGGAGAACAAAATCCTTCCCCCCACCCCCCACCCGCAGATGTTTTTCAGCTGGGCAAGCCACATGCCAGGAACAAATGATGACTATGAAGTGCGTTACACTCAAAATTAAAAATTCTGGTCTTGATTTTTAGAGTAGTACAGATGTCACTAATAGAAACTACAACCAAAATAAAAAAGACATACAAAGAAGAAAAAGATGTCAGTTAATAACTTGGTTGAGCACTTGCACTATTGGGAACCAGCTGCCCTACGTTGAGCTATTTCTCCAAGGGGCTCCTGCAGTGAAAACTGTGCCACACACTTGCCAGCTTCACAGTAGATACTCAGCTTTTTTTTTGTTCATGTAACTGTTTGATGCATTGTTGAATACTGGAAACTACTCAAAAGTTCTGGTAAGCAACACAGCTTCTGCACTCTGGTCCCTCATATTTAGCAACATCAATCTGGGGAAAATATTACTAGTTTAAGTTTGTGAATGGGAATACCACCCTTGACGGAAACAAAAGATTACAAATTGAAGCAACCTTGTTCAACGGATTTACATTTTACAATCACGTTTAGCTTAAGTGACAGTGGTTCTTTCTTTTCTTTTTAAATCTTTTTATTGAGTAAGTATACAAAAAAGGTAAGCCATATAAACATTAATACAATGTTAAAGTATAATAAAATTCCAAAAGATAACAATACCAAAAAGAAAATACTACAAACAATGTAATTTAAGCATAAGAAACCAAGATAACATAATAGTATACTAGATTTTATATATATCAATAGAAAAAAAAAGAAAAAAAAACCCCAAAAAAAAAACCCACCGTGCAACTAACTAAAAGCAAAGCAAAGCAATGGGCTAACTTGAAACCAAACAGAGTTAAACTTAAAATCACGTCCTCAATCCCGACCTCCATTAAAACAGTGAAGAAAAAACAAGAAGGGTAAATATTACATTAAATGAAAATATCGAATAAAAGGTCCCCAAATCTGTTCAAATTTAAATGAAGAATCATAAAGGTTACTTCTAATTTTCTCCAGATTCAAACATAAAATCGTCTGAGAAAACCAAAAAAAGGTAGTTGGAGCATTAAGCTCTTTCCAATGTTGTAAAATACATCTTTTCGCCATTAAAGTAAGAAATGCAATCATTCTACGGGCTGAAGGGGAAAGATTACTAGAAATTTTAGGTAGTCCAAAGATAGCAGTAATAGGGTGAGGAGAGATATCTATATTTAATACCTTAGAAATAATATTGAAAATATCTCTCCAAAAAGTTTCCAAAGTAGGACAAGACCAAAACATATGAGTTAAAGAGGCTTACAGTGGTTCTGAATCATACAAATTTCACAATCTATGATTGACATGCGAAAGGTTTAAAGCACCTATTAAGTATTTCTTACATTCAAGTCTTACAATTTAGCAAACGAAGCACTTGAAGCACTATAATTTCTGAACATTCATTTTGATTTTCTACACAGTCAGCAATTCTCCCAAGCTTTCAGAATTAGTTTGCAGTTTTAACTTTCAACTAATTTGCAAGTAATCCAGCAGAATTAATTAATGGTATGTACATTCATCCCAGTCTGTACATATGAAATGTCAGGATAACACAGCACTTATCAATTGGATTCAAAGGACATGCAGTGGCCAGAATTAGTGAATAATTATTTTACGGTAATGATAATGCTTGTAGGTAGAGCAAATGTGAAGCATATCTTCCCTCAGATTCATGTCATCAATAACTACAAGGAAAGGACATCAATATTTTACTGGATCATTAAAAATGTATGCCATAATTTACTGCAATAGGTTTTCTTCATCTTAAAACTGTCCATCTGCATTCCCTCACTGATCTTTATATTGGCATTTAGTTTGCACCCATCATCAATGTAACTATTGGAAAGATTATTTCAACAAAAATCTTTTCGCACAAGCAATTATGTTAATTTTAATAACTTTGAATATTCATGTCTAATTATAAACAATTTTGATTTATTATCTTGTTACTAAAGGTTGATGAATCATTTAATGGAGATTTCATTTGAAAAATTAAAACATATCCAGCTTCGCCCATGATAAAAAAAAATCCAGGCTGGCCAGGAATCAAAAAAAAACAAAATAAAAATCTCAATCATGAGCCACATACTGCTGTGCTCAGTACACATTTCCAAAGCTTCAAAGTGACAGATGAAACTGATATTTTAGCTTATGCAATTATTTCAGTTGACGGGGAAATACAGAAGGGATATAATCCTTGAATCAGAACTATGTCACTCGGGAGAAGTATCAGGAAGCATCTGCGCACACAAGACAAAGGAAATCTTAAGCACTCTTCCCTCAGCTGTGGATGCTGATTTGGAGCCGAGCCAGATAAATGGATTTAGCATGCAAATCATCCAAAATCTAATCATGACTAAGCAGGCTTGAGGGATTGAATAGTCACTTTTGTTCTCATTACATAAATCTATTCTTGTTAATGCTCAAAACATCATTATTCAATTCCCTTTCAATGTGTATTTAATTAAGCTACTTTATCTGTGATATTTTCCTTCCAACCACTAAAATTTGGTTTTTCTTTCACAAAACCAGAGGGGTTTTTTTGTGGAGGCTTCATCCATGACAATTTGCTGTAGCCAGATGATTTAGGTCTCAGGAAGCATTCTACTTCTCCCTCTTCCCATCCCACACAATACTGAAAGAATAGAGAAGAAATAATACTTGCATGTTTGGTTGGTTCAGCAACCCCACCCTCGTCTCCAAGTGAGAGTGTTATAAGCTTAATGCAGTATTGAGCACACAAGTCAATTTGGGCCATCTGCAGCTGAACAATATTCCATCTCAATTTGCAACACTTTAATTGCCATCAAATTAGTTAATTACAACTCGTTCTCAATGAGAACCTGGAAGAATGCATCAAGTGCAACATTAGGCATAACAGACTACAACACAAGAAATACATGCCTGCAAAACAGCACTAAACAGAGCTAGGTTTTGCAGATGCAGTGAGTGCTAAACAATTTAAAAAATATATTTACAAAGATTCCAGAAAAGTTTCTTATTCTCAATATTGCCAGAGCATTACATGTGAACAGCAAGTAGGTGAAATACATACAACAATCCTCACTCAGAGATGCTTTGTGAATAATCCATCTCGGCATCCTCTTGATATTCCCACCATCACTGAAGACTATTTGATTCATTCCATTTATCAAGAAACCACAGAGCATTAGAAACAGCAAAAGCAATGGAGCTCTCCAACATGAAAGAAGATATATACATTGCCTCTTTGTAAGTTCATGTTAGTTCATAGAATTTTGCATTTCAGTCCCGAATAGGATACAAAACTACAATCTTATGCATCAGAAAGTACAAGTAATATTAAACAACTTCTAGAAATTCCCATACTTCACTTCCTACTATAGAACTATTGAATTCTATTGGCAGGCACTGTTAAAGTGCAAACAAATTGTCAAAATTTCAAGTTCAATTTTATTGTTTTCATAGGCATACATGCACAGGGCATAAATGCCAAAAAAAATGGCTTTTTGCAGCAACCGCATAGTACAAGACTAGAACAAACACAAGATAAACAAACAAATTAACAGAGATAAGTGCCAGAGTGCAGGTACAACATTGACAGGAGGAGACAGAAAATACTCTAAAAATGGCTTCTAGATCAAGGGAGATGACTCACTTACAGGAAATGCCATTGCACTTGAGAACACAGCTTTAAACAGTTCAAAATTGCTGCAAGTAGCACACTGAAGCTGAATACTTTATAATAAAACTGGATGTTTCAGCAATCATTCATTTTGGTAGTAGTGTACATTCCAACTCAGGCCAATGTCACACAGACGCTAGATGATCTGAGCGATGTGATCAAGAAGAAGAAACTGCACATTCTGATGCCTTCACCATCATTTTGGGGGATTTTAACCAGGCCAGCTTGAAAGAGTCACCAAATAATTATCATCAACAAATCACTTGTAGAACCAGTATAAACTGGACCACTGTTACACCACCATCAAGACAGCCTACCATGCTATTCCACGCCCATATTTGGAAAGCCTGATCTCAGGGCTGTAGCTCTACTTCCCGAATTTAAGCAGAGACTGAAGACTGCAGCACCAATAGTGAGGACCAAGAAGGTGGACCAAGTGAAGCACGGAACACCTACAAGACTGCTTTGAATCAGTGGACTGGACTGTATTCAGGGACTTTTCTTCAAATCTAGATGAATATGCCGCAGTTGTTTCCAACTTCATTAGAACCTGTGTGGATGAGTGTGTGCCTAAGAAAACTTGCTGTACAATCCCAAACCAAATGCTATGGATGAACCAGGAGGATCGTAGTGTGCTGAGGGCTAGACCTGTGGCAATTAAGTCTAGCAACCCAAGTTAGTACAAGAAAACCAGGTATGACTTGCAGAGAGCTATTTCAAGAACTAAGAAACAATTCTGAGCGAGGTTGGAGGCGATATTGGATGCATATCAACTCTGGCAGGGTTTGCAGGACATTACTTCCTACAAAGCACAACCCTATAGCATAAATGGCAGTGAAGCTTCACAACCAGATGAACTCAATGCCTTTTATGCATGCTTTGAAAGGGAGAATATAACTACAGCTGTGAAGATCCCTGCTGCATCTGGTGACCCTGTGACCTCTGTCTCAGAGGTCAATGTCAGGTTGCCTTTCAGGAAGGTGAACCCTTGCAAGGTGGCAGGCCCCAATGGAGTATCTGGTAAGGCTCTGAAAGCTCGTGCCAACCAACTGACGGAGACATTTTCAACCTCACACTGCTATGGTTAGAAGTTCCCACCAGCTTCAAAAAGGCAACAATTATACCAGTGCCGAAGAAAAATAGTGTGAGGTGCTTTAATGATTATTGACCTTAATGGCCAGTAGCACTCATAGCTACAGTGATGAAATGCTTTGAGAGGTTGGTCATGGCTAGAATCAACTCCTGCTTCAGCAAGGACCTGGACCCACTGTAATTTGTTATCGCCACAATAGGTCTACAGCAGAAGTAATCTCAAAGACTCTTCACACAGCCTTAGCTCACCTGCACATTACAAACAGCTATGTCAGAATGCTGTTCATCAACTATAGCTCAGCATTTAACACCATCATTCCCATAACTTTGATTGATAAACTACAGAACCAAAGCCTCTATACCTCCTTCTGCATTTGGATCCTTAACTTCCTAACCGGGAGACCACAATCTGTACAGACTAGTAATAATATCTCCCACTCACTGACAATCAATACTGGCACATCTCAGAAATGTGCTTAGCCTACTGCTCTATTCTTGCTATACCCATGACAGAGTAGCCAGGTAGAGCGCAAAAGCCATCTATAAATTTGCTGATGATATAACCATCATTGGCAGAATCTCAGATGGTGACGGGAGAACATACCAGAGCGAGAGATACCAGCTCACTGAGTGGTGGCGCAGCAACAACCTTGCACTTGATGTCAGTAAGACCAAAGAGTTGATTGTGGACCTCAGAAAGGGGAAGACAAGGGAACACATACCAATCCTTATAGAGAGATCAGATGTGGAAAGAGTGAACAATTTCAAGTTTCTGGGTGTCAGGTTGTCTGAGGATCTAACCTAGACCGATCATATCAATGCAACTATAAAGAAGGCAAGACAGCAGCCATATTTCATTAGGAGTCTGGGGAAATCTGGTTTGTCACCTAAAACACTCAAAAACTTCTACATCACTGTCTGGTATGGGATTGAAAGGAGCTGCAGAAAGTTGTAAAATTAGTCAGCTCCATCTTGGGCACTAGCCTCCGTAGTATCCAAGACACCTTCAAGGAGCAGTACCTCAGAAACACAGCGTCCATTATTAAGAACCCCCATCACCCAGGACATGCCATCTTCTCATTGTTACCATCAGAAAGTAGGTACAGAAGCCTGAAGGCGCACACTCAGCTTCTTCCCCTCTGCCATATGTGCCTAAATGGATTGAACCCATGAACACTACCTCACTTTTTTATTACTTGTTTCTGCACTATTTTTAATTTTATATATCACACACACACTTAAATTTTTTTGCTTATTTTTTTCTTTATTATCAAGTAATAAATTATAGGTAGTAGGTAGTGGGTATTGGCTCCTCATGTCACTACTACAGGGTGTGATGACCCTGCCTTACACGAATCCCGGGCTCAGCTGGCTCCGGCTGACAGTACCCGGTATGGGCCCCTATCCAGGGTTACGGATCCCACTGCCTTATGGGTATCTTCGGGAGAAGAGAAAGCTAAGGAGTAAACCCTACACAAATCCGGAGTAGAGCCCCTACGGCGGTTGGATGACGTATCACGTCACCTCCCGCAGCTAAGCTGATGCCAAATGTACTGCTTCGCATTCCTTAGGACTACATCCGCGAGGCCGAGAGGGAGATCTTGATGTCTGGGTAGCCCAGGATCTCCATATTTATCGCCATGAATTATCAAGTATTCGATTGTACTGCTACCACTAAGTTAACACATTTCATGACATCATCATCATCACCATCAGGTGCCATGCCCAGTTTGAGCTTTGACTGCCATGGCACACACACTCCTGTTTCATATCAAGTGGATCAATTCATTGGTATTCATTTCCAATTCTCTGGCTGCTGCCTCCATCATCATTTGTCTTTGTCTTCCTCTTGCTTTCTTCCCTTCAATCTTTCCCATAATTACCGTGCATTCTAACTCCTCTTTCCTAATCACATGTCCAATGAATTTATGTTGCCTTTTCGTGATCTCATACATTATTTCTCTTTTTGTGTTTGCTCTGTTCATGACATCCTCATTAGATATTCGTTTCGTCCACAATATTCTTTGCATCCTCCTCAAAAACCACATCTCTGCTGCTACATTCATTTCCTCATGTTACTAGATATTGTCCAACATTCTGAGCCATAATACATCTGGATAAACGTAACATTTCAGTACTCTGAGGCAGGTTGTCATGCCTAGTTTAGTATTGGTCAGTATACTCTTCATTCTCGTAAAGGTGTCTTTTACCATCCCTATTCTTCTTTTGATGTCCATGTCGCACTTGCCATCTGATGTCACCAAGCTTCCGAAGTAGCAAAAGTTCTGTACTTGTTTTTTGTCTTCCCCGTTTATTCTCAGCCTGCAGATAGGATTCTCCTCCTTTTTGGATATCACCATACATTCTGTCTTTTTGCAATTGATAGATAGACCCATTTTTGCACTTTCTTCAACGACTATATCAATAAAGTTTTGTAGTTCTTCCTCCGTACTTGCAATTAATAGTGTCATCTACATACCTGAAATTATTGATGATTTCACTGCCAACTTTGATTCCCAAGATGTCTCTTATTTTTTTGTAATATTGTTTCACTGTACACATTAAATAAATCAGGGGAGAAAACACACCCTTGTCTAACGCCTCTCTTGATTTTAGCAAACTGACTCACTTCTCCATCTATTCTTACAGCGGCAGTTTGTTCTCAGTACAGATTTCTGATTAGGCGGAGGTCTTTCGAATCTAGATCTAGAGTTTTCTGTAATATTTCAAACAACTTAATGTGCTTCACTTTAGCAAATGCTTTTGTGTAGTCAGTAAAACAAACAAATCTTTTTGCACTTGAATAGCTCGTTCTGATAGTATTCTTAACATCAATATTGTATTTCTTGTACCTTTGTCTTTCACAAAACCATTGTTCTTTACCTATTTCAGTTTGCACCTTACTTTTAACTCTTGTCATCAAAATTCTTAGAAGTATCTTGATGATATAACTCATTAAACTTATGGTCCTATGTAAATCACATTCTATTGCTCCAGGTTTCTTAGGAAGAATGATAAATACTCATCTCTTCTGGTATTATTCCAGTCTCATAAATGTCATTGATTAAATCAGTAAGTTTTTCAATTCCATAATCTTCAAGGGTGATAATTTGTTCTATTACTAATTCATCAGGACCTGCTGCCTTTCCGTTCTTCATCTTATTTATTGCATTACGATCTTCAGATTTTAAAATACCTGGACCTTCAATGTTCTTCTTAATTTCTGGTTTTTCGCCTCGATCATCTTCAAACAATTCCTGAATATACTCAGTCCATCTGTTCATAATCTCATCTTTTTCCATGATAATGGTACCGTCCTTTGCTTTCAAACATCCACCTGAAGAACAGAGGAGCTTTTTACCAGTGATATTCTTGATTTGTTGATGTAACCTTTTTGGATCAGTAATAGGGATTCTTTCTATTTGCTCACATTCCTGGTTTAACCATTCTTCTTTGGCTTTTTGACATAAGCTTTTAACTTTTTTATCTGAGGACTTATATTCTATAGAATTTGCTTTCTTCTGTCTCCTTTCTTCCATTAGATTTTTGATTTCATCTGTCATCCATTTATTCTTTGAGCTTTTTTCTTTTTTCTCCCCCACTGACTTTGCTGATTCTACCAAGGCATCTTTTAGAGAGTTAAACTTCATTTCTACAGGATTGCTATCATCTTCAACAGATTCTATTTCTAGACTTTGAAATCTATTCCTTACTTCAATTGTAAATTTTTGTCTTAAGTTTTCTTCTTTAATTACAAGTAGTCAGGGGATTGTTCAGGTTTTTGCTTCTTTAGTTTTTTAAGTTTTACTTTTACATGACATATTACCGGGTTATGGTCACTATTACAGTCTGCGCCTGGATAAATTTTGCATTGAGTCACTTAGTAATAAAGTCAATTTGATTTCTAGTGTTATCACCTGGACTTTTCCAGGTCCACAAGCATCTTGGATGGTTTTTAAAGTGGGTATTCATAATGACCTGATTATTCATCTTGCACCATTCTACCCATTTCTCACCTCTTTCATTTCTTTCCCCTAGTCCAAATTTTCCTACGGTATTTCCATCAGCACCTTGTCCTACTTTAGCATTTAGATCTCCCATGACAATAACAGTATCTTGAGATTTGCATTCATGCTTTGCTTGTTCAAGCTCTTCATAGAATTTATCTATATCCTCATTTGTTCCATCTGTTGTTAGTGCATATACCTGTATACTTGCTAAATCAAATGGTTGTCCTCTGAATCTAACAAGGAGCACTCTTTCTGATGTTGCCCAATGTCCTAAAACACTTTTTGCCATGTTTTCTTCCATAAGAATTCCTACTCCATTAGTAGGGGATGTTCCACAAGAATAAATTAGTGTTTTATTTCTATTCTGACATGTTCCAGCACCTATCCAATGAACTTCCCTAATTCCCATGATGTTAATCTTTAGTCTTTCCATTTCATTTATCACATTGTCCAATCTTCCTGCTTGATATAGGGTTCTTACATTCCAAGTGACAATAATTTTCTTTTGTGTTACTTGAATTTTATGAGCAGTAGCTTGATGACGGTCAGGGATCCCCTGCTGACCAGAATCAACCCTACCGAGTGAAGCATCTTCAGAATTGTCTTGAAGATCCTTTTGATGCTGTTGCTGTGTGATACATTTTGTGAGTTTGACCAAGGTTTTCTTAGCAAATAGGTTCCAGGAAACCTAGTATCTAGCAACAGTGGTTTGCTATTGCCTACCGTTGGGTGAACCAAAGAAATCACCATTTCTCTTCCCAAATGTTCATCCGCCTGTACTATAGCCGTTGACATTTGAGGTTCTAGCTCATCCATCTTCTCCGTCATAAGTTGAGTTACTGAACCTGCTGGCTTTGCTGTTGGCCTTCACTCGTATCCTGAGCAGGAACCCTTGCAGGTGCTACCATTCCGGGTCAGAGCGGCCCTGGGAGCAATGGATGACTAAGGGGTAACTCCACTTTCCCCAAAGCTCTGAAAGTCCCCAATCAGAGCCTCATCACCCATTGCAGTTTAAAATCATACCCAGGACAAGAGTGGGAATAAACGGGACCTTTTCAGAATGGCAGGCAGTGACTAGTGGGGTACCGCAAGGCTCAGTGCTGGGACCCCAGCTGTTTACAATATATATTAATGACTTGGATGAGGGAATTAAATGCAGCATCTCCAAGTTTGCGGATGACACGAAGCTGGGCGGCAGTGTTAGCTGTGAGGAGGATGCTAAGAGGATGCAGGGCGACTTGGATAGGTTGGGTGAGTGGGCAAATTCATGGCAGATGCAATTTAATGTGGATAAATGTGAAGTTATCCACTTTGGTGGCAAGAACAGGAAAACAGATTATTATCTGAATGGTGGCCGATTAGGAAAAGGGGAGGTGCAACGAGACCTGGGTGTCATTATACACCAGTCATTGAAAGTGGGCATGCAGGTACAGCAGGCGGTGAAAAAGGCGAATGGTATGCTGGCATTTATAGCGAGAGGATTCGAGTACAGGAGCAGGGAGGTACTACTGCAGTTGTACAAGGTCTTGGTGAGACCACACCTGGAGTATTGTGTGCAGTTTTGGTCCCCTAATCTGAGGAAAGACATCCTTGCCATAGAGGGAGTACAAAGAAGGTTCACCAGATTGATTCCTGGGATGGCAGGACTTTCATATGAAGAAAGACTGGATGAACTGGGTTTGTACTCGTTGGAATTTAGAAGATTGAGGGGGGATCTGATTGAAACGTATAAAATCCTAAAGGGATTGGACAGGCTAGATGCAGGAAGATTGTTCCCGATGTTGGGGAAGTCCAGAACGAGGGGTCACAGTTTGAGGATAAAGGGGAAGCCTTTTAGGACTGAGATTAGGAAAAACTTCTTCACACAGAGAGTGGTGAATCTGTGGAATTCTCTGCCACAGGAAACAGTTGAGGCCAGTTCATTGGCTATATTTAAGAGGGAGTTAGATATGGACCTTGTGGCTACAGGGATCAGGGGGTATGGAGGGAAGGCTGGTGCAGGGTTCTGAGTTGGATGATCAGCCATGATCATAATAAATGGCGGTGCAGGCTCAAAGGGCCGAATGGCCTACTCCTGCACCTATTTTCTATGTTTTTTATGTTTCTATGTTTCTAATTTCATGACATATGGCAGTGATATTAAACCTGATTCTGATAGTATCTTGGGTAAATTCTAAATGCCTGGGTATGAATATCTCTGAGGACTTGTCCTGGACCCATTATTGTGAGGAAAGCACGACAGCGCCTCTACTTCCTCAGGAGTCTGCAGAGGGTCAGCATGTCACCAAAAAACTTGGCAGACTTCTTTAGATGTGTACTGGAAAGTGTGCTGACTGGCTGCATTACTTCCTGGTAAGAGAACATCAATGCCTTTGAATGGTAAAGCCTACAAAAGCTAGTGGATTCAGCCCAGAACATAATGGGTAAAATCCTCCCAAACATTGAGCACATCTGCATGAAACAATGCCGTAGAAAAGCAGATTCCTTCATCAAAGATCCTCACCACCCAAGCCATGCTCTTTTCTCACTGCTGCCATCAGGAAGAAGATGCAAGTGCCTCAGGACTCTCACCACCTGGTTCAAGAACTGTTACGACCTCTCAACCGTCAGGCTCTTGAACAAAAGGCAATAGTTACACTCATTTAAGGGCTCTGTCATATTGTTATTTCATGTTTGCTATTTATATCTGCATTTGCAGTTTGCTTACAGTTAACAGTTCCTGTTGTTTACAGTTACTGTTCTATAGATTTGTTAAGTACGCCCACAGAAAAAGAATCTCAGGGTTATATGTGGTGACATGTATGTACTCTGATAATAAATTTTACTTTGAATGTTGACAGTCCATATATTTTCCTTTTTACAATTCACTTTAATCTCTGTTATTCTATACCTGGCACATTATAGTCTGTGCATCAGTTTGAATGATTCAGTGGAACACCAGTAGTTGCAGTATATAATTTTAAAAAGCATCCACTTTTTTCATCAGTTTTTAAAAGTCTGTTTGACAAACAATCCATATAAACAAGCATTTCAAACTCAGTTAAATCCATGGTTTTCACCATCATGCTCTATACAACAAAATTGTAACTATTGTTCATCTCGTATATTACAGTTGTGAGAATTTGATTTGCCTGAAAGTGTCAGCTTCTGTTAATGGTGAGCACTCAATTTAAATTCCGGTTTAAATCTCCAAACATAGTCTTTAGAAAAAAAGATGAACTGGAGTGAAACTATAGCAACTATAAGCAGTCTAATAAGTTACTTTCAATGAGATGATACATGGATTCATCAAAATAATAACCTGTCTTTGATTTTACACTGCTTGGATCGAGTATCATCTTTGACGCAGAATCTGGATATTTGTTATTTATTAAACATCAATCCATATTACAATCTAACAGCAGATGAAAAATGCTCCATGAAAAGGTTGAAAATGTTTTTACTATAAATGCAATATACAAATAAATTATTTTTAAATAAATTTGCACAAGTGTAACTTGCGGGTTATTTGACTAAGATGGATAATCTTACTTTCATTGAATAAATTGCTTCACAACAACAAAAAAGCAAAATAAAAATCAGCAGTGCCTCATTGTTACCAGTATAAAGAATATGTATTTTATGTATTCACCCAGCAGTCAGTCAGAAGCTTGTGGATCCATAGAAACGAAGATTAAATCTAGGCAGTTTTCATTATCAGAAGCAACATTTATCAGGTGAAAAAGTTAACTCCTATGCCCCACTAACCATTTAGTTTAGTATATCACTCTAAAATTAAAACAGAATTGTACAGGGCTCTGTTTCCCTACCCTTTATTCTTTTCTTATCCAACACAAAAACAATCATGGACTTTAACATTGTACAATTTGGCTGTTGCTTTTCCTACACAAGATCAAACACTGATACAAGTTGAGATTGTGAAAACCACAATGTTTTGCTTACAATCAGACATAAGCTTCCAACAACTGATTACCTGGTATACCAGAGACAACTGACAATACCCTCATGATGCCCTTCAAATCAATTGTGCCTCCATTTTAGACTAAGTAAATGGAAAGCATTTAAGATTGCTCTTTAAGCTTCTTGCTGGAAGTATACTCAGTGGTCACTTTATTTAGTACACCTGCACACCTGCTCGTTAATGCAAATATCTGAAGACACACACTCAACTTTCCCTCTGCCATCCGATTTCTGAATGGACATTCAGTTCCTGAATTCTACCTCACTACTTCTTTATTTTTATTTTTGAACTTACTTAATTTAACGATATATACATACATACACATGCAGTTCCAATAAAAAGTTTGTGAACCCTTTGTTTTTCTGCTTAATTACTCATAAAATATGGTCTGCTCTTCACCTAAGTCACAATAATAGCCAAACACAATCTGCATAAACTAATAGCACAGAAACAATTGCACTTCTCATCAACACTGAGTACACCATTTAAACGAACAGAGTTAAGGTTCAAAAAAGTATGTGAATCTCTGGGGTAATGTCTTCTACAAAAGGTATTTGTAATCAGGTGTTCCAATGAACGAAATGAGATTGGAGGTGTGGGTTATAGAGATTCACGACATATGCCGATGAGATTCAACCTGATTCTCACTCTGATTCCGATTTCTAAACAGCCAATCATGTGACAGCAACTCAATGCATAAAAACATGTAGAGGTCAAGAGGTTCAGTTGTTATACAGACCAAACCAGAATGGGGAAGAAATGTGATCTAAATTACTCTGACTATGGGGTGATTTGTAATATTTCAGAAACTGCTGATCTCCTGGGGTTTGCACACATAAGTCTCTTGAGTTTAGTGCAGAAAACGAGAAGCATCCAGAGAGTGGCAGTCTGTGGGTGAAAGTGCGTTGTTATTGAGATAAGTCAGAGGAGAATGGCCAGGCTGGTTCAAGCTGACAAGAAGGTGATGGTAACTAAAATAACCACATGTTACAAACATGATGTGTGGAGGCACACAACAGGTTAAACCTCGAAGGGAGTGGGCTACAGTAGCAGAAGATGTTGCTTATCTAGTTGGTGTGCCTAATACAGTGGCCACTCTGAGTGTAATAACTCATGTTCTTACAATCAGCCAGTACACTGCAAAGTGTAGTCAAATGTTCTACAACCAAAATGTCAATTTTATCAGTAACCAAAGATTAGATTGCTTTATTTCATGTAATTCATTCCCTTTTGATATTGGAGATTAATGTTCATCCAAGATCTCACAAGATTACAACATAATTACTGTACCGAAGAAGGAGGCCATTTGCACCACCTTCCAGGAACCAGAGAAATCTTAATACTCCATTTGGATCAAATTATTTCTTAAATGATTCCAAGTTTGTCTTTACAACACTCTCTGGAAATTTACACCATTTAACTGTGAAATTTACTGTACCAATTTACCGTGAGAATGAATTTCAAATATCAAGTTTGTTGCAGAAGAGGGTTACGACACCTATCCTTGAAGCCCAATTAATTTAACCTATCCACCATATTATCACAATTCAAAATATATTTATTATCAAATTATGTACACAATATACCACTTTGAGTTTCATCTCTTTACAGGCAGCCACAAAACAAAGAAACCCAATCGAACCCATTAAAAATAGACTGTCAAACACCCAAAGGACAGAAAAAAACAAATTCTGCAAACAATAAAAGGTAAGAAAATTACATTCAGAACTGAAGTTCACAAAAGTGAGCTCAGAGCCATAAAACCAGTCACAACCAACACAGAAGCTCATTAGCTGCAGGCCACAGCCTCAAGCCTGATTTATACTTCTACATCAACGCGTCACTGTAAGTACTGCATCACTGCAAAGCCGATGCGGAACCCTACGCAAGAGCCTGCGTTGCTGCGACGCGCACCTCTCCCAAAATGTAACCGTGCGTCGCGGCAACACAGAATGCAACAGCTGTGATTGGTCCGTTTGGTAGCATCACATTTCATCCTACGCTGCAATAGCTTCTCATTGGGCGACTGAAGGGCAGGGAAGGAAATCTGGCTGCAATGCTTTCCATAAAGCTTTACAGACCTCCGAAATTATGGAGGACACATTTCGCTTTTATGAAAAAAGGTGCTCGCTTCTTGTTTACCCCAAGAAAGACTACCATGACTATGAAGCCTTGTGCGGGCAGGTGAGTGCGCATGCGTGACGTGTGCGAATTGCAGAGCGACGCAGACACACCAACGCACAAGTATAAATGCTCACAACGCGCGTAGGCCACTTGCGGTGTCCAGTTAACGCAGAAGTATAAATCAGGCTTCAGTTCAGTGCAGAGACCAGTAAACCTTGTGAACAGGGAGATGAACACCAGCCAGTCCCTCCCTCCCGCCCCGACATCCTGACCTTTTCGATCTGACCCAGTGCTTAAATCAGCCATTCCTCACTCTCAGACCCATACCCTACCACTTCAATAAGCTCTCAAGATCAGGATCTGCCACCTTGAATCAGCCAACACTCAACCTTTGCAATTCGGTCCGGCACGTAAATCGGTCAAATCTCGGCTTGCTCCTCACTCTCAGGCCTGAGCCGTCGCTTCAAATCACCTCCAAATCCACCTTAGCAGCCAAACAATTCAATTCAAACCAACATTCCAGGGCATTTTTCCCCTTCTTCTTGAACTATGCATATACACCTATGATTCTGTGGCTAAATATAGTTCCAAAGCTGTATTTAAGTTGGCTGATGACACCACTGATGATGCCACAAAATCTGCATTGGTTGCTTCCAGATATTTGAATCTCACTCTCACCCATTTCCTCTTCCTTAACACCGCCCAGTTCCACTCTGCCTCAACATACATTTCTGAAACATTTACCCATGTCTTTGTTATCACTAGAGTTATTGGATTTCGGGCCATTATCTTTCATTCTACAGTCACACAGCATGAAAGCAGACCTTCAGTCCAACTAGTCTATGCTGACTGTGTTGCCAAGTGAGTTAGTTCCATTTGCCCACATTAGATTATTAGCTCTCGAGGCCTGAATTGTGACAAGTTACAAGTTTACTCAGGTCACAAAACACGAGGCTCCTTGTGAGGGCACCATTAAAACCTCAAAGGATTTTTTTTTAACGCAGTTTCTAGAGATTTGCAACAACTACATGTTTAGTATGTGCAATCAAAATCAGAGAAAACAGTTGGTTAAAAGTGGCAACGTTAGAAATGGGTTTAAACAAGCGACTTTCAGTCTTGTTTCAAGACCAGGCAGTGTGTACATGTTTGTGTACAGCAAATGAGAAAACTTAGGCATACCTTTTTACACACTGAAGGAGGATGACAAAGAAGCACTATGGAGACAGTAATGAAAAAAAATTTAAGGTAGGTTCACTCAGGGCACAGTTCTGAAATACAGGCGGGAAGCAATCCCACAGAAATTGACACAGAGCATGATCATCACCTTCTTCATGGCAAAGTCATTTGGATTCAAAGCAAGCTTGGCAAGAAACCAATAGACTAAGCAATTGCCCAAAAGCCATAAGGTTGCAGATCATCTGATTAAAATTACGAGACCACTTGCATGAAATGTTGTAGAGTCATTAGAGCATTACAACGCTACAACCCAATAAGTCCATGCCAACAGTGGTACGCACAAGGCTGGTCTCAAATTCTTACATTCATACAACTCTAAGTCCCTTGGCCTTGGGAGTTACAGGAGTTCTTTGGCTTCATTCAGCCTGCTCTTTCAAGATGGCCCACTGTCACGGGGTGAGTATAAAGACGGTGATAAAAGTTACCAACAAAGACAGTAGATGCAGTTTCCTAAGAAAGTTAAAAGGCAATAGGGAGCTCGATGATAAGCAGCTAGGTTTAAAACACAAGAGAATCTGCAGATGCTGGAATCCAGAGTAACACCCACAAAATGCTGGAAGAACTCAGCAGGTCAGGCAGCATCTATGGAAAGGGAATAAACAAATCCTGATAAAGGGTCTCAGCCCAAAACACAAACTGTTTATTACCCTCTGTTGATGCTGCCTGACCTGCTCAGATTGTTCAGCTATAGTTAAGGTCTTCTTCAGAAGACAAACAGATGTTAGGCCAAAACCAGAGACTGAAAAGCTGACCAACTTAGACAGCCAAGGTCTACGGTGGGGAAAATATGTAACATTGAACAGAAAAGTGATAATGCCGAATGCAAGCTGTAATGCAAGATGCTAACATCACCAAAGAGTACATCTCTTGGGTCATAGAGAACATTAGCAGCATGTTTCAAAAGCAGGAGCTTACAATTGGAACATGCTGCTAATATTCTTGGGTATCTGCCAGCAGGAGTTGTGCACATGTACTTAACTGCAGGGCAGCAAGAAAAAATTCTTGCAAACAGTATTAGTGAGATTCAGATGCAGGTATCATGCATTACAAGATGGAAAGGCATACCTGCAGGACAAAGTATCAAGCATGCCAGAAAATTGGCAAGTCGGCCCAGGGGGACAGTAGCCCAAGTTCAGAATGTATTTTGAATATTTGAGCAAAAAACAAACAGTACTCAATTAGTCAGGCAGCATCTATGGAGGAAAAGGAATAATCAACATTTTGTGTCAACCATTCCAGTCCAGATATAGGGTCTTGACCTGAAACGTTGACCATCTCCACAGATAGTGCCTGATCCACTGAGTTCCAGCAGCAACTTGATTTTACTCCAGATTCCAGCATCTGCAGTCCCTTGGATGTTGATTACCACTTTCGGATACTGGGATCGGTCACAATTCTTGACAGCAAGCAGTTTGAGGGTGAGTCTGCAATCTGTTTGGATAGCCTCAGCTAACCAGGCAACAGCTGTGCCTCGGCAAGGATCTACAGATAAATTTTAAGACAGAAAGTTCTGCACAGGGTACTGTGTCAAGGTCACTGTAACTAAGCTCTGGGGAATGAGACTGTAAAAGTCTTGGACAAGAGTCTGAGCTCCACTGGATTTCTGTTGTTTACTGAGTAACTAGAAGGGCTGAATCCAGCTCAGATTCAACTGGATGACTTAAAACTGTATTTAGGGATTCATCTTTGAGTCTGAATGGATATGCCACAGCCGTCACTGACTTCGTTAAAATCTATGTGGATGAGTGAGTGCCTATGAGAACTTACTGTACATACCCAAATCAAAAGCTGTGGATGAACCAGGAGGCTCGTGGTCTGCTGAGGGCCAGATCCATGGCATTCCAATCTGGTGACCCAGGTCTATACAAAAAAAAGTACAACTCAAGGAGGTCTGTTTTAAGAGTTAACGATCAATTCCAAAATAGGTTGGAGGCGAAATCAGATGCATGTCAACTCTGGAAGGGTTGCAGGCCATTACTTCCTACAAAGTGAAACATAACACCATGAATGGCACTGATGCTTCAGTCCCAGATGAGCTGAATGGCTTTTGTGCTCGCTTTGAAAGGGAGAATAAAACTACAACTATGCGGATCCCTGCAGCACCCACTGACCCTGTGATCTTTGTCGTGGAGGCTGACGTCAGGTTGTCTTTCAAGAGGGTGAAGCAGGCCCCAAGGGAGTACCTGGCAGAGTTCTGAAAACTTGGGCCAACCAATTGGTGGGGTGTTCAAAGACATTTTCAATCTCTCGTTGCTACAGACGGAAGTTTGCACTTGCTTCAAAAGTGCAACAATTATACCAGTACCCAAGAAAAGCAGGGTGAGCTGCCTTAATGGCTATTGTCCAGAAGCACTTACATCTGTGGTGATGAAGTGCTTTGAGAGATTAGTTTAGGATGAGAATTAACTCCCTTCTCAGCACCTGGAACCACGGTGTTTGCCGATCACCATAATAGGTCTACAGCAGACATCACCTCACTGACTCTTCACACGGCCTTGTATCACCTGGACAATACAAATACCTATGTCAGGATGCTGATTATTGACTACAGCTCAGTACTTAACACAATCATTTCTACAGTTCTGATCAAAAAGTTCCAGAATCTGGGCCTCTGTACTTCCCTGTGCAACAGGCTTCCCTTACTTCCTAACAGGTAGGCCACAATCTGTAGGGATCAGAAATAACATCTCCACCTCACTGACAATCAGCACTGGCACACCTCAGGGATGGATGCTTAGCTCACTGCTCTACTCTCTCTACACCCATGACTGAGGTACAGCTCAAATGATATCTATAAATTTGCTGATGATACAACCATTGTTGGCCAAATTTCAGATGGAAATAAGAGAGCATACAGGAGTGAGATATATAAGCTAATTTGAGTAGTTTGCTACAACAACTTTGTACTCAACATCAGTAAGACCAAAGAACTCATTGTGGACTTCAGAAAGGGTAAGACAATGGAACACACACCAGTCCTCACAGAGGGATCAGAACTGGAAAGAGTGAGCAATTTCGAGTTCTTCAGTGGCAATATCTCTGAGGATCTAACCTGGTGTCAACATATCGATGCAATCACAGAGAAGGCACAGCAGTGGCTATATTTCATTAGGAGTTTGAGAAGGCACTCAAATTTCTACAGATGTACCGTGAAGTGCATTCAACTGGCTGCATCACCATCTGGTATGTGGAGGCTACTGCACAGGATCAAAGTGAGCTGCAGAGTTGCAAGTCAGCACTAGCATCCTTAGTATCTAGGACATCTTCAAAGAGCGATGCCTCAAAAAGGCAGCGTCCATCATCAAGAACCCCATCACCCAGCTCACGCCTTGTTCTCATTGCTATCATCAGGAAGGAGATACAGAAGCCTGAAGGCACACACTCAACAACTCAGGAACAGCTTCTTCCCCACTGCCATCCGATTTCTGAATGGACATTGAACCCATGAGCACTACCTCAATACTTCTTGATTTCTATTTTTACGCTGCTTATTTAACTAATATATATATCACTCCACCACTGCATCATGGCTGATTACTTATCCCTTTCAATCCCATAATACCTATTCTCCCCATAACCTTTGTCACCCTGACCAATCAAGGAACTATCAACCTCCACTTTAAATATACCCAATGACTTAGCCTCTACCGCCATCTACCCACAGATTCACTAACCTCTGGCTAAAGAAATACCTCCTCGTCTCTGTTTTAAATGGATATCTCTCTATTCTGAGTCTGTGCCCTCTGGTCCTAGACACATCCACTTTAGGAAACAACCTCTCCACATCTAATCTATCTAGGCCTTTCAATATTTGATAGGTTTCAGTGAGATTCCCCACACTCCACCATTCTTCTAAACTCCAGCAAATACAGACCCAGAGCCATCAAGCACTCCTCATATGTTAATCCTTTCATTCCCAGAATCATTCGCATGAACCTCTTCTGGGCCCTCTCCAATGTCAACACATCTTTTCTTAGATAAGGAGCACAAACTGCTCACAATTGTCCTAATGTGGTCTAATCAATAAAGGGGTAGCATTATATCCTTGTTTTTGTACTGTATTCTAATGCTCTCAAAATGAATGCTAACAATGCATTTGCCTTCTTTACCACCAACTCAAACTGCAAGTTAACCTCGAGGGATTTCTGCACAAGGACTCCCAAGTGCCCATGCACCTCTGATTTTTGATTTTCTCTCCATTTAGAAAATAGCCTATGCCTTTATGCCTGACCATACACTTCCCTACACCATATTCCATCTGTAATTCCTTTGCCCATTATCCCAGTCCATCCAAGTCCTTCTGCAGACTCCCTGCTTTCTCAACACTATCTGCTCCTCCACCTATCTTCATGTCGTCCACAAAGTCATCAATTCCATCGTGCAAATCATTGACATATAATGTGGAAAGCGGTCCCACACCAACCCCTGTGAAACACCACTAATCACTGGCATCCAACCAGAAAAAGCCCCCTTTATACCCACTCTCTGCCTCCTGCCAGTCAGCCAATCTTCTATCCATGCTCGTATCTTTCCTGTAATACCATGGGCTCTTATTTTGTTAAGCAACTTCATGTGCGGCACCTCTGGAAATCCAAGTAAACAACATCCATGAATCTCAAAGAGTTCCAACAGATTGTCAGGCAGAATATCTCCTTTGGAAAACCATGCTGATTTTGGTATATTTTATCATATGCCTCCAAGCATCCTGAAACCTCATCCTTAAAACAGACTATAATATCTTCTCCCAACCACTGAAATCAGACTAACTGGGTATAATCTCCTTTCTTTTACCTCCCTCCCTTCTTAAAGACTGGAACAGAATTTGCAATTTTCCAGTCCCCTGGAACCATTCCAGAATCCAGTGATTCTTGACACATCATTACTAATGCTTCCACAATCTCCTCACCTACCTCTTTCAGAACCCTGGGATACAAGTCCATCTGATGCAGGTGACTTATCTACCTTCAGACCTTTCAGCTTCCCAAGCAGTTCTTCTTAGTAATAAAACTACACTCACTTCTCTCCCCTGACACTCAAAAATATCTGGCATATTGTAAGTGTCTTCCACAGTGAAGACTGATGCAAAATACTTCTTAAGTTCATCCGCCATTTCTACCTCACCAGCATCATTTTTCAGCGCACAATATCAACTCTCACCTTTTTTTTTTACTCCTTATTTATCTGAAAAAACTTTGTGTATCCTCCTTTATAATATTGGTTAGCTTACCTTCATATTTCGTCTTTTCTCCCCTTATGCCTTCTGATGGTTTTTAAAAGCTTCCCAATCCTCTAACGATCCCCTAATTTTTGCTACATTGTGTGTCATCTCCTGCTTTTATACTGTCTTTAGCTACCCTTGTCAGCCACAGTTGCCTCATCCAAGATTAGAAAATTTAATCTTTGGGATGTACCTATCCTGTGTCTTCCAAACTGCCCCTAGAAACTCTACCCATTGCTGTTCTGCCATTATCCCTGCCAGTGTTCCCTTCCAATCAACTTTGACCACCTCCTCTCTCAAGCCTCTGTAATTCCCTTTACTCCACTATAATATTGTTACATATGACTTTAGCTTCTCCCTCTCAAACTGCAGGGTGAATTCTATCATATTATGATCAGGGTTCCTTTACCTTGAGCTTCCTAATTAAACCTGGTTCATTGCACAACACCAAATCCAGAATCACCTTTCCCCTAGTGGACTCAACCACAAACTGTTCTAAAAAGCTATCTTGTAGACATTCTACAAATCTCTTCTCTTGGGATCAGCACCGACCTGATTTTCTCGATCTCCTGCATATTGAAATCCCATAAGACTATCATAACATTGCCCTTTTTACATGTCTTTTCTATCTCCCATTGTAATTTATATCCTACCTCCTGGCTACTGTTCGGAGACTCATCAGGGTATTTTCACCCTTGCAGTTTCTTAACTCTACCCACAAAGATTCTACATCTTCCAAATCTATGTCACCTCATTCTAAGGGTTTGATTTCATTTTTTTTTGAACCAAAAGAACTACCCCACCACTACTGCCTTCCTGCCTGTCTATTTGATATAATGTCCTTAAGTTCCCAGCTATGATTCAGTGATGCCCACATCATATCTGCCAATCTTTAACTGCACTACAAGATCATCTACCTTATCCTATATACTGAGTGCATTCAAATGTAGCACCTTCAGTCCTTATTCATCACCCTTTTTGATTTTGCCCCAGTATTATTCAACTCATCCCACTGATTGCAAATTTGCCCCATGAACTGCCTGTCCTTCCTCACAGTCTTACTACATACTGCATCTACTTGTATATCAACTGCCCCATCCTCAGCTCTGTCAATCCAGTTCCCAAATCCCCTGCCAAATTAGTTTAAACCCTTCCCAACAGCCCTAACAAACCTGCCCAAAGGATATTGGCCCCTCTCAGGTTCTGGCGTAACCCATCCCTTTTGTACAGGCCGTACCTTCCCCAGAAGACATCCCAAAGATCCAGAAATCTGAAACCTTGTCCGCTGCACCAATTTCTCAGCCATGCATTAATCTGCCAAATTATCTGATTCTTACCCTGATTGATGTGAGACACAGATAGCAATCTAGAGATCACTACCATAGAGGTCCTGCTTTTCAGTTTTCTATCTAACTCCCTATATAGTCTCTTCAGGACCTCTTCCCTTTTCCTACCTACGTCAGCGGTACCAATTTGTACCATGACTTTGGGCTGCTCACCTTCCACCTTTAGAATACTGTGGACCTGATCAGAGCCATCCAAGACTCTGGCACCTGGGAGACAACATACTATCTAGGTGTTTTTTTTACGTCCACAGAATCTCCTCTAACTACGGACTTGAAGAAGGAGTGCTTTGTGCTACAGAAGTTAAGAATTCTGAAGATCCCTTATGGGATATTACACCAGTCCTAGATTTTGATGTCAGATTAATACAGTGTAGACAGAGTCCAGAAGACACTGAACTTGTGAGAATTTAACACAGCTTAGTTGATGATTTTCTAACTTCAACTAGACAGCTGGAGGAAGGAAAAGGGTTAGTTTCCATAGGAAGTTATGATGCAAAATATGATGACTAGGCTCACAAATAAAGTTAGAAAAATTTACAATCAATCCTAATGTATAACTCTAACTAGTGGTCGCCAACCTTTTTAAGCCCAAGATCCCCTACCTTGGCCTTAGTGAAAGGCAAGATCTACCCACTAAATCACTTAGAGAAAAAGCAACTCAGATTGTACTTCCAACTTGAGGCCTTTTATTTGGGCTAATTGTATTGAATTACATAAAATGCTTTTGTCAAACTTTCAAATTAATTCAACCAAGAAAACACTGTAACTAGCATATCAAACAGGCCATAGCTGTCTTTAAGCATATTACAATACTTCATACCTTTTGTAGTAACTTCTACTTTGAAAAAGGACCACTCGACAACTTCATGTCCAAAGGAACAACTTTATCTGGGGTGGCAAAACCAATGTGGCAGAGGGGCTTACACACACATGCGCAGAAAAGACTGGAAGTAAAACCCCGCAACTCCGGAAACAACCTCTGGTTACAAACAGCTTTCCATAGCAGGAGTATTGCTATATTACCATTATCCTAATTGGTATTAACTTATCTTTATAATGCACACATTACAATACTTCTCCCCCTTTAAATTCCAACGTTTCCCAAAGGTAAAAGAACTGGGAAACAAAAAACAGTGGTGTAATTATCTTGCGTACCTCTGAAACTTATACTAGTGTCTCAGTAACAGTTTACCAATACAAAACACCTGAAAAACTTGGCAGATTCAACATTCAGTCTAACAAAGGAAACTGTCCATTCAAATATTCAGTCTGTCTGGAGGTTTGCGAGGGTGCTGTGCTGCAACAGATGAAAATTATGAAATCTAAGTACAGGAGCTGTCTTACTGACAGACACCTCACAGACTGGCTCAAACTGGCTGTCTGTAGTTATGAGCCAAATTTCAGGGAACTAGCAGAAAGTATTCAGCCCCAGGCCCCAGTCATCACACTGTGTGCAACAGTAAATTTTTATTCATTTATTTTTCGTGTTGAAATAAAATTAAATAATGAAACACAGAACTAAAGGTGTTGTAATGTGAGCATTATAAAAATAAGTAATACTAATTATGATAATATTTCCGGGTTGCGGGGTTTTACTTCCGGTCTTTTCTACCACGGTGCATGGCAGGGGAGCTACACATATGCGCACTGGGCAGCAAAAACGGAACTAAAACCCAGCAACCTGGAAACAATCTCTCTTTACAAACAGCTTTCAGTAGCGGAAGTATTGCTATATTACCATTATCCTAATTAGTATTACTTATTTTTATAATGCTCACATTACAACAGTATTTGCGTATTTATTTTCCAGTTTTTCGGGATCTACTGGGAAAGTCTCAAAGATCGACTGGTTGGCGACCACTACTCTAACTCCTTAAGTATTCATGTGTTATTCGCCTAAAGTTTAATTGATGGTTAGAACTATACCTGTGGTTATAAATAATTAAGATAGTACAGGATGTGAAATTAATTATCTATTTGGAGAAGTGATTAACAGGATCAATATCTCTAAAGGACACGTGCTTAGCTTAGACCCTCATGTTCACTTTGTGGTCTAAAGGACCAAGAAAATTTAGTACATTTATTTGTTTGAATTTACTAGGTATATACAGTATATGCATCTTTAAATAATTGGTTAACTGCATAATTGGACATGTAAATAGTTAACCAATGGTATTCAACATGGAAATAATAATTGATGTGTTATTTTGAGGAGGATGCATTGTAGTATGAGTGAATATACCTTTACAAACTCTGTACCAGGACTTTTGACATCTTATCAGCTACTGCTGTGAGTTGAGGCAGTAGCTGAGTTTAAAAAGGATATTTTAGATGTGTTCGTATTACTTGCATGGCAATACCAAAGAACCGACAGCTTGTTATTTGTTTCCTATAGTGCATTAGACCTTCTTCAGCCATAATCTTTGCTTACTTATCTACAATGACCCAAGCTATGCAACAACACAAATTTTCAAATACCTATATGACCTTACCATATCCCTAATCTCCTTCTCAATCTCATGTACACCCCAGATTGTAATGACTCCACCACTGGGAAACATTCCTTCATGTTACGTCCTAAATCTCTAGAACTCACTCCCTCAAGCCCTCTGCCTCTCCATTTGTGTTCATGAAGGACAGTGCTTATAATTTTTGTGACTTATTGTCTACTTTTTTTTAAAACACAGAATTCCTCTGATTCACCATGGAATATTTCTTATATCAAAAGTTATTACAGTTACAAATATCTTATTTTGTTTAAAGCCTTGCGGTCTGTAGACACAATTCTCAAATTTCAATGACCTAATTCTCAACTTTATACATCATTCTTGAAAAGGGTTGCTTTTAATATCTCAATATTCTTGTCTACAATTTTTAAACTCATACCAACCCATTTGAATTTTTGTTAACTATTACAAAATTGAATAGTTGGATTTACTGCTACATCCCTTGACCTTATTAAATCTATATGATATCAAGTAACATGTCTAGCAAGGAGGCTTCCAAACTAAGATTTAGAACAACTTTGTCTTTATTAGTACTCAAATTACTTAGATGTGCTAATGTACAATAAATATCCAGTAACTCCACATGACACTCATTACTTGAATTTAAGTACCATCTGTGTGAGATTATCTGGCAAAACTCACTCCAATGAAAGTTATAATCTCCAAATTCCAAACTCAAGAGTCTCTCTTCTGTAATAGTTGTTCCTGGGTTATCACCAATAATGTCCTTGATGGTCTCTCTTTAATATCCTTTCTTCTGATCTTCTTGAAGTTCAGTGACTTATCCCATGCCCATACCACGAGGCCATTCATTCAAAGATGGGTTGAACAGCATAAATTTATTCCACTGTTCCTTTTTCTAACATTAATTTAGCAAACTAGGGCCCCAATGAGGTTGAGCAACCCTTCACAAATTAGTTAGATTACTGAGTGGCTGTCTGGTTCCACTTTTACTTTCTAGCAGGCTACAAAGTTCATGTAAAAAATTACTCCTTTTCCCAGAATTCATCTGAAATTGACTTTTTTTTTTCCTATTTATACTCAAAGGCATAGTTGTTAGTCATACAGCTACACATCTCTTTTAGGCTGCCAGCCTTGAAGTTTTCCTCCATTCTCCAATGAAATGTATGTTCCTTGTCTTGTTTGTCCTCAGGGGTTTCCACTGGATTATCCTATGGATAATTTCAACAAATTATACTCACAGCAACCCTGTCCTCAGCCTGTCAGAGACATGTTTCTACCCTATCCATTCCTCCACCAACTTCACTGCAATTACCTCTTTCCCAGTTCTGATAATAGGTCTTTGACACAAGATATTAACTGTTTCTTTTTCCATAGATGCTGCTAACTGCTGAGTATTTCCAGTGTTTTGTTTTATTGCAAGGCAAGACGTCACTACAATTAAAAAAAAGTAAGGTTTCAAATTCCTAAATATTTTAAGAAATTTTCAAAAACCGACCACGCATTTACAGTAATTTTTCTTTTAGCTGTTTCAGATTTATAGTAATATCACACCCACTTCACATCACTCTGTTGAACTAGGTCTGGAATTAATTAAAGATGTATGTCATGTGGAGCATAAAAAATATATGAGGCAATGCCTGAAGCTGTCTTGTTTTCATTTGAGAATGAAAGGTTTGAAATTTATTTTGCTCTGTAAAGTTAAATTCATAACTCATCTATGATCCTATGTAATATGATTATGAAAATCACAGAAAAGGTAACATTCTCACAACATGACAAGTCTACTTGCAAGAACATTATTTAGCAATATGTGATCTTCTGCAGCTCCATGTTACTTCATAAATAAGAGGTATCACTGCTGTTTTATCCAGTTCCTCATTTATAAATTGTAAATGCTAGAATTATTTAAAATGATAGAATTACTTAAATTGATAAGTGAGGCAGCCTGCAAAATTATTTTTATTTTCTGGAAACTAAAATATTTCAGAATGAAACAATGGTATGTGAAATAAAAAAAACAAAGTTTAGAGTAAAATTAAAAACTTCTCCCCACAGATTTTTCATGGCTTTATGAAACAGAAGCAGAAAATAGCATCTCTTTTTTTTTGTTTCTATTTCACACAGCCGGTGGCTTGTGAACAAGACATAGCTTGTAAAACTGGAGTTGTTTCTTTAATTCAGATATAATTCTAATAGAACTGCATAAATCTGTTTCCCAGAGAAATCATGGTTCTCACAACTTTGAGATCTAATCTATACTTAATCTAGAAAAATAGCTTCTACACATAAAATACTTACCTTGGGCCTCAAGATCACCTTCAATATAAAACTTGGTTTAATTGTAACTTAAAATAATAAATATAATTCATTTCAATGGGAACTCTTAGATGCTATAATTGCAGGAATCAACAGTAGGAGATGCTCTATCAAAGGTCTGAGCTTAGGGAATAGAAGTGGAATGTACTTTTGTACAGAAAACATGTATAAATCATCTAGGTTGTCAAAGACGGAAAGCAATTCTGAAGTGGCACCAAATTAACATTCTAACAGAAACCCATACCTTACTTCTAGTCAGATGTTCTTTACCTGCCCTTCTGAAATTGCACAGATAGAAAGAAACAGAATACAATTTCAGAGCATTTTTGAAAGTGTACAGGAAAAATAAAATGCAAATACAGTTCAAAATTAAACCATTTGTCCCAAATGATTTATGTCAATGTTTTTGTTTCAAATGCCACATTTACTTATTTAACAAAATAACACATTCTATTCTTTCTCTAACTTCCCCTTCAGTGATATAGATTGCTTCTATGTCTTATAATTTAGGCCATTTAGTATGCTCCACCATTCAATCATGGCTGATTCATTTTTTCCTTTCAATCCCGTTCTCCTGACTTCTCCATGTAACCTTTGACGCCTTTACTAAACAAGAACCTATGAAAATCAGCTTTAAGTATATTCAATGACTTGGCCTCCACAGCATATCTGAGACAATGAATTGCATAGATACTCTACTCCATGGCTAAATAAATTCCCCCTCATCTTAGTTCTGAAATGTCCTTTTATTCTGAGGTGTGCCCTCTGGCCATAGTCTCCCTCTACTCTATCCAGGCCTTTCAAAACTTGGGAGATTTCAATAAATTTCACCCCCACCCCTATCCTTCTGAATTCCACTGAGGATGGGCTCAGGGAAATAGGTATTGCTATACAGGTTATAACAATACCCATTTCTGAAAGGGAAGAAAGTTCTACCAGACTTATTGAAGACGATGTCTATAACACAATTTTATATTTCCTATAAGTGAAATAATCTTCAGAAAATAAATTTGCATCATTGCTAAACTTGAAATGGATGAAATAAAGGGTGAATATACAAGAGCCTATGATAAATGCTTATTATTCCACACCATAGCAACTCATTATCTTCTGCACTGATGGATGGTGTGTTAGATATCTATTGCTTAGCTGGAGCTTTCCATTCAAAAGGAAAATAATTTATGTTTTAGAAACCTCTTTTAAGAACAGGAGCAGGTTATTGGGCCCCTTGAGTCTTCAATGAGATAGATGATGGTGGATCAGTGGACTCAACTCCATCTGCCCACGTATATCCCAAATATAATTCTGATAAATCAGCCATGTACACTTTATAAGGTCAGTATGTCACTTATGACCAAAGCCAAGTGCTGCTCACAGTAGCCAAGGTTTGTTTTAACTAAACTATAATTTCCAAGTCTTTGTACTCCAGACCTCTGAACATAATAAAAGCTGAAGTGCAGATCTTTATATGTTTTAATATCTGTTCTTATTCCTACATTTTACTGCCAGTCATTTGATTTCACATCGTATCATAAACAGTAATTTGCATTCACTCCATGGTCTTCAAATTTAGCTTATAATCCCTCATAGCAGACCTTATCAAATCACTTCTGGAAGTCCACACATATAACATTCATTGGTATTCTCATCACTTAAAAAAAATTGGCTTACAATTTGTACAGAACCAAAGTCTGGACTTGAATAGCCTCTTGTCTCTTTGTGGAATAATTCCAATGGTTCCAATCCAAAGGTCTTTCCTGTAAGTGCCAATTTGATATGAAAACCCCATGTGATTGTCTGCATGGGTTATCAAGTCAAGGTAATTAGAGAAAAAGGAGTTCCAGATCTTAATTTTTTTTAAAGTTTCTTACACCCCCATCTATATTTTTGCTCATAATTTTGAATGTATCCCTGATCCTAAAACATTTACCAATGAGAATAGCTTCTACTTATCCAGATAAAATGTTATGTTCACGTCTATAGGATCCCCTCTTAACTTTGAACTTCCAGGAGAATAATTACAATTTCTCCAGTTAAACTCTCAGCCAAAAACCTAATGCCCTGGAATTACTCTGGCACATCTTTCCTGGATATTCTCTAGGACCTTCACAACATTTTTAAAACGTGGTAGTCAGAATTATTTGCATTTGTCTATTTGTGGATATAAAACCAGTTTTTTTTTACCTCAACCTCTTGATTTGTACTTTCTTTCTATTTACCATATGCAGAATCCCATATGCTTTCTAACCCCACTGTCAACGTCTTGCCATTTTCAAAAACATACGCACGCACATCCACAATCTTTACAACAATGCCATTTATTCTATAGTGTCTGCCAGAATGTGTCAAGAAAATTCATCTGGCACAACCTACCTCTTATAAATTTATGCTAGATCGCCCCCCACCCCATTACTAATCAAATGAAAATTCTGAAATTTAAACCCCTCATTAAATGTGCATAATTTTCCTGTCAAGGTAGTAGTTCTCATCTACTACCTTAAAATCCTGGATGATTCTATGGATGCATGTTTTTGTCATTATTTTCTTCATAATCACTGGTTTGCTTGTACTAATTGTAATGATTTTTTTCTCTATAATCTATAAGAAAATAATTATTCCATCTGTTCACTGTTTCATTACAATGGCGTGTTTTTTTTAAGGCCAACTTGGCTTTTAATGATCCCCTCCCCCCTTCCTAATGTACTTATTCAAAAACTGCTAAAACACTTGCCAGTTTTTCAACTCTTTTTGTAGTTTGTATTTTGTTTATCCTTTCTTCTTCTTAGCTTGAGTAAATGTTGTTCAATACTTGGGACCACCTTCCAGTAGAATAATTGAGTAAAATGAACAATACTTGGGAAACAGCTCAGTAAAGCTTGATTGCTTGAATATGACCTTATTTATATAAGAGTACTATAATGCAAGACAATTAAAGGATGTACAAAAAAAGTTCAGCTTGGCTTTGAAATACATGAAGCTTCAAGTATAACAAAATGTCTTTGGAGTGCCTCAGCCTGGGAAAATATTACCCCAGTTGTTCAAGACAGCATAATTTATTCGTAGCAGAAAAATTGCCTTGTGTGTAATCACAAACAAGAGAAAATCTGCAGATGCTGGAAATCCAAGTAACGCACAAAATGTTGGAGGAACTCAGCAGGCCTGGCAGCACCTATGGAAAAAGAGTATAGTCAACATCTCGGGCCGAGACCCTTCATCAGAAATGTGTAAAGCAGTTATTACATTTTCCAGAAACCAAATGGTAAAGAAAAGATAAAAGTCAGGTGGTTGGGCCAGATAAGGTGCTTATTATCTGAATAGAGAACTAAAGGCTTCATTAAATACAGACAGTAAGAGACCAGATGTACTAAATATTCTCAAAACATTTGTGGTCAACTATTGTTTAATTTGTTGATTTTATGAACTTTCACATTATTAACTGGAACACCAAAATAGCACAGGCTGAAAACAAATAACCTTGATAGCAATTTGCTTTGGATAATCCAGTGGTCTGTAACTCTAACATCAAACATCTATCACTAACCATATATGGAATTTTCTCAAACCGCATTCTTATCTCTTAAGGAAGTGTAGATTGGTTCTGCATCATAAGGTCCCTTTGGCACATTTCCTACTGGTTTATTAATTAACAAATGATAACTATAGAGAGAATCCATATAATGGCAAGGAGGCAGTCAAACCAAGAATCTTTGCAGTCGTTTTCTGTTCTCTTTCACTTGGGACACTGTATTGAACTTGATCATACTAGAGATTGCTTTTAGATTAAAGTTCACAATTCACTAAGCAATGGAGTGAATGTGGTTCATTCCAAAATATAAAATGGTTTGCTTCCTTTCTCAATATACAAGAATATTAAATTGAACTTAGTAAATGAGACAGACCAACTGCAATAGCCCATTTGACATAATGGACAACAGCTTCTTAAACTATGGTAATAATTACCAAACACACAAACCAAAACATCCAGGAACGGAAAGCCACCCAGTGACATCAACACAAAGCTAGTAACGGCAGGCTTAATTCACAACATCTTACCTTACTCCACGCATCCCAACTATTACATAAAGTGGCAAAATATTACACCTCCAGATTACTATTAAGCCAGCCAATGGTGTAGTAGCATCCACAGCCAACTTTGAGACCAGTTTGAATTTGGCCGGCTCCTTGCATGATTTCCACCCGTGCTGGGTTGAGCACTGAGCTAGCAAAGCGGCCTCATAAAATGCAGTCCAAAATGCTAAAGAAATGACAAGACTGTCTCCCAGTGCACCACAAGGCACAGAAAGGAACAGCAACAATAAAAGATCACTGTTACGGCATATTCTGGGGTTATGAAATATAGCCAATATTAATTTCAACAGCAACCAGTCTTCAGAGCTGAATATGGATTGTAGATTAAATTTTTCATGCATCTCAGAACAATGGCCTTCCTGGAGCTGCATTTTGGGTTTCATTGCAGACCAAGAAACACCCCATTGACCTGAGATACCTGCATATGCACAAATAAAGCTCAGAGACAGTGGTGATTAACATTCATTGTGGGTATGCTGGTGTGAAGACCTGGGTGTCTGAAAACTATATGCAACTCAAAGGAAGCATTTTGAATGCATTACAACTATAAAAATTGTCTTGTTGTCACCTTTGTTTTCTAACATCTAAAAGTGTGATGCAATATTGGGTCAGGGAGCCTCTGTCCAGTGTGCCTCCAAATACTTTTAGCTTGTGTGTGCCAAATAAAGACTTTTATACTACCAGCAGTATGTCTCTCTAGTGGCTTTTGTTGACAGTCATAACAATTACAGACACTAGAATTAAGGACACCCATAGTTACAAAGAAGTTTACATATTATTATTAAATTCAAAGTCTGACATATGTACCCATGTTTATTCCTGTGAACAGCAGAACGCGTTTCATCTCTCTCCCCTTTAAGCAATTGCTCTTCCTTCTCAGTCTTTTGTGTTTTTGATACCATTCCTTACAATACTGTAGAAACATGATTATGATAGAGAAACTGTGTAAAATCAATGGACAGGAAAGGTTTAAATGGATATGAAACAAATGCAAGCAAATGGGATGAGCTTTAGATGGGCATATTTACAGCAGGACCAGTTTGGCTCAAGGGCCTGTTTTTGTGCTGTATGACAATACTCAGAATGTAACACTTCCAAGTAGGTGATGAGTTTGAGGCAAATTGCATAGATGAATTTAGGAAAACAGCTTTCTAGATGAGATTAGATTAAGGCTGGGAAGATGCTTCTATATACTATAAACACCACTGTAGACGTTGGGCCAAAAGTTGCGATTTCTGATTGAGGTAACTTCAAATATCAATGAAACAGTTTACACCATTTGAACTTTTAACTGTGCATCCTGGGACAATAGACAATAGGTGCAGGAGTAGGCCATTCAGCCCTTCGAGCCAGCACCACCATTCACTGTGATCATGGCTGATCATCCACAATCCGTACCCTTTTCTTGCCTTCTCCCCATATTCCCTCACTCCACTATCTCTGAGAGCTCTATCTAACTCTTTTTTGAAAGAATCCAGAGAATTGGCCTCCACTGCCTTCTGAGGCAGAGCATTCCAGAGAACCACAACCCTCTGTGTGAAAAAGTTTTCCTCAACTCCGTTCTAAATTGTCTACCCCTTATTCTTACACTGTGGCCTCTGGTTCTGGACTCCCCCAACATCGGGAACATGTTTCCTGCCTCTAGCATGTCCAATCCCTTAATAATTTTATATGTTTCAATTAGATCCCCTCTCATCCCTCTAAAAGGAGGTATCATGCAAAATTAAATTGCAACTAACTCCACTAAATATAACATCACTATGAACTATAAACATGAGAAAGTCTGCAGATGCTGGAAATCCAAAGCAACGCACATAAAATGCTGGAGGAACTCAGCAGGTCAGACAGCATCTATTGAAATGAATAAACAGTCAGTCAACATTTGGGGCCAAGACTCTTCTTCAAGACTATATTTGTGTTGCAGCACAACTCTTATAAAATCTGGAAAAGTTTATGTTGGTTTGTGTAAAGAATTATTACAAGTCATCTCCAACCCAGAGTGAGAGAATAACATAAAGCAAAATTTAAAAGCAAATTTTAAGGCTAGGTTTTATCCTCCAATTTTGTGGAAGATAATAGAATTTTGATCATGAAGAAGTTTCCTTTCTGCTTTGTCACAAATGGCTATTCAAAATATTTCATGTACAAGTCCAATGCTTAAAAACACAATTGAAGAACATGCAAGGCTAGTTACTACCCAATGTTAATTCAGTTTGTCGATGAAGACACTGGACATTTATCCGGGGGAGACGTCGACTCAGACCATGAGAGGTCTGTGTCGGGGATTTTCATGCCTTACAAGGCGCAGATTGGAAGTCTGTGTGGGGCGCCACTCCTCGCACAGACTAGAGCAATGTGTGATTAAGTGCCTTGCTCAAGGGCACAAACACGCTGCCACAGCTGAGGCTCGAACTAGCAACCTTCAGATCACCAGAGGAACGCCTTAACCACTTGGCCACATGCCCAACACAAAGATGAGAACTCTTATCACAAATGAATGTATTTGGGAGTTATAATCTGTGCCACCTCATCTTCAACCCACCTCCACCCCCTCAAAAATAATGCAAAAACATTAACCAGGTTATTTAATAGGTCCTGAAGAAGAGTCTTGGCCGGAAATGTTGACTGTTTACTCTTTGATAGATGCTGTCTGGCCTGCTGAGTTCCTCTCGCATTTTGTGTGTGTTGCTCTGGATTTCCAGTATCTGCAGATTTTTTTTTGTTTGAGATCATCCAGGTTGCTGTTCCTCAGCTGATCTCCACAAACCAAAACAAGCAACCCAAAACTAATCCACTACTCATCTCTTCAATACTCGCCAGTCATTCCCCAACCGTAATAATACTCCACTAGAAGTATTTATACCCAAGAGTAACAATGGTCTCTGCTTCATCCACTTACGGTTGCAAAACATTCCAAATTTCAACAAACTCCTGTTTCTTTCCAAACCATACAAATCAAGGTCATTATAGAGCTTAGTGCATAGAACGGATTTGATTCGTATATAGAAGAGCTTTTCAACTTGTAGGTATGATCCAACTTCCAATATTAGGCTGCCCTAGTGACATAAGTGCCAGCATTTCATCACAGTACATAACATGTATTGGAGCGGCTCTTACAACCACATTTTGTCAACAGTTAAGAATTGATACATTGGACTTATTAGCAAGATAGTCATTAAATAACTATACTGTCAAAGGTCTCACAAGAACAAGAGCGCTCAATACCATGGAGATGTCTGTGAAATATTATTCCCACAATAAGATATTCAAGGAGAAAATCCAATCAAAATAGCGCCGGCGTACAATGCTCCCACGGTCGACATCTGGATGGATCATGAAATTAACTTCACTTCTTTTATGTCTTTTACACCTGTTTTTCATCTTGTATATGTTGGAACTGTTGAAGCCTGTGATTTACAGTTTGGAGAACATTTGGGTGATCCAGCACTTTGCTGTCTCAGAGGATTTTGGGAGGAGGAGAGCCTCATAGCGAGGAAGTTGCAGAGGCGCAGGCTGATGTTTGAGTCCATATCGCTGAGCATAACTTCCTTTGTTCACTGATTAAATCGACGAGCAAGATTGAATCATCGAAGCAAATGCAGAAGTAAATGCTGACTGCCTGCTTTCTGATCGCTGGTAGGATCGCTCTGTTGACAGAGAGGGAAGCCCACATGGCCTGTTGCTGAGCCTGGAAAATGTTACCAAGGCTTTCTGCATTTCAGATATGGATATGGACTTCGGATTTTTCCCAGTCTTATACTCTTTTTATATGCAAACAACAGGAATTCTGCAGATGCTGGAAATTCAAGCAACACACATCAAAGTTGCTGGTGAACGCAGCAGGCCAGGCAGCATCTGTAGGAAGAGGTGCAGTCGACGTTTCAGGCCGAGACCCTTCGTCAGGACTAACTGAAGGAAGAGTGAGTAAGGGATTTGAAAGTTGGAAGGGGAGGGGGAGATCCAAAATGATAGGAGAAGACAGGAGGGGGAGGGATAGAGCCAAGAGCTGGACAGGTGATAGGCAAAAGGGGATACGAGCGGATCATGGGACAGGAGGTCCGGGAAGAAAGACGGGGTGGGGGGGGACCCAGAGGATGGGCAAGAGGTATATACAGAGGGACAGAGGGAGAAAAAGGAGAGTGAGAGAAAGAATGTGTGCATAAAAACAAGTAACAGATGGGGTACGAGGGGGAGGTGGGGCCTTAACGGAAGTTAGAGAAGTCGATGTTCATGCCATCAGGTTGGAGGCTACCCAGACGGAATATAAGGTGTTGTTCCTTCAACCTGAGTGTGGCTTCATCTTTACAGTAGAGGAGGCCGTGGATAGACGTGTCAGAATGGGAATGGGATGTGGTTCATCTTTACAGTAGAGGATATTCTGTGTTTTCACCTGCTCTCTCTTGTTTTTTTGAGTGGGGTGGTGGATTTTGGGGTTAATGCTCTTGTGGTGTTTTTTTTAAAAAAGTTTCTTCGTGTGAGGAGAGGGGTATTGGTGGGAGCCGATGTTCCTGTTGCATTTTTGTTCATTTCTTGCAGGGAGAGGGGTACTTGGGGCTGATGGTCTTGTTGTGTTCCATGTGGAGAAGGGGGCTTGAGGGTTGAGATTGTGCTGCCATTTTTTTTTACTTGATTTCATAGCTATCGGGAGAAGGAAAATCTCAGAGTTGCATTCTTCGATAATCAATGAACCTTTGAATCTTTGAAATGAAAAAAAAACTGGGTGGAAATTGACAAATATAAACATGATACTCTATTCCTTTACTGTTTTTAAGATAGGAAAGTTTTGGGGATATATCAGCATTAAGCACACCCTGGTAAAGTTGCAAAATTCAAGATTGATCACAAACCTTTTACCATTCCAGATATTTAAAAAATGGATGCTTTACACAGCCATGCCCATTAGGCGCTGAACTGAATCATCCCTAATTTCAAAGACTTCCATCCCCTATGTGGGAGTAGAGCTCAATCTGGGGTCCCCAGGACTGAAAGGTCAATGAGTAACCCTAGCAGTAGTTACAATGTGTGTAACAAGCTCATCCACTCTAAGTATAAACATGTGCATTCAGAGATACTCTTCTGTACACCACTGTTTTAATGTATGGTTATTTGAGTTACTGTTGCCTTCCTGCCAAGCTTGAACCAGTCTGGCCAATCTCCTCTGACCTCTCTCATTAACAAGGTATTTTCACCCACAGAACTGCCACTCACTGAATGTGTTTTTTTAAGATTTTTCGCAACATTTTCTTTAAGCTCTAGAGACTATTGTGCATGAAAATCCCAGGCGATCAGCAGTTTCTGAGATACGAAACTACCCCACCTGGCACCAACAATCATTCCACTGTCAAAGTCACTTAATTACATTTACTCCCCATTCTGATGCTTGGTCTGAACAACCGAACCTCTTGACCATGTCTGTATACTTTTATGCATTGAATTGCTGCAAAATGATTGGCTGCTGAGATATTTGCATCAATGAGCAGGTGTACAGGTGTACCTATAAAGTGGCCACTGAGTGTATATGTACTTTCAATTATAAATTTTAATTTGATCTGAGGCACCAAAGTGCAGTACAGATGCAGTAGTTACATTACTGATGCAGAGATCTGGATGCTGGCCTTTGGACTCAGAAGGAGTCTTCAAATAATGTTTATATCGGAATTGGTTGAGAAAACATAGAACAAAAATACCAGCAGCAGTAAAAGTAACTTTAATGTTGTTAAGCATGATAACCAGAATGAATCAACAAATCAAAATTAATGGTTCAGGACACTAATCTTTTGCAATAAAATATTAACTTTTACTCATGTCCCTCAGTCCAAAACTTCAAATATTCTTTGCTTTTATTTCAGATTTCCAACACCTAAAATACCTTACTTTAGTGTAAGATCTTAAATATCCTCCATAGCAGTCTAGCAAACCATTAGGTCATGACGATAAAGAGACGGCAATAAATACTAACTTAACTAGAAAAGCCTACATCTTGAAAATGGCAAAAAGGAAAAGATAAAGAATTCAAAACCTGATAGCTCAGGTCTCAAAGATCGATTAGATAGATAGATAGATAGATAGATAGAATGAATGAATATATATATATATCTGATGAGCTTTTTACTGCATACATGGTGACAGTTCAATTCATGAAGATCTCCTGAAATCCAACATTAAGAACGAATACCAAAAGCAATGACGTCTCAGCAAAGTCAAGCTTGTTCAAATTTCATAGAAAATTTATTATCAAAGTACATATATGTCATCATATACAACTGTAAGATTTGTTTTCTTGTAGGCATAATCAGTAAATCCAAGATTCCCAATGGAACCAATGAAAAATGCACCCAACACAGCAGACAACAACCAATGGGCAAAAGACGACAAACCGCAAATATGAAAAAGATCACAAAATAATAAATAAATAAGCAATAAATATCCAGATCATGAGATGAAGAGTCCTTGGAAGTGACCCTACAGGTTGTGGGAACAATTCAGTGATGGGCAAGTGAAGTTAGTTGAATGAATTTATCCCCACCGGTCCGAGAGCCTGATGGCAGAAAGGTAATCACTATTCCTGAATCTGGTGTGTGAGTTCTGATGCTTTGTACCCTCTTCCTGATGACAGCAGTGAGAAGAACATAGTGATGGGGGTCCCTAATGATAGGAGAGCTCTATCCGTGATGGACTGTGCCATATCCACTACTTTTTGTTATATTTTCCATTCAAGGGCATTGGGGTTTCCATGCCAGGTCGGGATGCAACCAGTCAATATATTCTCCACCATTGTCACCTGCACAAATATGTGTATGCACAGCTGCAAGGAAAAACCTACTTGTAGCAACAGCATGGGCACATAGCATCGGATACACAACATTCACAAGAAAAACAAATTGTACACAACTAGACAAACAAGTCTATTGTAGTGCAAAGCTATCATCGTGTTAATATACTGAGGATTGATTAGGGTTGTGTAGGTTGGTTCAAGAAGCAAATCATTAAAGGGAAATTGTTGCTTTTGAACTTGCTGGTGTGGACCTTCTGCCTTCTGTACCTCCCATCCAATGGTGAATGCAAGAAGACAGCACGGCTTGAATAGTACAGACCTTCAATGATAGATGTTGCCTTTCTGACGTGGCACTCCATATAGATGCTTTTGATGGTGAAGAGAGATGTACCCATGATTTATTATGCTGAATTCACTAGGGTCTGCAGCTTATGTTCCTGTGCATTCAAATTATCATACCAGACCATAATACAACCACTCAACAGTACATCCGTAAAACTTTGTTGGAGTATTTAATGTCGTGCCAAGCCTTCCTAATCTCCTAATTAAGTAAAGATGCTGGCAGCCCTTCCTTATGATTGCATCTATGTGCGAGGCCCAGGACAGGTCATCCAACAATATCAACATACAGGAATTTAAAGCTGCTGACCACTTCCATCGATAATCCACAATGTTCACCCTTCTCCCTCTTGCAGAATTCTTTAGTTTTAAACAAGGCTGAGCGAGAGGTAGTAGTTGTGTCACTCGAGCAGATGTCATACCTCACTCCTGTAATGCTGCCTCATCACCTCCTTTGATTCATCCAACAATGGTGTCATCAGCAAATTTGTATATGGCAATGGATCTGCACTTAGCCACACAGACATATGTAGAGAGGGAGTAAAGCTGACAGTTTATCCCCCTCCATAGATGCTGCCAGACCTGCTGAGTTCCTCCAGCATTTTGAGTGTGTTGCAGGAAACTACGCATACAGCCTTGAAGTACATGCATTGATTATCTGTGAGGAGGAAATGTTGTTACAAATCATCCAGGAAAGTTCTTAATGGTGGCAGTGTGTCAATCACCCTTTCTGCTTCTTCAATCTCTTTAATGTGTCTTTCTACTACTTCAGATAAAATATATTTAAATAAAAATACAGGTTAACCCAAGGCATTCAGATACAAAATGCAAATGATATTTCTACAATCCAAATCCTCACACAAGATGCTACAACCCTGCAGAGCCTGTCTCCCAAACTCACTTACATGCATGAGCTGTCCACAAGTTCGGCACTGCAACCTGGGCTTAGTTTTCAGAGTAGGCAAATACAAGATCTACAAACGTATTTGCCAAGATCTTGCCTAATCATCTACACCATGAAATTTAATGTAGCTGTCGACACTGCTCATCATATCAACTACGTATCATTAAAATTGTCTGTATGCTCTATCCTATCGAATTTGTTTATAAATACAATACATATTATTCCTAACACAGAATACTGTGAGACACTTATCAATAACTGCCTATTTGTGCTGATGATGCCTACGTTGTCACTGCTCTATATCTCAACTAGATCAATAACTTGCCTTCCTACAATGATAAATACATGTTCTGCTCTTCATCAAGATCATGACTGATTTGCTATCTCAGCAGCATTTCCTGTACTGTCCTTTGAATACCTTGACAAATTTCTGGATGTCAATCTGTTTTGAATGTGAATTCAGTTACTGAGCCTCCACAGCCCTCCAGTGTCCATAATTTGAAAGCATTTCTCGATCTTATTTCTACATGCCATTAGCCTTACCTCTTTATTCTCAGACTAATCCTTAGTTCTTGACTCCTCAGCCGGGGATTCAGTATTCTCCCTACATTCAGCACATCAAGCTCTGAAAGATTCTGCGATTCAATTATTAAATCTTTTTCACAGGCCTAGTTTACTCAATCTCCCCTCCAGCAGCAAACTCCTGCCTAAAGGCAGTTTAGCAGGTCTTCATGGTACTCCCTCACACTACTTTAACTGAAACCAGAACTATACACACTACTCAAGATGCAGTCACCAAGACTCCATATACAGTAATAAGAGCAGTAAGACATCTATAGTATTTTCCTGTGCTTGGATTCTTATAACATATCAATTGCCTCTAGAATCACTTGCTTGGCTTGTATATCAGTTTTCAGTGACTTGTGTAGAAGGGAAAGTTCCCTTTTAGCATCGGCATTACCCAATTTCTTACCTTTCTTAAAAAATTGCTCTGCCTTTGTTTTTGCAGTAGTGGATAACATCACATTTCTTTTTATATTATAAAGCATCTGCCACGTCCTTGTTCATTCATTCAGCTTACTCAAATCTAACACTCTCACCTAATTTTGTTTTAGCTAACTTAAAGTATGGTATTTATTTCCATCAGCCAATTAGCTTATATAATGTATAAATAGTGTCCATACATAGGAGTATGTAAGTTAACCAATTTCCCCGGGGATCAATAAGGTATGACTATGACTATGAGTACTCTAATAGCCACAGTCTGCAGTCTCAAAAAGATCCACTTATTCCGATCGTTAGCTTTTATCTGTCTACCATTTCTCAATCCACATGGGAATATTAACCTCAATGTACCCTAACTTCTTGACAATATTTCTGTCTGGGGCCTTATTTACAATTTCCCAAAAATCCAAATACAATACACCTCACAACACGGTGGATGAACTCAGCAGGTCGGGCAGTATCCTTGGAAACAATCAGTCAATGTTTCGGGCCAGAACCCTTCGTCAGGACTGTAGAGGGAAGGGGCAGAGGCCCTACAAAAAAGGTGGGGGGAGGGTGGGAAGGAGAAGGCCGGTAGGTTCCAGGTGAAAAACCAGTAAGAGGAAAGATAAAGGGGTGGGGGAGGGGAAGCAGGGAGGTAGTAGGCAGGAGAGGTGAAGAAGGAATAGGGGAAAACACAATGGGTAGTAGAAGGGGGCAGAACCATGAGGGAAGTGATAGGCAGCTGGGGGAGGGGGCACAGTGAAATAGCCTCCATGCTTCCCCTCTCCCACCCCTTTATCTTTCACCTTACTGGTTTTTCACCTGGAACCTACCAGCCTTATCCTTCCCACCCTCCCCCCACCTTCTCTATAGGTGGGCCTCTGCCCCTTCCCTCTTCAGTCCTGACGAAGGGTTTCGGCCCAAAACATTGACTGATCATTTCCACGGATGCTGCCCGACCTGCTGAGTTCTTCCAGCGTGTTGTGAGTATTGCTTTGACCCCAGCATCTGCAGATTATTTTGTGTTTACAATACACCTCTTGTTGCCCGTTATCTGCTCTTCCAGTCATATCCAACATTTCAATAGTCAAATATAATTTTCCTTTGACAATTTCATGCCAACTATTATTCTTCTCAAGGTACTTTGTTATTACAGCCTGCATTATGAATTCTGCTATTCTCCTTCAACTAAAATTGAACCACCAAGTTGGTAATTCCCAGTTTTACAACTGCTACACTCCAAGTTAAAGGGACAATTCCAAAATAGGATATTTCAGAGTCCACCCTCACTTTGGCCACCTCTTTCAAAACACTGAGATATAGATTATTGGATCCCTGGAACTGAAATTGCTTTCACTGACTTTTCTGATTGTTTTTAAACAACAATTTCCTTCAGCTTCTCATTCTTACCATTCCTTGGTTCTCTAGCAGATTTTTTTTTTGTGTTGTTCTTCAAATGTAATTTCCTTGCCAATTCCTTACTTGTTAAAAATTCTCATGCCTGTGTCTACTAGGGACACATTTGACTTTGCTGGTCTTTTCCTTTTCTATAATTAATGATATATTCAAATGATGCGATGGAGTACAGGAAGGAGGTAGAGTGCTTAGTAACATGGTGTCATGACAACATCCTTTCCCTCAATATCAACAAAACTAAACAACTTGTCACAGGGTGGAGCTAAGATGGCGCCAGAGGGCGATTTCTTTGAGTTCAACTGCAAAGCAGCTTAAATTCTTCTCTTTAAGGTCTCTTTTCTTTCCTTTTCAAGGTGGGTGGTGTTCTGTCAGAGTTCGTGATCTATAGCTGCACTCAAACTGCGGTTCTTCATGGCTGATGAGTTCCTGCTCCCACAGCTCGACAGCCAGCCGTTTTCTGACATCTCCAGGAGCAGCCTGGAAGATATGTGCCTTCAGGGTGTGGCTCTGTGGATGAATCGATTCCATGCCAGGAGAACAAAACATCATGATGGCAGGGGATATTGGAGGGGATACTGGAGGGGATACATCTCCCCTACACCCCGCCCAATTCTCGAATTGGAGAAACTCAGAATAAAAGCGACACTGCGGATTGTAATATTGTAACAGTGAGCTGTTTCTGGCTCCCCTCTCACTATCGAAGGGGACAACACCACTCTGTCCCTTGTTGGTGACAGAGTGCGCCAGTGACATGTCGAACTGTTGGGTGAACAGTAGATTTTTCAGGACTGCAGATCATGGTCTCTCTTTAGGGGCTTTGCTATTGCTTGCTTGGGGGGCTGGTGGGTGCTAGGTGCTGTTACTTCCTACCGGAACAATTTGGAGGAGGGAGAGGAGGGAGGGATGATGCTTTACTGCTACTTGTGCATGGGGGGGAGGGGGGATTTGGGATTTTAACATAGAGAAAACACAGAAACATAGAAAACCTACAGCACAATACAGGCCCTTCAGCCCACAAAGTTGTGCCGAACATGTCCCTACCTGAGAAATTACTAGAGTTACCTATAGCCCTCTGTTTTCCTAAGTTCCATGTATCTATCCAAAAATCTTTTAAAAGACCCTGTCGTATCCGCCTCCACCACCGTTGCTGGCAGCCCTTCCACGCACTCATCACTCTCTGAGTAAAAAAACTTACCCCTAACATCTCCTCTGTACCAACTCCCCAGCACCTTAAACCTGTATCCTCTTGTGGGAACCAGTTCAGCCCTGGGAAAAAGCCTCTGACTATCCACACGATCAATGCCTCTCATCATCTTATACACCTCTATCAGGTCAACCCTCATCCTCCGTCGCTCCAAAGAAAAAAGGCCAAGTTCACTCAACCTATTCTCATAAGGCATGCTCCCCAATACAGGCAACATCCTTGTAAATCTCCTCTGCACCCTTTCTATGGCTTCCACATCCTTCCTGCAGTGAGGCAACCAGAACTGAGCACAGTACTCCAGTGTGGTCTGACCAGGGTCTTATATAGCTGCAATATTACTTCTCGGCTCCTAAGTTCAATTCCACGATTGATGAAGGCCAATACACTGTACGCCTTCTTAACGTTTTATCATCTTTCATTCTTTGGGGTCCTCTTCTGTTTCGTGAATTTCTGCGAAGACTAAGAATTTCAGGTTGTATACTGTATACATCCTCTGATATTAAATGGAAGCATTGAATCATTGACTTCAGAAACTGTTGTGGTACACATGCTACTATCAACATCTACATGTTGAGGTTGAGAGCTTCAGGCTCCTAGGTGTGAATATTTACTTACTTATTTGTTTAGTCTGGAATAGTCCCTTCCTGCCCTTTGAGCTGCACTACCTAGTAACCTGAGAGGCCCGATTTAACAGTAACCTAATGGACAATGGACAATTTACCTGGATGGTTCATCTTTAGACTGTGGGAGGAAACTGGAAGACCTGGAGGAAACCCACATATTCCACAGGGAGGATATACAGTAACCCCTTGCAGAAGACACCAGGATTGAACTCTGAATTCCAACTGTAACAGCATCGTACTAACCGCTATGTACCGTGGCTCCCCATCATCAATTACCTGCCCTAGTCCAACCACGTTGATATCACAACCATGACAGCTCACAAATATCTCTCCTTCCTCAGGGGGCTAAAGAAATTTGGTATTCTTATTGATGCACCATAGAAAGCATTCTGCCTGAATGCTTAACAGTTTGATATGACAGCACTTCCACAGTGACCGCAAGAAACTGCAAAGAGTTGTAGATACAGCTCCGCACAACACAGGAACCACCTCCCCTCTATGGCCTCTGTCTATACTTCGCACTGCCTCAATAAAGCAACCTACATAATCAAAGACCTCACCCTCCCTGGACATTCTCTCCTTTTACCCAATCCCATTTGACAGAAGATAGGAAAGCATGAAAGCACCTACCACCAGACTCAAAGCCAGCTTTCTAACCCACTATTATCAGACTCTAGAACAGACTTTTTATACAATGAGATGGATTCTTGGCCTCACGATCTACCTAGTTATGATCTTTCTCTTTATCATCCACCTGCACTGTACTTTTTCAATAGCTTTTACACCTTATTCTGCATTTTACTGGTTTATCTTATTTTAGCTCAATGAACTGTGTAATGATTTGATCTGTATAAACAGTATGAAAGATAAGCTTTTCACTGTATCATAGGACATGGTGACAATAATAAACCAATACCAAATACCAATTGCGTATTGGTAAGGTTCTCATAGTCTATTCTTATATTTCTTACCGGTTCCTCGTTTTCTATTTAGCTTTTCTTTATCAATTTCTTGGATCTCCATTGCCAAGTTTTACTATGTTCCCAGTTTTCTGGACTAATGTTATTTCTGGCAACTCCTCCTTGGATTTAAACACTGTCTTTAATTTCTTCCACAGGCCTCAGTTGGGAGACTTTTCCTGTTCTGTTTTTGTGACATAAAAATAACTTTTGCTGCAAATTATTCACTACTATTTCAAATCCCAGCTATTACCGGTCCACCTTCAAGCTTTTCAACCGTTTACTCCCCCAACCCATTAACTTCAGTCAGTTCTCTGCTTTTAAGAACATAGATTTGGACAAAACTGCATTAAACTCAAAACAAAATTATTTTAAAGTCCTTCATGACATTTTCAATTAACATATTCTCATTGTACAAAATAAGACTTAAAATTACTTTTTCCATAGTTCGTTCCTCAATGGAAGACCATCCAGTATACATTCTGTGATTTGATCTTCCACCATACTTCAGCTAATTTAACTTGTTTAGTCAACAAAATAAACGGAAGTCCACCATGATTATATTACCTCTTCATTGCTTTCAATTTTAGCTGGTAGTCAACTAATATAGAAACGCAGAACTGTTACTCAAAAAAGGGAGCTATTCAACCATCAAATACAAATCAGCAGATTTTAGAGCAAACTAGTCAATACTATTCCTGCACTTTCTCTATGACCCAACTAATGACCATGCAATTTCCTTTTGAAAACCCTTTGCTACAATTTTCACCACCTGCTCTAGAAGCCAGTTCTAGACAATAAATAATTAGAGTGAAAGAATTTCCCAATATTTATTTATTTATTGAGATACAGCATGGAACAGGCTCTTCTGGCCTTTTGAGACACACCTCCCAACAATTCCCCCAATTTAATCCTAGCCTAATCACAGGACAATTTACAATGACCAATTAACCTACCAACCAATATGTCTTTGGACTGTGGGAGGAAACCAGAGCACCCGGATGTCCATCACTTTGAAACAGTCCTTGAATCATCCACTCATAATTTCAATCCATTTACCCATGATCTTGCCTACAGGTCTGTACAGACAGAAATGGCTCAATGTATCCATGGTAATCACAATGACTATCTAATCTAAGTCTATTTGCCCACATTAGGCCCATATTTTTCAACTCCTTTCCTATCCAAGTACTGGTCTAAAGTTTCTGTAAACATTGTAATTGTATGTGCAGCTACCACTTCCTCTGACCGCTCAATCTATGTAATTACTACCTTCTGCGTGAGAAACTTGCTCCTCAGATCTTCTTTAAATTTCTCCCCTCTCACCTTCAACTTATGCCCTCCAGTTATAGACTCCCCCCACTCTAAGAAAAAGACCATTTACTCTATCTAAATAAGGTCACACCTGATCTTCCTACATTCCAGAGTAAAGAAAACAGCCTTTCCAATCTTTCCTTATAAGGGAAGCCTTCCACTCCTGGCAGCAACCTTGATAATTATTTGTTGCAAAGCAGAAATTCCCAGCTTTTCCGGTCAAAACCCTGTAGCTGAAATCCATGAAATTATTTTTGTACTCCTTCTCTGCAATTATTCTTGAATGTTTACATCTTTCCCACCAAGTAAAAATTGATCACAATGTTCCCCTTTGTGGCCCAAACAGTGTTTATAAATCTTCAATACAACCTCCCTATTGTTGTAGATTAGGCATATTTATGAATCACAGGATCGCATATTAAAAACAAAACTCTTTCAAAACTCCTGCAACTTTTAAAGGCACAGAGGCGCAGTTAATAAAACTGCTGCCTCACAACACTGGAGATCGAAGCTCAAACATGGCCTCCAATGAGGTCTGAGTTTGCTTCCTCACTCTTGAGTATATGGGTTTTTACTAGGTAATCCAGTGTCCTCCAACATCCCAAGGAGATGCCTTATAGGTAACTACTGTAAATTGTCCCTCGAATAAGAGGACAGTTAGCAAGAACATGAGGAGAAAAAAAATGGAGTTAACACAAGATGACGTGTGCAAATGAGAGTCGGTGCAGACTGAGTACACTGAAGGGCTCATTTTCATGCTGTATCTCTCTAGGACTCCATGACTTATTTACATATACACACCCAGGTCCTTCTGCTTTTGTAGACCATTTAGAATTGTGCCACAGCCTTTAGGAACATCAGACATCTTCAAGACATATCCTTGCTGGCTGGTTTGCTAGAGCTGGGGAGGGTTTAAACTAAATTAGCCAAGGGATAAGAACCAGAGAGATCGAGCTGAGGATGGGGCAGTTGGTATACAACCTGTTGCAGTGTGCAGTGCAGTGAGACTGTGAAGAAGGACAGGCAGATGATAGGGCAAAACTGCAGTCAGTGGGATGAGTTGCACTGTAACATGGGGACGAAATCTAAAAAGGTGACAAATACAGGACTGAAGGTGTTACATTTGAAGGTATGCAGTATACAGAATAAGGCAGATGATCTTCTAGCTCAGTTAAAGATTGGTAGGTATGACGCTGTGGGCATCATTGAGTAGAGACTGAAAGAAGATAATAGTTATGAGGTTAACATTCAATGAGCTTAACATACACATTGTATTTTTTTTTAAAGTGCAATCGTGAACAATAGCCAGATCAGAAATGCTGATCAAGTCAACTAGTTCCCAAAGAGAACTCTGATAGGCCAGTCAGATGGTTCACTGCGGCTCAGCGATAGAACACAAAAAAAACATATGTACAATTAAGAAACATTTTCAAAAAATAGTAGAAATACTGGAGTCATGATGATCATGAAGTCTGCTGGACAGAGACATTTATACACATGCTGTCCATAATTCAAAGAAATTGAAGGATAAGGTTGCAGGGTGACAAAACGTGGCAGGAGCACTTGGAACTAAAAACTAATCCCTACCGGGAGAAAACAGCACCTGTTCTTTCTGCACTGTTCTCCAGCAGTTTAAGGACTAAGGACAGGGAGGCAGGCAGAGGCGGTGGCATGGCTCAGTTGGTAAAAAATGAAATCAAATCCTTAGAAAGAAGTCACATGGGATGGAAGATGTAGAGACCTTGTGGGTAGAGTTAAGAAACTGCAAGAGTAAAAAGACCCCAATGTAAGTTCTATATAGGTCTCCAAACAGTAGCTAGGATATGAGCTACAAATTACCACGGAAAATAGAAAATGCACATCAGAAGGGCAATGTTACGATAGTCATAGGGGACAAAAGTAAGCAAAAATCAGGTTCACAATCCCAAAATCCCAAGAGACCGAATGTGTAGAATGCCAAAGAGATGGCTTTTTAGAGCAGCTTGTGGTTGAGCCCACTAGGGGAAAGGCAAGTTGTTGTATTATGAACTAGATTTGATTAGGGAGCTTAAGATAAAGGAAGCCTTAGGAGGTAATGATCATGTTATGATAGACCACTCTGCAATTTGAGAGGGAAAGGCTAAAGTTAGGTGTGTCAGTATTACAGTGGAGTAAAAGGAAATTATAGAGGCATGAAAGAGGAGCTGGCCAAAGTTGATTGAAAGGAAACACTAGCAGCAATGGTTGGAGTTTCTGGGAGCAATGCAGAAGGCACAGGAAAGATATATCCCAAAGAAGAAATAGTACTATAAAGGCAGTATGGCACAACCATGATCGACAAGGGAAGTCAAAGCCAACATAAAAGGAAAAGAGGACAGATAATAGAGCAAAAATTAATGGGATGTTAGAGGATTGGAAAGCTTTTGAAAACCAACAGAAGGCAACTAAGAAAAAGTCATAAGGAAAGGAAAGATGAAATATAAAGGTAAGCTTGCCGACAACGTCAAAGCAGATGCCAAAAAAATTCGCAGATATATAAAGAGTAAAATAGAGGCAAAAGTAGAAATTGGACCACTAGAAACTTGTATTGGAGAGGTTGTAATATGGGACAAAGGCAAACTAAATAAGTATTTTGCATCTGCCTTCACTGTGGAAGACACTAGCAGTATGCCAAAAGTTTAAGAATGTCAGGGGGCAGAAGTGAGTGCAGTTGCTATTAGTAAAGAGAAGGTGCTCGGTAAGTTAAAAGGTCAGAAGGTGAATAAATCACCTGGACCAGATGGACTACACCCCAGGGTTCTGACAGAGATGGCTGGGGAAATTGTGGAGGCATTGGTAATGATCTTTCAAAAATCACTAGATTCTGACATGATTCTGGAAGACTGGAAAATTTCAAATTTCATTCCACTCCAAGAAGGGAGAGAGGCAGAAGAGAGGAAATTATACTCTAGTTAATCTGATCTCAGTGGTTGGGAAGATGGTGGAGTCTATTGTTAAGGATGAGGTTTCAGGTTCCTTGGAGACACAGAACAAAATAAGCCAAAGTCAGCATGATTTCCTCAAGGAAAAGTCTTGCCTGACAAATCTGTTGGAATTCTATGAGGAAATAACAAATAGGATAGACAAAAGAGAATTGGTGGATGGTGTGTACTTAAGATTTTCAGAAGGCATTTTGACACGAGGCTGCTAACAAGCTATGAGCCCATGGTGTTACAGGAAAGATACTAGCATGAATAAAGCAGTGGCTGATTGGCAGGAGGCAAAGAGTAGGAATAAAGGGAGCCTTTTCTGATTGAACTACTGTCACTAGTGGTGTTCCCGACCACTTCTTTTTACGCCACATGTCAAAGATTTAGATGGTGAAATTGATGGCTTTATTGCCAAGTTTGAGGACGATTCAAAAATAGGTGGAGGTGCAGGTAGTGTTGAGGAAGCAGAGGGGCTCCAGAAGGATTTAGACAGATTAGGAGAATGGGCAAAGAACTGGCAGAAGGATTAGTGTCAGTAAGAGTATGGTCATACACATTGGTAGAAGGAACAAAAGCATAGACTACTTTCTAAATGTGCAGAAAATTCAGAAATCAGAGGAGCAAAGGGACTTGGGAGTCCTCGTGCAGAATTCCCTAAAGGTTAACTTGCAGGTTGAGTCAGTGGTGAGGAAGGTAAATACAATGTTAGAAACTTAAACACAAGAAAATCTGCAGATGCCGGTATTTCAAGCAACACACATAAAAGTTGCTGGTGAACGCAGCAGGCCAGGCAGCATCTCAAGGAAGAGGTACAGTCGACGTTTCAAGCCGAGACCCTTTGTCAGGATTAACTGAAAGAAGAGCTCTTCTTTGTTAGTCCTGACGAAGGGTCTCGGCCCGAAACGTCGACTGTACCTCTTCCTAGAGATGCTGCCTGGCCTGCTGCGTTCACCAGCAACTTAGATGTGTGTTGCAATGTTAAAATTCATTTTGAGAGGACTAGAATATAAGAGTAAGGATGTAATGCTGAGGCTTTTATAAGGCACTGGTGAGGCCCCACCTGGTGTATTGCAAGCAGTTTCGGGCCCTTTTTATAAGAAAGGATGTGCTGACATTAGAGATGGTTCAGCGGATGAGGTTAACGAGAATGATTCCAAGAATGGAAGGATTTTCGTATGAGTTGCATTTGATGGCTCTGGGCCTGTACTCACTGGAATTTAGAAAAACGCAGGGGGTGGGGGGAAATCTCATTGAAACCTATCAAATGTTGAAAAATATAGATAGACTGGATATGGAGAGGATGTTTCCAATAGTGGGGGACCATAAGGCAGCCTCAGAATAGAGGGATGCCCACTTCGTACTCAAATGAGGAGAAATTTCTTTAACCAAAAGGTGGTGAATCTGTGGACTTCATTGCCACAGGCAGCTGTGAAGGCCAGGTCTTTGGGTGTATTTAAGGCAGAGGTTGATAGTTTCTTGACTAGTCAGTGTATGAAAGGTTACAGGGAGAGGAAGGAGAATGGGTTTAAGAGGGAAAATGGATCAGCCATGATGAAATGAGAGAAGGCTCAAACAGGTTGAATTGCCTATTTCTGCACATATCCTTTACGGTCTTGTACATATAACATTGATAGACATTTTGCTGCCTATTACTTAAAATTTCACTCAGGTACATAAGGCAATGATGGTTCTTTACAAATCCATAGCAGCTCTCTCAGTTCAGTTCAAAATAAAGGGTTTTCAGTCCTTCTGTCTTTAGTTTCAGGCCAGCAATCTCCTGATGATAGATATTATGCTTCCTTGACTTCCCCACCCATTTCAATATTCTTAAACAGGTGAATGACACAAACCATTCAGTTCTCTAATTTGAGACAATTATTGAATAAGAGAACCTTGAAAAGTTTTGGTATCCACTGTGACCTTTAAACATTGCAGTATTGATGGTGCAGTTACAGTGATTATCATTTCAAAGGAGTGGCAAATTTTATTACAGCAAGTCCATAAAACAATAAACATCTCTGTAAAGGCAAAGGAAATGCAGTTTAAATTATTTTCTTATGGGACCATAAGATGGATAAACTTACAAGCTGACCAGAATAGCCAGGGATGAGGTTAATCAAATCAGGAATGATAACCTATGCAGAAAAAGTATACTACCTCTTCCAGTTTTCTCCCCACCAGAAGGTAGACTGCACCCATGACTTTAAAATGAAACTAAATTTCTCCTGTTCACTCTCCTGAAGGAGTGATATTTCAACCCTCAGTTTAACTGTAACATCGACAGAGCCCTTACCCCTCACTGTAACACTGACACACCCCTCACACATTTGTAATGGGGAGATGTCATTCAAAAGTGTTCACTTTTAATATAACTAAGGCCCTGGAAACTATAAAAAAATGCTATTAAAACAAGTTCTGGCAGTTTCTAATATTTGGGGCCTATGGTTATACTACTTACTTACTTAAGCCTGTCATCCCTACTGAGCCCTCTGTCCTGGGCCAGTCTTTCAAGTTGCCCCTTTGTGTAGCCTATCTTCTTGAGGTATCCTTCCTCTTCCAGGAATTAGATCTTTGGAGCTCTGTTGGCTATTTTACAGAATGAGGATGCTAGCCCCATGTCCAACTCTCCTCATCTCGCAGCAGGGCTTGGTGCAGTTTCTGTGGCTATATGCTCATGAGAAATAGATGTCCCTGGCAATCAATGTTGGCATTTACTCTCGATCCCTAAATTACTACTGAACAGTGGAGGGAGGTAAGAGTCAAACAGAAAGATAGGCATGGAGTCACATTTAGCCTAGACAGAACAAAGATGGCAAACTTCTTTCTCTACAGGAAATTAACAAAGCAGTTGGATTATAACATTAATCTGATAGTTCCACAGTTGTTATTATTAATTCTATCTTTATCTATCAGATTCAATGACATGAATTCAAATTACCCCAACTGTTATGGCAAGTTTTGAACTGGCACAGGTCTCTAGATGCTAATCCAGCAAGTTAACTCTTGGCTACTGTAGGGCTGAATCCACGATAAAACGTAGATATAGTTGTAGGTTCTTGAGGCACTTATTGATGGCCTTGAACTACTAATGGCAATTTTCAATGTAGTGACACAAATTGTTGAAAATTATCCATTACACAGAGAGGGACAAGATAGTTTGCTTCTGAATAGATTCAAAACAGAAATAACAACCCTCAAACAATATTCATATTCATTGTTCTTTTTATAGACTTGTCTCACAATCCAGGTGGTAATTCCCAACCTAGGGGCTAGCCAGCTTTTGAGTGGCTTATCTAATTTGCCCTTAATTCTTTTTCTTTCTCATAGTTCTCCATCACTCTAAGACTTGCAGAGTACTGTACTGCATTGCACTGTACTGCTGCAAAAAAAATACATATTTCCTGACATATGTGAGTGATGATAAACCCAATTCTGAAATGGGTCTCTATTGTGGACTGAGTGGAAAGCAGGCAGGTAGAGAGGAATCATGGTAGAGAAAGGGGAAAGGGAGTGGGGAGGGAGCAGGAAGCGCCAGAGAGAAATTCTGTAATGATCAATAAACCAACTGTTTGGAATCAAATGAGCTTGCTTGGTGTCTCAGGGATAGATGTGTCTGCACCCACGCCACCCCCCACTCCTGGCACTCCTTTGCCAACTGTCCCACATCCCTCCCACAGTACTCCACCCTCTCCAATCCTAACATCCTTTCCTCCCGCCAGATTTACAAACTTGTTCTCTGCTCCACTTTGACAAATACAGTACTGTGAAATGTCTTAGGCACCCTAGCTATATATATGTGCCTAAGACTTCTGTACTCTTCTGCATATGTTTTAATTCCCTTTTGAAAAATACTGAATTTCCTATCATTGTTTCAGACAGTGCAGTCCAAATTATAAATCTGTGTACATTATTTTTTCCCCATTCACCTTAGATAGAATACATTTGCCCTTGTTTACAGAGCCTCCTTTCTGTGAAAACATCATTCCCTTTAACAAAAAAACACTAAAAAAAATTCATTGAGATATAGTGAAGAGGGAGGATAGATACAAGCTTCAAGTCTTAGCTGGGTTAGAGACTTGTTGATTTCTTAACTACATTATTATAACATAAAGTACACAAGCACTCAGCAAACAGCATTTTAATGGCCAAGGGATCAAACAAGCTATTTCGCTCAGCAATATCCAACACCACCATCAACTGAGTCACTTGACTGAATGCACAAATGATATCTTGTCAAATTTAATCCAAGCTTAAATCAGCAATAAACTGTAGAAACATATTTCTGAGAATGTTGGAATAAACTAAATACACTTTCAAATTCAGAATCAGTAAACATGCAGGTAATCTGCAGAGTAACTATTGCCCTAAATTCAGTTTATCTGCAAGTTAACCAGAGGTCTTAATAACACTACATATGATGAGTAAAGCAAAGAGCATTTTTTGTTGAATACTTCTTGACAAGAAAGCAGAACTAACAAGAATTCAAATCAATGGACCCATTTTACATAAAATATCAGAAAGAACAGAACACAGATCAACATTCCAGTAAGTTCAATTTACTATTATTCCACGGTTACAAAACAAATTACCCAAATTCTGCACATTTGAGTTGTGTTTACTGATTCATTGCTCCTGTCTCAGACTCACATCTGCTTTTGATTGCTCTCTTCCCCAAACTCTGAAATAATAACAAGTATACATTTAACCACGCAAACACGAGAAAATCTGTAGATGCTAGAAATTCAAGCAACACACACAAAATGCTGGTACTCCCTCCCGGCACTTACCCTTGTAAGCGGAACAAGTGCTACACATGCCCTTACACTTCCTCCCTCATCACCATTCAGGGCCCCAGACAGTCCTTCCAGGTGAGGCGACACTTCACCTGTGAGTCGGCTGGGGTGATATACTGCGTCCGCTGCTCCTGATGTGGCCTTCTATATATTAGTGAGACCCGACGCAGACTGGGAGACCGTTTCGCTGAACACCTACGCTCTGTCCGCCAGAGAAAGCAGGATCTCCCAGTGGCCACCCATTTTAATTCTATGTCCCATTCCCATTCTGATATGTCAAACCATGGCCTCCTCTACCGTCAAGATAAAGCCATACTCAGGTTGGAGGAACAACACCTTATAGCCTCTGGGTAGCCTCCAACCTGATGGCATGAACATTGATTTCTCTAACTTTTGTAAATGCCCCTCCTCCCCTTCTTACCCCATCCCTTATTTATTTTATTCCCTGCCCCTATTTTTTTCTTCTCTCTCTGTCTCTCTCACACAATCACTCCTTGCCTGTTCTCCATCTTTCTCTGGGCTCCCCTCCCCCTTTCTTTTTCCCTAGGCCTCCTGTCTCATAATCCTCCCCCTTCTCCAACTCTGTATCCCTTTTGCCAATCAATTTTCCAGCTCTTAGCTTCTTCCCTCCCCCCTCCTCCTATCATTTTGGATCTCCCCCTCCCACTTTCAAATCTCTTACTATCTCTTTTCTCAGTTAGTCCTGACGAAGGGTGTCGGCCCAAAACATCGACTGCACTTCTTCTTATAGATGCTGCCTGGTCTGCTGCGTTCCACTAGCGTTTTGTGTGTGTTGCTTTCATTTAACCACTACTCCTATCCTTGAAATCCGACTTCAACACAGCTTGGTTGGAATCTATTCAATTATACAGACACTTGTCAGTATTCCTGCGTTGCCATCAATCTAAAACTACACAGATACTAACTTCTCAGGATTGTGCTAGAAGTCTCATTCATCTCAAAAGTGATATTAATTGATAACTTGTTCCATTATTCTTGGCAGCTCAATCTCATTTTGTTAGAGAAAGATTGAAAATTGGGCAATAAACTTGCACCTAACTTTACTGAGACCTAGAGCACAACGAAAGACAATCTGACCCATCAAGAATGGTCTGCCCTGGCTGTGTGAAAGCCCATTCCTATTGCACCACTAAATGTTGCCTTTCATTGTAAAGTAAATTTTCAATTCCCTTTTAAAAATTATTAAATCAGCTACCACAACCATTCCAGACATCTCTCTTTACCCACACACTCCCTCATAAAAGAATATTTTTGCAAGTTTTGCTTTTATTAATTGTTTTTCAATGAATACCCTTTGTTCTCTGACACACCTGCCAATGGAAAAAAAGAACTCTGCTGATTCGGCAGAAATTGCAAATTCTACAATATTAGGCTTCTACTGCAATGTTTGTGGTGTTTGAAAAATTGCACCTCTTAAACAGTAGGCTTGCCTGCAACCACCCACAGCATACTTAAATGACTGATTAATACCTCATCCTTTTTGCAATGATCAGCATCACATCGAACGGATCTGTCAAAACAGTGCATAACGTAGAGAAAGTATTCCTTTGCACTTACGTAATTGCACCTCAAATGTTTGAATGAGCATCATAATAGTACTGAATGAAGGCATTTGTTGCCACTCTAACATGCAGGTCAACTTAAAATTTGGAGGGCTTTCATAAAGTGGATGGAAAAGACAGAATTGCTCTTCACCTATCATCTTTCACAGACCAAAATTCTTGTAATATATGCCACCACAGATCTGCAATAACATGGGACAGAGAACCTAGATTAACATCTCAGCAGAATACTAAGGAAATGGTGCCCTGCAAAAGCAGTACTGTCTGCCCTGGTATGTAGACAGAAGATTTTAATGGCACTACTCTAAAGGATTGTAGGGGAAATATCCTGGTCAATTAATTATTTCTTAAAGAGCCTCTCTAAACTTATTACCTAGTCATTACTAATTTCAGTCTGTGGAACCTAGCTTCCAAATGTGCTACTTATAGTTGCCTATATTCTAACTATGCCAATGGTTTAAAAAGTGCTCAATCACTTTAAGATGTGAAAACTTTTATAGGAAACTCGCTCTCTTCATTTTATCATCGAATCAGGAAAACAAAGCAGACTCTAATAACATGAATTTAGGAAGGAACGATTAGGATTTTTCCCCTCAGTGGTTGACATTGCACAAACAGACAATAGATTCCCCAAAGCAAATAAAAGGGTATGTGACACTGGTTCTGCTTCTGCAACAAGATACAATGTTTGTTCCTCTTCAGTCAGATTCCATTTTACAAAATTACAAGGTGCCATGTTGTTTGTTTAAAGTAGTACATTTCTAACAACAGATAGCATACAAACTCAGAACAGATTGCCCCTTGAACGGAATAAAGCAAGTCACTACTATAACTCTAGTCACTGACACCCTGCAGACAAACATAGGTAGATCAGGTGGACTATATGGAAGATGTCGCCCGAGGTAACATTGTCCACTGGTGCCATCTTGACCTGCCTAGAAGGTGGCATGCCAATGACTATATTTCATTAATAGTTTGAGGTCAGTGGATTTGGTATGGCACCAATGACTCTAGCAAATTTCTGCAAATGTGCAATGGAGAACATTCTCACTGGTTGCATCACAGCCTGGTATGGACTTCCAATGCACAGGATCCCAAGAGACTGCAGAGGGTTGGAGACCAAGTTCCATTACGGGCACTAGCCTCTTCAAGTGTAATGCCTCAAGAAGGCTGCTTCCATCATGAAGGATCTCACCATCCAGGCATCAATAGTTTACTGTTGGAATATGAATAATATGACTTTGAATAATATCAAAAGAACAACTTTTGGGTAATAAGATGAAGCAACTTCAATTAGTGTGACCAAGCATAGCTCAGAGAAAAAAAACTGGTTTATCTTTAAGTCTGTACCCAGATTCATTTCTGGACCTCTTGTTCATTAAAGATGAAAGCTGTACCTCACAATGTATCTTAACATGGGCCTTGTACCTTATTGTCTACTGTACTGTACTTCCTCTGCAACACTACATTCTGTATTCTGTTATTGGATTTCCCTTGTACTATTATAAGTTCAAGTTCAATTATCATTTAACCACACATGAATATAGACAAACAAAGCAGCACTCCTCTGAAGCCAAGGTACAAAACGCATTACCAACACAGCATATATGGAATGCTAGCAGAAAACATACAATCACGAAAAAGTATAGCTCAAGTCCCTGAATGTCGCAGCCTGTAGAATGATGATGCATGGGATGTTGTCTTCATCTAGCTTGTTCTTCCATTGAGCAAACACTGGAGGGCAGAACCCAGCATACACCAAGACAGCACCAACAGAAGGGGCATAATGCTCTTAAGTTTTGAAATGATCTGTACAGTTGGCATGCAAACCTAATTTTCCACTGTACATGACAAGAATAAACCAGTTCCAAAGCTTGGTAGAAATCACAAGTGTTTGTCTCTTTCAAAGGCTTAACAGGCATTTTTTATATATTATTGAATCAATCAAAATTGCCATAGTATTTGATCTCATCTTCAAATTTGTCATCAAGTTATGACACTATTACTGCAAACCATACAGGCTTCAAGTAAACACACAGTTCAATTTTAACCAAATAATCCTATTCAGGTCCTGAAGACCATCGCTGAAGCCGTCAGCGCAGGAGTTGAGTGGGCGAAGTGGTCCTGACCCTCCAAGCAGACCATTGCCTTTGTCTGAGCTGGGGAACAGCCAAAACAGCCAAAAGAACATCTGCAGGCATTCTGACCTCTGCAAGGGACTAACAGCTGTTGGTAGACCTCGAATGGCAGCTGAAGTTCCCCAACCATATCATAGCCACCACCCTACAACCAGACATTGTCCTTGTGTCTGAGTCTACAAAGCAAGTGGTGCTGCTGGAGCTGACAGTCCCATGGGAAGATCGCTTGGAAGAGGCCTTTGAAAGGAAGCTCTCCAAGTACGCAGGACTGGTCAGCAACTGTCAGCAGGCTGGATGGAGAGCGAGGTGTCTCCCAGTGGAGGTTGGTTGTAGGGGATTCGTAGCCCGTTCCTTAGCTAGAGCCTTCAGCAATTTGGGCATCGAGGGAGAGAAGAAGAGGAGAGCCATCCGCAGTACCACCGATGCGGCAGAGAGGGCTCAAGATGGCTATGGCTCAAAAGAGGGGAGCTATGGAGTCATACGTAGTTAGTCATCTGGACACAAGCTGAGGTCTGAACAGCCCCGGCTGGGTCACCTGGAGGAGGGTGTATGATGTTGAAAGACCTGAAACACCCGATGATTCTAGGAACATCACTGAAGATGTGTCCAGAAGCATCAGTAGATGTATGTACACAGCATTTATAACAAAGCCTTTTATACAGATTAATGCAATTAGAAATCCAAAAGAAAATAAATTTGCTGAAAATTACATTTGTTTAACAAAATAACAAAATCAGGCACATTGTTTAAAATACTGAGATACAGATTACATTGTTATTAAAAAAAGCAATTTCAAATCCATCTTTCTCCTCAAACAAGAGATCAGAAATTGGTACTTGGCTTCTTTAATGTACTTGCATCAGTTTTCAAACCTTGGTCAGTTATGATTTCTCAAGTCTGAGTCAAGTAAAAATAAAAGCTGTTGCTCTATATTGGGGAAGGTGATAAAGAGACAAGTGAGCTAACCTTTCATGTCATGTTTGATAAGCATGTTGATGTCCAATCTGTACAAAGACCATGATCCTTAGTATGTGTTTATATAAATAAAGCTGTACACAATGCTTTTAAGACTGTCAAGATATCATGTTGCAGAATATAAGACGGTGCTTCAAATTCCCTAGACAGCAGAATGCAAGGGGGAGAAAATCCTCAGATGCATCAACAACAGCATTCTCCTTTGCTTAAAAAAACATGAGCAATGGTGGCAAGGTGGCATTAATTACTCAGCCTTAGAGATCCCAAGGGACCAGACAGTGCAGATTAGCGTGACAGCTTCCCTTTCCTTAACAACGTTAATGAACCAATTACCCATAAACTTCCACATTGTTCACCTTTTATCATCATCACCGTTATGTGGTGTGTCGTATAACATAGGCAATCATGGTGACCATGGTTGTTCTTGTCAAATTTTTATTACGGAAGTGTTTTGCCATTACTTTCTTCTGGGCAGTGTCTTTACAAGACGGGTGATCCCGTCCATTAACTATACTGTTCAGAGACTGCCTGTCTGGCATCTGTGGTGACATAAACAGGACTTGTGATATGCAGCTGCTCTTACAATCATCCACCACCTGCTATGGTAAGGAGGTATCTCTGCCCGGCCACCCAGTTCACCTTTAGGACATTACGAAATTAAATTCCATAATTACTTTTGTCACAATAGGAGCATCTCATTCATACTTGCATTATTTCATTATATTTTACAATATTATTATAGTATAGATTTACAATATTGTATAATATTTAAATACTTAAAGTAAAATATAGAACACTGCCGCTGCAAGTGACGAGTTATTCCGTTAGAGATGGTATCTGTACCAAAACATTAAATAAGAATACACAGCAACAAGAAAAGGAAGAAACTCGCTGTACAGCAGCAGGCACAAGAGTCAGGAGGTATCAAACTTGTTATCGTAAATATACATCTGACTTGCTCATACCTAACAGGGGAATATTCTACCATGCTTACCTATCCAGTCAGGCTATTCTAGCCACCATATTTAATGGCATTTGGGGATAGGTAGTAAATGCTTGACAACAACACACATTTCATGAAGAGTGGAAAATAACAGAGGATCGGCCCAAAGTGACCTCTAATTCACAAAGGAAAGTGTGAGATTTTATGCACAGAGGCTTGAATTATTTGATTTATAAATGATTTGCAGTTTCTGGCAGTAGGACTGCTTCACTTAATGGCCTTACAGAGAAATCAAGTCACAGATGTCCTTTCACATGCAAAAAATGCATGGCAACCACCTACTCAACACCCTAAGCAAATTTTTTTTTTAAGATTCAAGAGGGTTTCAAGGCAGATTCTGAAAAGGTCAGCATTTTAGCCACCAACATACTGAAGAATGGCAGCCTACAGGAGGTAATTGGAAAAAGATTAAAATACAGTGCATTGTTGTCCCCTCCTCCATCTTCCAAGGTATTTCCTCCGGAATTGTTCCCACATAGATGAAAATGTGCTGAAGTTTTCTTAGTGCTCTGAAGAGATCACAACATAACCCACATTCCAATGTCCAGATTTCAAAAGTAACATTTTTACTGCAAATCCTGAAACAAGACGACCAGAAAGATTCCCAATTGATTCTTCTATAAGCTGAAATATGAATACCGCCACACTGCTCTGATCTCAAGATAGCAATTTCAAGAAACACAGGTAACAAGGTACATTCCTGCTTGTGAACTTCAAGATTAATAGTTGAAAGGTAGGATTAATAAAGAATTAAAATGGAAACATGGCCTAAATCTCTTCCACCTGGATAGTAAATTTTCTCTGATTCTTTGAAGCTGAGGTAGCTTATCTCATCTCTTAACATTGGCGCTGATGGTATTGCACATCTTCTTGATAGCAATATATTACATTCTGCAACAAGTGCTTTTAAAGTAACCACCTTTAAGCAGAGTGTGAAGACAGTGGAAGTGAAACCTTATTGTGTTTTGTATAACAGACAGCTAAACGGAGGGCACAGCGGACAGTGGACAACAATTCCACAGCGCCCTACACATGCAGCAACTGTAGCAGAGCCTACCGTTCCAGGAGCAGCCTCAATAGCCACAGTCGACGCTGCTCGACAAACCAGTGACTACCCGAAGCGCAGTATGCATGGTCGACCACGACCAACGGAGGCCACACACTCTAACAGACAGCTTCTGTTTTTGGTATGTACTGTATGTCTCCAAGTACAAAATGTCCCATGCAAGGAAAGATTATTGAAACACAGAAAAGGATTCAATTATTCTTCAAAACAGGCAGGCAGGAACTTTCAACTACAGGTTTCCCCCGCCATCCGAAGGTAGAGCGTTCCTATGAAACGGTTCGTAAGCCGAAGTGTCATAAAGCGAAGAAGCAATTACCATTTATTTATATGGGAAAATTTTGTGAGCGTTCGCAGACCCAAAAATAACCTACCAAATCATGCAAAGTAACACATAAAACCTACAATAACAGTAACATATAGTAAAAGCAGGAATGATACAATAAATACACAGTCTATATACAGTAGAAATACTTTTCTACAATCATTATTGAACTGTTCTCCGTAGCGAAAATCTCACGCAAGCGCCATTGGCAGCAAATCTCACGCAAGCGCCGCCGGCAAAAACATGGCGCAAGCGCCCTCCAGTAACCTTTAAGCTATGAAGCTGCCAAATCATACCAAATAACACATAAAAATACACAGCCTATATAAAGTGGAAATAACGTATGTACAGTGTAGTATCACTCACCGGAATCGGGAAGACAGCGCAGAGCACACTGATGATCGTGTGTTAGGCTGAGTCGGAGTTTGGGTGGTGCAGTGGCCCCCACCCTCCAGGCCGCCGAGCGATACATTGCCGCGAAGCATGTAAGAGTGCAGTGGTAGCCGGGAGGCACACAGCACATCTTTAAGAAAAAAGCCGAAACAAACATGCTAATTAATTAGGTGACACCCGGCACATAATTGTTGGCCCAGATCATTGCCGATTTCCGATTGCATTGTCCCTGATCTGGGCCGACAATTACGTGTCGGCGGCACCTAATTAGTTAGCATGTTTATTTCGGATTTTTTCTTAAAGATGTGCTGTGTGCCTCCCGGCTACCGTTGCATTCTCCGCGAGTCAGTATCTGTACGTGGCCTGGGGGTTGGGGTGGTGGGACACTGGGGTGTCATCTCGTCATCGTCTGTTTCCATTAGAGCAGGCAGCTCATCTTCTTCTATCTCTGCCCGCCTCGATGTCAAAGGTCGAGGTTCATCGTCTGCTGTGGAAGGTTTGCTTGACTGCTGAGCCTCGTGCATTTTTCTATCACACAGTTCTTTATAAGGACTTAAACCATCCTGCAAATATCCCCTAAATTGACGTACCCTTTCAAAATTAAAGTCGTACTTTATCATTACTCATTCGGTTTCGATCGTTATCCTTTTTTCTTCCAATTGCATCAGCTCTCCACCTGTCAGTTCTTGGTCATGGGATGCCAAAACCTCTTCAACATCATGTTCGTCAGCTTCCACAAGCCAAACTCACCTTGTCCTTACTTCGTTCACTGTGATCAAAACGCTTAATTATGTCTAGCTTTGCGCTAAGTGTAACACCCTTATGAGCTCTTTTAGGCTTTTCCAATACCTTGGCACTCATCTTGAAAACGGCTGCTCACAGGCACGTGTTTAAGCAATGCCGGCGAGAACCCGGGGGGAGCAGCTGCTCGGGGTGCATGCTGCCTTTTATCGCGCGCTGCTTTTTTTTCCCGTAACAGTGAAAACACCTTCTGAAAGTGAAAACAGGGTACTAATGTAGGTCTTTCGTAAAAGTGAGGTTTCGTAAAGCGAACGTTCGAAAAGCGGGGGACACCTGTAACAGACATCCAAGTTTTGACTGCAAGTATTTGGGTAACAGCTCCAAATGAAAATACCTTAAAAAAAATAAGCTATCTTGTACCAGATTTTTAGAACCAAGCTACAGAAATGCAATATGTGGAATTGCACCTGATGTATTCACTCTGACAGCAACTGCTAATTTGCATGCAGGTTTGTTGCCAGAGTGCACTGTACTTCCTGTTAACTCATTTTGCTGCTGAATATATTTATGTCTTCATCTTGCATAGTTTACTTAGAAAGCAATAAAGGTTATGATACAACATTCTCAATTACTGTCTTGGGTCATGAGCAGTAACCTTGGTTCAGTGGTGGTAAAATTACTCAATGGTCTGTGGATTCAAGCCTTCAAGACTTGAGGACTAATCAGATCAGAAGGCGCTATCCTTCAAAAGCAGCATGAAATTAATGTTTTGACTGCCTTCTCTGATGGAGATAGGAAAATTCATGTGGCATTCAAAAGCAGTCTGGTCAAAACTTTGCCCTAAACTGCTGTCACTCACAATAAAGGAATAAACTGTGTAATGCATTTTCATTCTTACATCCATAGCAATGTGTTAAGTAGTTTTCAATTACATTTCTTAAAACTAATAGCGCTGTGGCCACTCATGTGCCCTCCTGAGATGGTACACTACTACAATAATTGAGGGGCTTCCTCATCCAAACTGGCCCCTCCAAACCCGTGCGGTGGCTGCACCAAGCTTCACTGCGTCCCTCAGCGCATGCCCCTGCAGTCTTGAATGCGCCAGTCGGCAGCATTTCACAACTGACATCTCGATGCATTGGAATGCCAACAGGTTTCAGGCAAAACAACTAGTGCCTTTCACTGAGTTGATGATTTTCCAGCAGCACTTGACGCCCATTGTGTGTGTCCCTGGGTATAGATCAGACAGTCCTTTGTCATGCAACTGCTCGGGATGAACCATAACACAGGTTCCTGCATCTTTCTCCATACCCTCTTTGTAAACCCACAGACCACAATAAGCTAAACTACCATCTCAACCTCACTACTGTCCTCTTGGGAGCAGCATGTGGTGGGAGTGATGGTCTGGGTATGCAGGAAGGATCTGATTGGGAGGACCCTCTCAACACTAGCCAGGCAAGGCCTTAGTGCACGTTGGTGAGATCTGGTAATGAGCCATTCTGCCAGATGGCCGAGGCAGTCTGCTCAGGGAATCACCCCACTGTATCCATTGAGTCCTTCTCCTGCAGCATCTGCAGGACATGGTGTGCTGACCACTGCCTGATGGATTTCTTGTCAAAAGTGTTGGTCTGAAAGAACTTTTCCATGAAGAACAGGTAGTATGACAACATCCAGCTGGCTAGGATATTGCATAGCAATGGGGCTAGATCCATCTTTCGTAACAATGGGGACAGATAAAACCTTGGCATTAGTGTTACTTGGTGTCCACAACCTTAGATTCTACACACAGCGCGATGCAGCCACACACAAACTTGTCATCAAGGGGAAGACGACTTTGCCTTATTCTCCAGGGTCTTTTACAAAGTGATCACTGCAACTCACTCCGCGCTGGATCCCTAGATAAGCCTGAACATGACCCGGGTAATTTCCAAGCTGGAGGAGAGGGGGACAGACCACACCTGCACCAAGTATAGCAAGCCTCACACCACCTCACACTGATGACCAGTTTCTTTCCTGTTATCGAAAGAGACACAGTCTTCCCCACAGTCCCAATTTCTGTTATACCTTCCCAACCAGCTCCAGCCAATTCTTGGTGCAGGCCTTAGCCCCTCCAAACCATATCTCCAGCACCTTCAAGCAATCAGAACCAACACTGAAGGTGACACTGGATCAGTTGGGACAGTTGCCAAAGAGCATGGCATCGCTCTTCCTGCAGTTCACCTTGGTCCCCAATGCCAACTCAAATTCATCGCAGACGCTAATCAATCTGTGAACTGACTTCACATCTGAGCAGAAGGCAGAGAGGTCATCCATGTACAGAGAGATTTTCACCTGGGATCCTCCACTGGAGGCAATTCACCCTCCTATGCTCTTCCTGACGGCTTTGGCAAAGGGTTCTACACACCACACAAAGAAGACAAGGGAGAGTAGGCGACCCTGCCTGACTTCAGATTTGATGGGGAATCTATGGTTCCCACACATTGATTTGGACTGCACTACAAGTATCTGTGCAGAGCAGTTAAATCTAATTCCTGATTCCCACCCCCCCCCCGCCTCCGAACACCAGAGCCCATTATGGAGAGCATGTCTGTCACATATGTGTGTGATATCCTGTCATAAGCTTTCTCCTCGTCCTAGCTGACCAGGCAGGCATCCACCACCTGCCCCCGCCCCCACCCTGTAGGTAGGCAATAGTATCCCTGCATAGCACAAAGCTGTCAAAGATCTTTCTGGACACCAGATCCAACCAGCTCCCCTCCACCACCACTCTCCTCCTTCTGGTGGAACTTGTCCTCACTCTCAATTTCGCCTTTGGCTCCTCACACTTCTTTCAAACACCTCCTTATCTCCTTACCTACCCATCACCTCCTTCTGATGCTCTCCCCTTTTTCTTTCTTCCATGGCCTTCGGTCCTCTCCTATCAGATTCCTACTTCGCCAGCCCTGTATCTCTTTCACCAATCAACTTCCCAGCTCTTTACTTCACTCCTCCCCCATCCCGGTTTCACCTATCACCTTGTGGTTCTTCCTCCCCTCCCCCCACCTTCTAACTCTGACTCCTCATCCTTTTTTCTTCAGTCCTGATAAAGAGTCTTGGTCCAAAATGTCAACTATACTCTTTTCCATAGATCCTGCTTGGCCTGATGAGTTCCTCCAGCATTTTGTGTGTGTTACTTCAGATCTTAATCTGAAATGAAAACTGCTGAAAACACTCAGCAGGTCAAGCAACATCTGCACAGAAGAGATATTACATGTTTTTGGTCAACAACTTTGATCAGAATTGATAAAAGGGTGTCAATCCAAAACACAATATTAATTCTAATCTCTCCATAGATGTTATAGACCTACTAAGTATTTACTCACATGACCAAATAGCACTGGGATCAAGTTTGAAAGGATAGACAGTCTTTCCTATTTGAGAGCCAATTAACATTTATGCTTGACCTCTTATTCTATTAAAATTACAAACTTTCACTCACCACCAATTTGATATCCCTTCTCCTTCTGTCTAAAATTGTTTTGACCTAGAAAGCACATTAATATTTGTCCACTGGAGAGCCCAGTTGGGTGCTCAATTGAATTCAACAGTTTAGATTTCCTATAGTAGAATGGCATTTACTTTACTTTATTGTTGCCGAACAATTGATACCAGAGCGTACAATCATCACAGCGATATTTGATTCTGCGCTTCACGCTCCCTGGATTACAAATCGATAGTAAATATTAAAAATTTAAATTATAAATCATAAATAAAAAATAGAAAAAGTAAAGTAAGGTAGTGCAAAAAAGATCGAGAGGCAGGTCCGGATATTTGGAGGGTACGGCCCAGATCTGGGTCAGGATCCGTTCAGCAGTCTTAACACAGTTGGAAAGAAGCTGTTCCCAAATCTGGCCTTACAAGTCTTCAAGCTCCTGAGCCTTCTCCCTGAGGGAAGAGGGACGAAAAGTGTGCTGGCTGAGTGGGTCGTGTCCTTGATTATCCTGGCAGCACTGCTCTGACAGCATGCGGTGTAAAGTGATTTCAAGGACGGAAGATTGGTTTGTGTAATGTGCTGCGCTGTGTTCACGACCTTCTGTAGCTTCTTCCGGTCTTGGACAGGACAACTTCCATTTGGAAGCATTATATGACATTCGTACATAGTTAGAGGGCCAATGGGGCAGGGGTTTATTTTCCCTGACATTATGGATGGACCAGAAGCCATTTAAACTTCTTTTCTCCCAGTAAGTCAAAAGGGAAGGAATGAAAAATAAAATATGAAACAAAGGTGTTAAAGCCATAAGCACTTTTATCTCTGATTTTATATCCAGTTTTCAGCCAAATCTAGCTCATTGATAGCACATGTCAAAATGTTGCAAAGAAGATTGGCACTGTTATTAAGACACCTTTTTGAAACATTAAAGAAAGAGCCCATCTGTCCTCTCAAGTGTGTGTAAAAGGCCCCACTGCACACTTTGAAGCACAACAGAGGAGCTCTTCCAGTTCCTCGACAATGTGTGTCCTTACTTAACATTATTATAATGTGATCTTATTACTTGTAGAAACTTGCTGCATGCAAACTGGTTCCTGCATTTTTCCACAGATCAAAGGTGGTGACAGTTATGTCTAGATACTGCTCATAGGGCTAAATATATATTAACAAATTATTCTGCCCTGTTTATTTAATAGATTATATAAGCACACAATCATACCCTCAGTTCTATTCAAAAGCTCCAAAACTGAACCTCTGTACCTCCCTCTACAACTAGATCCTCGACTTCCTCACCAGGAGACCAGTCAGTGTGGATTGGAAATAACATCTCCTCCTTGTTAACAATCAACATAGGCACACCTCAAGGATGCATGCTTAACCCACTGCTCTACTCTCTCTACATCCACGATTACTTTATTGTCACCAAACAATTGATACTAGAGCGATATCTGATGCTGATATTTGATTGTGTGGCTAGTCACAATTCAAATGGCATCTATAAATTTGCCGATGACACAACTGTTGTTTCAGAATTTCAGATGGTGACGAGGAAGCGTGCAGGAGAGAGAAAGATCTGCTGGTTGAGTGGTGTTGCAGCAACAACTTTACCCTCAATGTCAGCAAGACCAAGGAATTGATTGTGGACTTCAGGAAGGAGAAGTCAAGAGAACACACACCAGTCTTCATCAAAGGATCAGAAGTGGAAAGGGTAAACAGTTTCAAGTTCCTGTGTGTCAACATCTCTGAGGATCTACCCTGGGCCCAACAGATTTATGCAATTACAGAAAGGCACAACAGCGGCTACATTTCATTAGGTGTTTGAGAATTGGTATGTCACCAAAGACACACACAAATTTCAACAGATGTACCTTGAAGTGATTTCTAACTGGTTGCATCACCATCTGGTAGCGAGGGGTCACTGCACAGAATTAGAAAAGCTGCAAAGTTGTAAACTCAGCCAGCTTCATCACGGCTACTAGCCTCCCAGCATCCAGGACACCTTCAAAAGGCGATGCCTCAGAAAGGCAGCATCCATCATTAAGGACCCCATTCAAACAGGACATGCCCTTTTCTTATTGTTACCATCAAACAGGAGGTACAGGAGCCTGAAGACACACACCCAACATTTCAGGAACAGCTTCTTCCCCTCCATCATCAGATTTCTGAACTGACAATGAACACTATCTCAGTAGTTTTTCCCTCTCTGTTTCACCTATTTATCTTTTTATAAATATTTCTTATTGCAATTTATAGTTATTATGTATTGCAATGTGTTGCTGCGACAAAACAACATATTTCATGACATATGATCGTGATATTAAACCTGGTTCTGATTTAGATCACATAATTTGAGGAGAAACATCCACCCAGCCTAAAAATAGGAAATTATGTACTAAATATTTGCAAATTAAAAACAATTTTTTCATCAGCACCATACCGGTGCCTTGTAAGCAAAATAACAAAAACATTTAACTCATTGCAACCAAACCGGTCAGTTTCCCAGCTCTGTATGTGCCATGAATCCGATCTTTCTTCCTCAAAATAATTAAAATCCATCTTAAAACCTGGACCCACAATCACGTGGGATTTAGCCACAAATGAGGTGCCACCACCACAGATGATCTCATCTGGCAATACTAGCAGCAGAAAAACAAAAGTATGCCATTCAGTTGAGAGTCCAATCTGTCATTCAGTTAGATAATGACTGCACTGTGCCTCCACTCAATTTACTCATATGAGACCCAGGTCCAACACAAATCTTGACCTCATAGCCAATAATAGCTCTAATTGGCCTAAAAATTTTCTGGCTGAATAAGAAATAGTTCTACAGGAAGAGCAAACAACTGAACAGAAAATACCACCTGGGAACTATACTTGTGAAATACAAAAGATCTACAACTTTTGTAAACTTTAATTTATTGATTATGCAATCAGGCAAACTATGTTTAATCCAATTGTGTATTAAGTGACATTACTTCAATTGCCTAACTCAGAGGATTGCAATGATGCTGCTACACCAAAAACTAAAACAAGTACACAAGTACACATTTGAGGTTTGAATGTTTAATTCCTCTTTGTAACCATCAACTCAGCTACAAATTATTCTGCAGAAATTGCCTGTATTGCTTAAAGGTTAAAAACAGTTGCAAATGCTAATTGCATTTAACACTATTGTCTGAAAGTAAAATTAAATCAAGACAAAATGAAACACAAGAACTATTACAGCTAAATACAGATTCTCGCCTTTTCAGCTTTTCCATCTACTGCAGAGGTTCTCAACATTTTTTTATGCCATGGTCTCTTACCATTAGCTGAGGGGTCCGTGGATTCCAGGTTGGGAACCCCTGATCTACTATGCCTTACAATTGTTGCTGTTGTTCCTTTCTGCACCTTGTGGCACATCGGGTGGCAACCTTGCTGTTTCTTTAGCATTTTTGTCTGTTTTTTTAAAAGGCCGAGTTGCAAGCTCAATGCTCAACACAGCACAAATGGAAAGCACGCAAGAGGCCAGCCGGATTTGAACCCGGGACCACTCGCTTTGAAGTCTGGTGCAGGTGCCATTATCAGTGGCCGGCTGTGCCTTCCAATTACCCTAGACTAATTGGACCAATGTAAAGCTTGTAATGAAGTTACAATTATATTGATGGAATACAATACATGCTGCTCAGGCTGTTTATAAATAAACTAAAGAACATAGCACTAAATGTTTTCCTCAAAAATTGATATTCAATAGTAAAAATTTACAAATTTATGTATGACAACTAACGTGGACATTCAAGAAACAAGTCTAAAGTTTGAATATAGATTGTGATATTTTGACAAAGAGCTGGAGTTCTTAGCTTCAGGTGTTAATCTACAGTTGGAATGAATAAAATAGCCTGACAATTCAGTGGTATTGATGAATTGCTTAAGGTGCCATCCTTAAGCAAGCTATCTTTATTCAGATGATTATAAATCACCAATGTTCTAATTAAACACCAATCCCTTATTAAAATACTGATTTGGTGGTCATTTAGTATTTCCTATTTGTACATTGACAGGTTCTCCATTTTCCTATATACACAAGGATCAGTTCTGGGACCTCTACTCTTCGTGATTTTTATTAACGACCTGGATGTGCGGATAGAAGGGTGGGTTGGCAAGTTAGCAGATGACACAAAGGTTGGTGGTGTTGTACATACTGTAGAGGATTGTCGAAGATTGCACAGAGTCACTGATAGGTTGCAGAAGTGGGCTGAGAAGTGGCAAATGGAGTTCAACCCGGAGAAATGTGAGGTGGTACATTTTGGAAGGACAAAGTAAATGGCAGGATACTTGGTAGTGTGGAGCAGCAGAGGGATCTGGGGGTACATATCCACAGATCCCTGAAAGTTGCCTCACAGGTAGATAGGATAGTTAAGAAAGCTTATGGGGTGTTAGCTTTCATAAGTCCAGGGATAGAGTTTAAGAGTCGCGATGTAATGATGCAGCTCTGTAAAATTCTGGTTAGGCCACACTTGGAATACTGTGTCCAGTTCTGGTCGCCTCACTATAGGAAGGATGTGAAAGCATTGGAAAGGGTACAGAGGAGATTTATCAGGATGCTGCCTGGTTTAGAGAGTATGCATTATGATCAGAGATTAAGGGAGCTAGGGCTTTACTCTTTGGAGAGAAGGAGGATAAGAGGAGACATGATAGAGGTATACAAGATATTAAGAGGAATAGATAGAGTGGATAGCCAGCACCTCTTCCCCAGGGCACCACTGCTCAATACAAGAGGACATGGCTTTAAGGTAAGGGTGGGAAGTTCAAGGGGGATATTAGAGGAAGGTTTTTTACTCAGAGAGTGGTTGGTGCATGGAATACACTGCCTGAGTCAGTGGTGGAGGCAGATACACTCGTGAAATTTAAGGGACTACTAGACAGGTATATGGAGGAATTTAAGGTGGGGGGTTATATGGGGGGCAGGGTTTGAGGGTCGGCACAAAAAAGTGGGCTGAAGGGCCTGTACTGTGCTGTACTATTCTATGTTCTATACAGATGATGACATTTTTAGGATACCCAAAACATTAGAGATAATAAATTGATGCAACTTATTTACTACCAATTTAGTAAAGAATATGAACATATATTTGAAAAACATTTGTTCAACTACTGTGCCTTCTGACTATAGAAGCATTGATATAACCATATAACAATTACAGCACGGAAACAGGCCATCTCGGCCCTTCTAGTCCGTACCGAACTCTTACTCTCACCTAGTCCCACCGACCTGCACTCAGCCCATAACCCTCCATTCCTTTCCTGTCCATATAGCTATCCAATTTAACTGTAAATGACAACATCTTTCTCTGTAACTTAGGAGATGAAACCCAGGCAACATTTTAGTAAACCTCCTCTGTACTCTCTCAACTTTATTGACATCTTTCCTATAATTCGGTGACCAGAACCCCACACAACACTCCAAATCTGGCCCCACCAATGCCCTATACAACCTCAACACCACATCCCAACTCCTATACTCAATGCACTGATTAATAAAGGCCAGCATACCAGAAGCTTTCTTCACCACCCTATCCACATGAGATTCCACCTTCAGGGAACTATACACCATTATTCCTTGATCCCTCTGTGCTACAGCATTCTTCAATGCCCTACCATTTACCATGTATGTCATATTTTTTCATCCCAGTTTGGCAAAAGAATAAATCAAGGAAGGTAGTGCACCCATGGCTGACAAGGGAAATTAGGGATAGTATCAATTCCAAAGAAGAAGCATACAAATTAGCCAGAAAAAGTGGCTCACCTGAGGACTGGGAGAAATTCAGAGTCCAGCAGAGGAGGACAAAGGGCTTAATTAGGAAGGGAAAAAAGATTATGAGAGAAAACTGGCAGGGAACATAAAAACTGACTGTAAAAGCTTTTATAGATATGTGAAAAGAAAAAGATTGGTTAAGACAAATGTAGGTCCCCTACAGACAGAAACAGGTGAATTGATTATGGGGAGCAAGGACATGGCAGACCAATTGAATAACTACTTTGGTTCTGCCTTCACTAAAGAGGACATAAATAATCTTCCGGAAATAGTAGGAGACAGAGGGTCCAGTGAGATGGAGGAACGGAGGGAAATACATGTTAGTAGGAAAGTGGTGTTAGGTCAATTGAAGGGCCAGATGGTCTGCATCCCAGAGTGCTTAAGGAAGTAGCCCAAGAAACAGTGGATGCATTAGTGATAATTTTTCAAAACTCTTTAGATTCTGGACTAGTTCCTGAGGATTGGAGGGTGGCTAATGTAACCCCACTTTTTAAAAAAGGACGGAGAGAGGAACCGGGGAATTATAGTCCGGTTAGCCTGACATCGGTGGTGGGGAAGATGCTAGAGTCAGTTATCAAAGATGTGACAACAGCACATTTGGAAAGCGGTGAAATCATCGGACAAAGTCAGCATGGATTTGTGAAAGGAAAATCATGTCTGACGAATCTCATAGAATTTTTTGAGGATGTAACTAGTAGAGTGGATAGGGGAGAACCAGTGGATGTGGTATATTTGGAGTTTCAAAAGGCTTTTGACAAGGTCCCACACAGGAGATTAGTGTGCAAACTTAAAGCACACGGTATTGGGGGTAAGGTATTGATGTGGATAGAGAATTGGTTGGCAGACAGGAAGCAAAGAGTGGGAATAAACGGGACCTTTTCAGAATGGCAGGCAGTGACTAGTGGGGTACCGCAAGGCTCAGTGCTGGGACCCCAGTTCTTTACAATAATATATCAATGACTTGGATGACGGAATTAAATGCAGTATCTCCACGTTTGCAGATGACACAAAGCTGGGCAGCAGTGTTAGCTGTGAGGAGGATGCTAAGAGGATGCAGGGTGACTTGGATAGGTTAGGTGAGTGGGCAAATTCATGGCAGATGCAACTTAATGTGGATAAATGTGAGGTTACCCACTTTAGTGTCAAAAACAGGAAAACAGATTATTATCTGAGTGGTGGCCGATTAGGAAAAGTGGAGGTGCAACAAGACCTGGGTGTCATTATACACCAGTCATTGAAAGTGGGCATGTAGGTACAGCAGGCGGTGAAAAAGGCGAATGGTATGCTGGCATTCATAGCAAGAGAACTTGAGTACAGGAGCAGGGAGGTACTACTGCAGCTGTACAAGGCCTTGGCAAGACGACACCCGGAGCAGCGTGTGCAGTTTCGGTCCCCCAATCTGAGGAAAGACATCCTTGCCATAGAGGGAGTACAAAGGTTCACCAGATTGATTCCTGGGATGGCAGGACTTTCATATGATTAAAGACTGGATCCACTAGGCTTATATTCGTTGGAATTTAGAAGATTGAGGGGGGATCTTATTGAAACATATAAAATCCTAAAGGGATTGGACAGGCTAGATGCAGGAAGATTGTTCCCGATGTTGGGGAAGTCCAGAACAAGGGGTCACAGTTTGAGGATAAAGGGGAAGCCTTTTAGGACCGAGATTAGGAAAAGCTTCTTCACACAGAGAGTGGTGAATCTGTGGAATTCTCTGCCACAGGAAACAATTGAGGCCAGTTCATTTGGCTATATTTAAGAGGGAGTTAGATATGGCCCTTGTGACTAAAGGGATCAGGGGTATGGGGGGGGGGAAGGCTGGTACAGGGTTCTGAGTTGGATAATCAGCCATGATCATTCTGAATGGCGGTGCAGGCTCGAAGGTCCGAATGGCCTACTCCTGCACCTATTTTCTATGTTTCTATTTTGATTAGTCCTACCAAAATGTAGCACCTCACATTTTTCAGCATTAAACTCCATCTGCCATCTTTCAGCCCACTCTTCTAATATACAGTGGATTCCAGTTAATTGGGACACATCGAGACCAGTACATTTTGGCCCAATTAAGAACCTGCCCTAATTAGCCAAAGATTTATGGAGATAGTTAAAAAGATATTTTAAAAAAGACAAACTATCATTCAACTCAGTAACGAATTATGTATTTAAATGAAGTTCGAAACAAATTAGAACAATCCCAATACTACTACAGTCCTATAAAATTGTGTATTAGTTCCCAATAGTTACCTACAGAGGAATTCATCCAGTGCACGCTGCGTATTCTTTTGATTAACTGTAAATGAACAAAACCAGTGCAGACATCTACTGTAGATAATTACTGCCTATATACGAAGCTTTCACTAATTGCATCCTCAAAATCTTCATTTTCATTTTAACATTCAAGATCATTTTCAATACCTTCGAATTCTTTGGAGTTCCTAACTTGTTGAAGTAGTGAAATTGGTTCATTTACACTCCTGGTCGTTTCTGGCATCTCCAAGCCCCAATGCTTGAAATGGTAGAGAGCAAAACAGTTCTGAATTCTCTCACTGCTTATTTCTCACCAACTATCTGTAAAATCACGGCTTTTTGAACACAAACACACACAACCGAAGCTGTTTAAAAACTGTTTGCTCTAAGCACGATATAATGTCTAACAGCGACACAGGTATGCACAAGCGACACTAGTCAGAAACTGTTCAGCAACAGTCTCCTGTCCCAATTAAGCAGCCTAGTGTCTCAAATAAACAGAAGAAATCCTGGATGTTTTCTTGATTAAGTTTTGTTCTTTAAGAGTTGTCCCAAATAAGCAGTTGTCTGATTAACTGATGGTCCAATTAACTAGAATGCACTGTATTGTATTTTTAAACATCTGCAAAAAATGTAGTAATTATAACTGTGTTTATTACTGAAATCTCAAATTGATTTCTTGGGTTAAACTCAAAAAAAATGATTCAAAATTAATTTAAAGTTGGTTAAAGTTCAGTCGCAATCAAAATGCTTCTCTTTCCTTAAGAGACACAAAATACGTGGCAAGAAAAAAAATCCCAAATTGAACCTCGTTTAATTCAGTGTTAGTGAAGAATTTCTCACTAAACACTGTAATCAAACTAGACTCCTTAATAAAATTATTTTACAGATCCTATCAAATACCTGATGGTTCAGCAAAATTTCCCAGTAAGCAAATTTCAAACAGACTCAGAAGGAATATGCTTGATCTGCAGAATCAGCTGGTATCAATTGACATTTGTCTCCGCCTGCTTAATCTAAAGAGATCAGATCATGTCTCCCAGGCTGGTTGCAGGATGACTGAGATGTCTCTACCAATAACATGCCAACCATCTCACATCGATCCAACTGGTCCCAAAGGTCGTCTTCTGCTGGATTCAACCCGATGACGATTGATATCTCATGATCTGCCTATTTGTGGAAACCAAGCTCAGATTTGGTTGGAAAACTCCCAACACAGAAGATGAAAGATACACTATCATGGCACTACCTCACTGAAGAGCAACCAATGCTCTTTGGATCAATCCCCAGCTGAAGAGACAACTGGCAGAAAAATAGTGAAAACCACATGGTGTGCAATCCACTTAGCAGATTCTTCAAAAAACAAAGCCTATGCAAACAAAAAACATCCAGTTATTTACTTTGCATTTTACAACACTGAACAAGGTTTCACTCCATTTAAATTACTTCCTTTGTGATAAAAACATGTGAGGTTCTTGCCAGTCACTCCTCCTTTTATCTGCCATAAACAATAGAATTTCAGATGTACCAACAGGCACTGGAGATTTCAGTATTTAATGAATGTCAGTCTTGTCTAAACTAGAGATTTTTGTGGTCATTTCTCACTTCCGATTTCATTACATCTGGTTTGTGAATAAACTGGTTCTCCACTTGCCTATAAGCATTTCGTGATTATACACTACAGTTCAATATGTTGTACTTTGCCAAACACAAAAGTAAATCATTTGGCTGCTGGTAAATATGTTACTCAATTGCTTCTAAATTTAAGGTGGTGGGGGGGGGGGGGAGGAGGAAGAAATTCAATGGAACTGCTTAGCACAGATTGTTCACATACTCTCCCTTCAGCACTGCCTGCTCCACTTGTACATGGGTCAAGTATGCACTTAGTCCCTGTAACTAACATGCCAAATAGTGCTTTGGGGGAAAAATAAACAATTGCAATTAAATACATAGACAATTTAAAGTAATAAAAATATTTACAATTACAGATTACAAACAGTACAATATTGTCTAAAACACCTGCAAAAACTGAAGCCTACTCCCAATTATGACAGCGTTATGCAGCAAGGTGACTGAACAGCAGTTACATTTTAAAAGCTTTCTAAGATAAACATCATCATAATTAAATATTTCTATAAATCTGCAATGATCAAGCGGTCAGAGGCTCATTCTTCTTTGTACTCATTTTTAAAAGCAGCATCGCCTGTGGTATCCATAGCTTAATTCATTTAAACAATCATTGTCCCAATTTACAGGCTTCCCACACTTCTGCCAAACCCGTAAAACTTTTTAAACAATGGGGATTTGATAAAAATGCATACACAAAAAGAAATATTTCAATATATCGTCACCAATGTTGAAGCTATTATCTCCTCTCTGTTTCTCCCTTGCATCATTTCGAGGCAGACAACAATCCTTGCCCTTTGGTAGTTCATCATCCCTATTTACACCAGATACTTCTCGCCTCCATCCCAGCCTTGTCACCCGCCACCGATCCCACCCTGTGTCATTTACTCTCTCTGTCTTTCTGTCTCTCCGTCTTAATTCTGCAAGCCTGCATCAGCCCTGCCGGGCAATAATTCTGCCACACTCCTTGCCCTCCCCCACTTCTCACCCTTAATTTGAACACAGACAAGTCCAGACGCCCCAATTGCAGCCCACTGCCACCTTTAATCGTCCACTGCTATGCCAGCCGTGCCCGCAGCCCTTCTGCCTTGTACCTGGGTATACAGCTGGGCGAAGAGCCGTCTATCTCCCAGGTGGCAAAGAGGTTCATAGGCACGGGCTTGTTGAGTCCGGACGAACCAGTGAAACTGAGTCTCCCCTTCTCGGCCATGCTGCGTGTGTCAGTAGTCGGTGTACATACTATGATCGGGTACCGCTATCCCCAGCACCTCCTCCAATCTTGCAACCGCTCTCCCCGGCTTCCTTCACCGCAGCGCCGGACAACCCACCGGAAACGCATCACACCGACTGCGCGCTCCGGCAGCCCCCGCCCCCGCGCGCGTCCCCGCAGCTCGAGTTGACGTCACCGGCTCGCTCACACACCCAACGGACTTTCGCCGGCGAGAGGTGTGTGAGTGCGTGGTCCTTGCTTCTCCGAACTTAATTTGGACGTTCTCACTGGCAGGCAGGGTCTGGCCTTTGGCAACCCTGGGGATTTTAGCCCAGAATCTCGTCTACACTCCCACTGCGCGGGTGGAAGAGCTCACCCCTTGGGGTGGGGGCACATTCCTGGTAGGGGAATAGCTGAGTCTTGAGGGGAGCACAGTCCCGGTGGGTTTGCGCACTCCCTGAAGTAAGGGGCATAGTGATGGGGGAGATTACAGTCCTGAGGGAAGGAAACAAAAGGGAAAATCTGCAGGTGCTGGAAATTAAAGTAATACACACAAAATGCTGGATGAATTTAGCAGATCGGGCAGCTTCTATGAAAAAGGGTAAACAGTTAACGTTTCCAGCTGCGGTTCTTCATCAGGACTGGAAAAATGAGATAAGAAGCCAGACTAAGAAGGTAGGGGGAGGGGAGGAAGAAGTACAAGGTAGTAGGTGAAACTGGGAGGTGGCGGGGGGCGTGAAGTAAAGAGCTGGGAAGTCGGTTGCTGAAAGAGATAAAGGGCTGGAGAAGGCAGAATCTGATAGGAGAGTCCAGTCATTCTCAGGTGGGTGTGCACAATGCTGGGGAGAAGAGGGCAGGGGGGGCGGAGTGTAGAGGTAGTGACAGCAGAGTTCTGAGGAAAGAAATGCAGTCTTGTAGTGTTGGCGGGGGAACAGCAGAGTCTTCAGCAGGCAGTGAAGCACAGTCCTGAGGGAGGAGTGCATTATTATGAGAAGGCACAATCCTGGGGGGAGGGGGCAAGAGAGCACTCCTGAGGGAAACATAGAAAATAGGTACAGGAGTAGGCCATTCGGCCCTTCGAGCCTGCACCGCCATTTATTATGATCATGGCTGATCATCCAACTCAGAACCCCACCCCAGCCTTCCCTCCATACCCCCTGACCCCTGTAGCCACAAGGGCCATATCTAACTCCCTCTTAAACATAGCCAATGAACTGGCCTCAACAGTTTGCTGTGGCAGAGAATTCCACAGATTCACCACTCTCTGTGTGAAGAAGTTTTTCCTAATCTCGGTCCTAAAAGGCTTCCCCTCTATCCTCAAACTGTGACCCCTCGTTCTGGAACTCCCCAACATCGGGAACAATCTTCCCGCATCTAGCCTGTCCAATCCCTTTAGGATCTTATACGTTTCAATCAGATCCCCCCTCAATCTTCTAAATTCCAACGAGTACAAGCCCAGTTCATCCAGTCTTTCTTCATATGAAAGACCTGCCATCCCAGGAATCAATCTGGTGAACCTTCTTTGTACTCCCTCTATGGCAAAGATGTCTTTCCTCAGATTAGGGGACCAAAACTGCACACAATACTCCAGGTGTGAGTGAGTGAGGACCAAAGGGAAGTGTACAGTCCTGGGGGACATGTAGTTTTGAGTACTGAAGGACTATTCAGTGAGGGAATGCATTAGTGGGTGAAGAGTACAATACTGAAATACTGTATTGCTGCATTGCCAGAGGTGGCATCTTTCTGCTGGGAAACCCAAGTACAAAGAAGAACAGGAGATTTCTTACCTGCTCATGTTTGGATCAATAAGTGTAATTGAGTCTCCATCGCTAAAATAGATTATCTGTTTGTTATCACATTTCCCTTTATAGATCTTTGTTAGAATATAAAACAGAAGAGTACAGCACAGCTACAGGCCCTTTGGCCGAGAATGTTGTGCCAGACCAATTAAATTAGTAATCAAGTGGCCAACTAAATTAATCTCTTCTGCCTACGCAATTTCTATGTCCTTCTATTTTCCTCACATTTGGGTGCCTCATAAATGTCTCTTAAAAGTCCCTAATGTTATCTGCCTTTACCACTACCCCACATTCCAGCACCCACCACTCTGTGTAAAAAAAACTTAACCCTCATATCTCCTTTGAAATTACCCCCTCTCACCTTAAATGCATGGCCTCTGGTATTAGACATTTCAACCCTGGAAAAAAGATACTGCCTCTCTGCACCTCCCACAATCTTATAAACCATTATCAGATCTCCCCTCAGTCTCCACCACTCCAGGGAAAATGACCCAAGTTTGTCCAACCTCTTATGGTAGCAGGTGCCCTCTAATCCAGGCAGCATCCTAGTAAACCTCTTCCGCTCCCTCTCTAGAGCCTTGATGTCTTTCCTATAATGGGGTGACTAGAACTGTATACAATTCTCCAGATGTGGTCTATATTATAAAGCTGCAACATAACTTTCTGACTTTTGAACTCAGTGCCTTAACTCATAAAAGCAAGCATGCCATACGCCTTCATAACCACCCTCTCAAACTGTCATGATGAGGCCGCACTTAGTTTGGAGAACAAGGCCTTATATTCCGTTTGGGTAGCCTCCAACCTGATGGCATGAACATCAATTTCTCAAACTTCCAGTAATGCCCCCTTTCACCATTCCCCATCCCCCATCCCCTTTTCCCTCTCTCACCTTACCTCCTTGCCCACCCATCACCTCCCTCTGGTGCTCCTCCCCACTTTTCTTTCCTTCTGTCTCTTTCACCAATCAACTTCCCAGCTCCTTACTTCTTCATTCCTCCTCCAGGTTTCATCTATCACCTTCTGTTTCTCTCTCCCGTCCCCCCACTTTTTAAATATACTCCCTAGTTTTTTTCTCAAGTCCTGCCTAAAATATCGACTGTACTCTTTTCCTGGATGCTGCCTGGCCTGCTGAGTTCCTCCTGCAATTTGTGTGTGTTGCTCTATCAAACTGTGTAGTCACTTTTCGGGAGCTATGAACTTGGACCCCAAGTTCCCTCTGCTTATCAACACTTTTAAGGATCTTGCCCTTAACAGTGTACTGTCTCTTTACATTTGACCTACCAAGGAGCATCATTTCACATTTGGCTGGGTTAAACTCTTTCTGCATCCATATCCACAACTGATCTATATCCTGCTGTATTCTTTGTCAGTCTTCTATGCTATCCACAACACCATCAATTTTTGTAACATCAGCAAACTTACTAACCCACCCGTTTTCATTTTCGTCCAGATCATTTGTATACGTCACAGTCAGCAGAGTTCCAGTGCAGATACTTGCAGAACTCCACTATTATCAGACCTCCAAATAGAACAAATCCCGTCGACCACTACCGTCGATCTTCTATGGGCAAAACAGCTCTGAATCCATATGGCCAAATAGTCACTAACGTAAACAACAAACACACCCAAGGTTGTGGTGAGGGCAGCTCACAAGTCGCTACAATTCCGGCTCCAACACAGCATACCCACAATGCTCGGCAGAACAACACCAAACACAACAAAACAGGAGATACCAAACAACAAAGCAATGATAGTGAAACGAGTTCTGTTCTTCCCTCCCTCCCACACACCCACACATCCAAACACATACACAGTCCAGGAGAGGCCATCTCCTTCATTCTCAGGTGTATAAGATAATAAGTGGTACTGATCATATTGATAGCCCGAGGGTCTTTCCCAGGACTGAAATGGCTAACATGAGGGGGCATAGTCTTAAGGTGCTTGGAAATAGGTAAAAGGGGGGATGTCAGAGGTAAGTGTGGTGGGTGCGTGGAATGCACTGCCAGCGAAGATGGTAGAGGTGGATGCGATTAGGTCTTTTAAGAGACTTAGATAGGTTCATGGATCTTAGAAAAATAGAGGGCTATGCAGTAGGAAAATTCTAAGCAGCTTCTAGAGTAGGCTACATGGTCGGCACAACATTGTGGACCAAAAGGCCTGTAATGTTCCGTAGATTTTCTATGTTCTATGTCTCCAGTGGACTTGTGGATTTGCAGACACTGGGTCCCAATTTATCCAACAGACTCACAGAGATTCGCACACCCTGTCTCCAGCCATCAGGCCTCGAATTCTGGACTTCTGATCAAACTTCAGGCCTCAATCTAGACCTCTGTTCAATCTTCAGGCTTCAAGCCAGACCTCTGATCGACCTTTGGGCTTTGATCCAGACTTCCAATCAACATTTGTGCTTCCATTTGGATCCAAGGACAGCAGACCATAGAATAAAGAGAAGGAGATGGGGCACCACATGGAAGATGGTGAAGATGTGGGTAGGTTGTGAGGGTGGACAGGGTAAAGTGAAAGAGATAAGGGACCACAGGGATAAGAGGGTAGGGGGCTTGCTGAGGGGAGTGGTTGTTAGAGAAATCAATTTTGATGCCATCAGTTCAGAGACTACAAGATGGAATATTTGGTGTTTGCTCCTCCAATTTGCGTCTTCCTCAGCCACTGAAAGGACTCAGCTCATTTGTGTTCACTCCCATCCAGGCTGGAGGGACTGCCTTCAGATGTGCTGTGCAATTCCTTTTTTCCTCCTCTCTCTCTCTCTCTCTCTCTCTCTCTCTCTCTCTCTCTCGCTGGTCTGGTAACATCAATATCAATTTATCTAGCTTGCTGCAACCACTCCTTCTGTTCCCCTTCCCTGCAATTTTCCTTATTCCTGTGGCCCCTTTGCCCCTTCCTCTCCCCTACCATTACCCTCACCCTCACAATCTATCCATCACGTTTACCTTCCACCCTCTGGTTCTGCATCTGCTTCCCTTTATTCCATGGTCTACTATCCTCTCCTATCAGATTCCTTCTTCTTCAGCCCTTTGCCTCTTCTACCCATTACCTGCCAGCTTCCCCCATCGTTCCGTTTCTCAACTTCCTCACCTGGATTCACCTATCACCTGCCAAGCTCATTACTCTCCCACTTGCCCTTTCCCTACACTTTTATTCTAGCTTCTCCCTTCTTTTCCAGACTTGATGTAAGGTCCCTGGCTAAAATATCGGCTGTTTATTTCCCTCCATAGATGCTACTTGACCTACTTGCCAGAGTTCCTCCAGCATTTTGTGTGTGTTACAGTAAACACAAAATGTATTTAATTAACTGAACTAACTTACAACGAACAATGATCGTAGGTTGCTACTTGCTGGAGGCCACTCTAGCATTTGGAAATGCTAGGAAATCTGGAAATCAAGAAGGCCACCTCTTACTCTTGATGTATCTCTAAATTTAAAAAAAATTACAAGTGCTTGCATTACAGAAAATCACAATGCAGACGGTTTTCCAAGAATGCAACCCTTCCATAATGCAAGGGTACTCAGAGCTTGATGGGCAGCATGGACAAGCTGAGCTGAAGGATTTTTTTTGTGCTAAATGATAAGGAGACAAGAAGGTGAAACTAATAAATTATACTTAAAAGGTAGAATTGGATGAAAGCAATCTTGTCATATTAAATTAGTTGGGATGATATGTTGCAGTTGTACAAGATGTTGTTGGGTCCATATTTGGAATATTGTGTTCAGTTTTGGTCAACATGCTACAGGAAAGATGCCATTAAGCTAGAAAGAGTACAGAGAAGATTTATGAGGACATTGCCAGGACTTGAGTGACCGAGTTATGGAAAGAAATTGAGCAGGTTGGAACATTTTTCACCGCAGTGTAGGAGAATGAGGGGTGATCTTATAGAGGTATACTGTGTAAAATCGAGAGATATAGCTAGAGCAAATTTTTCTCAGGGTTGAGGAAGTAAGAACTAGGGGCATAAGATTGGGAGAGTGGACAGATTTAGTAGGAACCTGAAGAGAAACTTTTTTCACCCAGAGGCTGGTCAGTATATGGAATGAGCTGCCAGAGGAAGTGGTTGGGCCAGGTATATTAACAGCATTTAAAAGGTACTAGGACAGATACATGGATAGGAATGGTTTGGAGGAATATTGGCTAAACATGGGCAAGTGGTACAAGCTTAGAATGGGATCTTGTTTGATATGGACCAGTTGGGCTAAAGGGCAGGTTTCCATGCTCTATGACTTTCTCCAATTATTCTCCAGGACTGACCTTCCATAGCAACATTCCAAGTACACATGGATATAAATAGCCAGAGTGTATGGGGAAAAATGGCTTGTTTTCTGATTGGCAGGATAGAACAGGTGGTGTGTACTAGAGACCCGTAGTGGAGTTTCATGTTTTTACCATATATATTAATGAACAGGCAAATGAATAGTCCTATATATACATGATATTAGGTTAGAAGACACCATAAATTGTGTGAATGAGAACAGAAAATTATAAACAAGCAAATTAAGTGAGCGGTCAAACTATTCTGGATGGATCTTGTATTCAGAAGCTGGAATTCAAATGAAAAAATTGCTGCTTCAGATCTATCTGGCTTATTACATCCACCTTTGAACAGTTCTACAGGAGGGGGAAAACATTGAAAAGTCATCAATAGAATTAAATGTAGGATATGAAGGATTAAATTCTGAAGGCAAATTGCAAAAAATCCTTCAGAAGTTTGAGGGGAGATCTAACTGGAGTCTCTAAATTGACAATACTGTTCATTTCATTTATAGGGAACATAATCTTAAACTTAGTGTGTTTAACAGCATGTCTTTTCAGAAACAGAGGTGGAAACAGCTTCTTTAGTAGGAGGTATGTGGAGATAAACCAAAAATTTCTAGACAGCTTGAGCAATCAATATACCATGTTCAGGAAATTGCTAGTTAATATGAAATATCATTTATATTTTTACATAATACTTTGACAAAAAGTAATCTTTGAAAAAAAGTCCAGAAATTACTTTGCTGTTCAGTGGTGTTAAAGCTGTTTGGTGGATCAATCTAACACTCCTTATGAAAATTCCATGAGTATCATGGGCTTCAATTGTGAGGTTCACAGACCAGCACTGCCAGATTGTCCCAGGAAGCACAGACCTATGTCAGTTTTGGCACAATTTATTCTATTAACCTATTGCAAGTTCTTGCAGCTTGTCAGCGTTTGGCCTTATAGATGCAATCTGAGAAGCCAGCTCTTAAAAGGACAAACCAAAATACAAGCAGCACTTTTTGAGATGTAAGGAAATTTTACTGCTTTTAAGTTCGTGGATGCTGCAAAAATGGGATGTCAGCGGGAGCTAATCAGGCTGGTACCCATAAGAGGGATGTTCATTGTACTGTGGATACTTCCAGGTCTACAGCTAGATGCTTCTAACAAGAAGCTGCTAGTAAGTTATTTGTAAGGAATAATGTGTTTTGGGAAAGTTGTTGACTGATGAAATGGTAGAAGTCTTCTCTTTCAACTGGTGAGTTTGTGTGCAGTGAACCACAAATTTTGAGATGCGGCAAACCAGAAGGATACTGAAGCAAAGAGAGTGAACATAACTTTGCCCTTCAGAGGCAAAGCAATTTACAGTCATGTTTAAGATTGCAGGTGGTCACAGATCTCAGAGAAGTTTGAAAGTTGACCCTTTTACTCCCATGGTTTCAGTGAATAAAACTTTGTGAGTAAACAGGGAATGTTCTTTTTGAGACTGAAAGTTGCAATGAAGATGCAGCTTGCACATCATTATACTTTTAATGTAATTTGAGGGAATATTCTGCTGAAAAAGGTGGTTAAGGCAAATGAATATCTTATCAAAAAGTTAGCATCGGATTTTCAAGTATAAAGTGTGACGAGAATACACATAAAATTAAGATGTTTGCTGGCCTGGGCTAGCATCAATGGCATCAGCAGTTGGTCTGCCACCTGCCCTCAGGGGAAGGAGAGATAAGGAACAATGGAGCAGCATCTGGAGATGTGTAATGAAGGGACGTGGGAGAGAGAGAGCTGTCTGGAGCAGCTCCCCCTTTGAACCCTGAACTGTTTGAAGTGATGGACAGGCGATACCCCAGCAGGGGGATAAAAAGGGACAGGTTCACTAAGACAGACAGAGACGCCACCCGAGGTAACGAGACCCTGGAAGCGGTGCGCCTCTCACGAGTGGGTGAGAAGTACCAGACAACGACCAGGGTGGAAAGGTATGATCAGCGGGAACCCGGTGTGTGTCCGCCCTTGCCTCGGTGCCGGGTTCACTGCAGAGGATCGACCGCATCTGGAGGAGGGGTCACAGTCGGTGACCTCAGGTGACATCACCAAGGACCCGCCCAAAAGTTGCTTGTGAGCCATCTCGCCGGTCTGTGAGTGAAGCAGTGTCTGAATGATCAGTTGTTCCTGTTCTCTCTCTCTCTCTTCCCCCACGTTGTCCATCGCCATGGCAACGATTACTGCGAACTGAACTGGACTGAACTTTGAGTTATTTTGAAATTTGGTCATTTACCCCTAGACAACGATAGAGCTTGATTGATGCTGTTATCTTAATTCTGTGCACGTGTGTTTATCATCGCTGAACTGTTGCATTTATTATCCTTTCGATTACTGTGTTGCTTGTTTCTTTAATAAAACTTCCTTAGTTCTAGTACTCCAGACTCCAACTGAGTGATCCATTTCTGCTGGTTTGGCAACCCAGTTACGGGGTACGTAACATAAGGTACCCAGCAATGGTTAAAATAATATTGGATTAACTGACTTTCAATTGGATAGCATCATTTTCATTCTGGATCCTCAACCTTACTGCTGTTTTTTTCATTATTGTTTCATTTACTTCTTTAAAGGGTTGGTATGATTTGTTTTTCCATTCACCATGGATTTTCCACTGAAAACATAAATTTCTTTCTTTGGTATTGAAGTCATTTGTGTATTTGTATCAATGTCTATTCTGATTTTGAATTTCAAAGTATATTCCTACAATTTTTAATGATATCATAACTGACTGTGGGAGTATGTGAAGACAACACAATGAATAGGAAGCAATGAATTGTCTTTCCAGTGCTTGTTCTGGTGAAATGTGATGTTCCTCCCCAAATTACAGAAGAATAAAGCTTCATTGACTGGAGTATGTGGACTTTCAAAACAGACAGACATACCCAATTAATCAAACATTCACCTGTTTCCAGATATTACTGATCTCCTTGACTGGAAGCAAGTAATGATATTATAATTTAGAAATGTTTTCACCTCTATAAAAAGAATATGGCAGTTCTCCAAATATTTAGTCACCATATAATTTAGGGGATCACCAGTTTTAATTAAATAGAATAATATTCCCAGCAATGATTTTTGCAGGCCAGCTCAGATAACTGCAGCTGATATCCTATGTGTTAGGATATCTTTATTACTGTGGAGTATCATTTTTCATTGGAGCGGATTTCCTACATTTTCTCACTTGTGCAAAACTTCTGTGCTCTGATATTGATAGCTGGCAGTTCATCCCTGCTGTTGTCATCACAGCCAAGAGAGAGTAAATCTATCCAAGGCATCCTTACACTGTTCTCTATACACAGGCACTTCTTCTCATGAAAGTGCAATCTTATCAGATATGTTCTCTCCCAGGTTTCCAGTTACACTGTGTCTTCCCTCACAGAAATCCTTTCACACAGAACAAATCAGGATTCAAAACATATTTTCCAATATGATGCCTTATGGTGAATTTACACACTTTGGTCTCATTGTATCTCTTTTCTTAAATGTAAAATATATATACTGCTATTGAAAAGAGTTTATAGTTGTGACTATAATAATGATAAGCACTTTATCGACCCTAAGTGGGAAATTATTTCGGTACAGCAGTAAAATTTAAAAACACACTCAGCAATGATAATAAATAATAATAAAAACAATAATATTAATAATAAAATACAGAATATTAATATGCACAATAATTTACCAATGTGCAATGCAATAATAATGTATCAAATAATAAAACAGAGACTATTGTACTAAGATGTGTGTTCGCCTGTCGGACAGAGATGAACTGTTGTATATGCTTATTGCATTTGGTAGGAAAGACTTTCTGTAATGATCCTTGTGACAGCAGAGCTGAGTGAGTCTGTTTGAAAGGGTGTTCTGCCGCTTATTCAGCAGGTCATGGAGAGGATGTGCCTGATTGTCCATAATGGATAACTGTTCGTTTAGTGACCTCCTCCACTACTAACTCAAAAGAGTCTGGGCTGTAGCCAAGGATGAATTCAGCCTTTTTGATGAGTTTATTTAACCTTTTTGAATCACCAGCACCGATGCTGCTCCCCCAAATAAAGCTGGAAAGAAGACTGCACTCACTACAACAGACTAGTAAAAGATCCCCAACATCCTGCAGCACACATTGAAAGGTCTCAGCTTCCTTAGAAAATAGAGTCTGCTCATCACTTCTTGGTGTTGGTTTTCCAGTCAAGTCTGTTGTAAGGTGAACACCCAAGTATTTGTACTCCTCCACCACTCCAACGTCTTCTTCCAGAATGCATAGAGGACTCATTACAGTCCTCTTCCTCCTAAAATGAATCACCATCTCCCTGGTCTTGGCCACATTCAGGAGCCGGAGATTCCTCCCGAACTACTCCACAAACTTGTCCACCAGTCCTCTGTACTCTGATTCCTGCCCATCTCTGATATACACAACTCCTACTAGTCTCTGATACACCCAACCACCACAGAGTCATCAGAGAACTTCTGCAAGTGACAAGATTCAGATTTGTTCTGAAAGTCTGAGGTGTACAGTGTGAACAGAAATGGAGACATGACAGTCCCTTGTGGGGCTCCAATGCCATTCACCACCATCTCAGACTGAGAACTACCCAGCCGTACAAACTGGGGTCTATCTGTCAGGTAGTCAGTAATCCAGAAGATAGTGGATTTCTCTACGCCCATCCTTTGCAGCTTCTCGCTCAGAAGTGGCTGAATTGTATTGAAGGCACTAGAGAAATTTTTAAAAATGTGATTCTCACAATGTCACCAGCATCATCCAGGTGGGAGTGAGCTCTCTGCAACAGGGAGATGACGGCATCATCCACTCCCACATGAGGTTGAGAGGCAAACTGTAGAGGGTCCAATGAAGATCTCACCTGTGGTCCAGGTTAAGACAGGACTAGCCTCTCCAGCACCTTCGTCACATGAGATGTGAGGGCAATTGGTCTGTGGTCATTAAGTTCAGATGGAGTCACCTTCGTGGGTACAGGAACCAAGCAGGAAGTCTTCCATAACACCAGTATCTTTTCCTGACTTAGACTCAGATTGTAAAGGTGCTTCAAAATACCAGACACAAGGCTTACACAAGCCTTCAGTACCCTGGGGCTGATACTATCGGGTCCAGTAGCTTTGCCTCGATGTAGTCTCTCCAGCTATCTCTTAACCTGACCTGCAGTCACTGTCAGGCAGGGGAGGGTGGTCATCCCCATGGCGGCAGGATACTCCAAAGCTGGGGGGGTTTGGAACACAAGCACTCACCAGAGGGGTGGAGGGAGAAGGCTTCGGGGACAGGCAGGGTGTCAGGTTGGGCAAGTGGGGGAGGGGGACAGCAGGAGGTCTCATGCTGAACCTGTTGTAAAACAAGTTCAATTCGTTGGCCCTCTGCAGGCAGCCCTCAATCTTCCTTTCCCCAACCTTGAAGCTTCATGCCCGACCACACATCCCTTCTGCTATTCTGCTGGAGCTTGTACTCCAGCTTCCTCTTGTAGGATTCTTTGCACTCCCTCAACTTTACCCTCAGTTCACTCTGAACTCACCTCAGTACTTGTCTGTCTCCAGGCCTGAAGGCTTTCTTCTTCATATTCAAAACTTCTTCCAGGTCACTGCTGATCCAGGGCTTGTTGGGAAGCAGCGTACAGTCTTGGCTGGCAAGGTGGTGTTCTTACAGAATTTGATATAGTCTGTGATACAATCAGTCATTTTGTCAATGTCCTCCCTGTGTGGCTCACATAACACATCCCAGTTCGTCCTCTCAAAGCATTCATGCAGTGCCTCATTAACATACCAAGTCCACCTCCTTACAATCCTTGTTGACACAGGCTGCTGCTGGACTAGAGGCACGTACCTGGGTGTTAGCAGGACCAGGGTGTGATCAGATCTGTCAAGTGGGACTATATGGTGCTTGCAGAGTGCTGTTAATAATACATGTTCTACATTATACACAACATAGTGAAAAAGGCAGTAGGTAGTTTATATTAAATGAATTAGATAAACAAAGAATGCTTACTCATACAATATATTTACTATATTACTCAAATATATTGAAATATTAAATACACAACATTCCTCCCTGATTAGCTATAAGCACCAACTCGATATAGAATGCATTTCAACTTATGTACCTATATATAGTATATACAGTATACTATATAAGACAATTGCTATATAGACATCCACAGCATAGTAAATTTTAAGTTGTCCCATTCTGGCCGAAAGATTTAATTGCTCTGGAGGAATTCTTACTCTTGTGGGATAACATCTTTCCTGACAAGGGGGTCACACTGCTTGGCAGATGAGACTTGTGGCTGTGAAACAATCTCAGGTTCTCGGGCTGCCTCCATGGTGGTTGTAGGAGTTAACTGTGGGACTGCAGGAAGTGGTTCTAACAGCTGTGAACACCTTTCTTCTGGGTGTGTTGGCATCCATTCTTGATATGCTGATCCATTATAGGCCACCAGACAAAGCTTCGAGCCAATGCTTTCATTTCAACCATGCCTAGATGACCCGGTATGTAACTCCTCCAGCACTTTAGCTCCTAATTGCCATACAAGGCAACCCCATCAAGGGCAAAATGGGGGAACTGGGATTTCCGCAGCACACTCCAGCCATTTTTGGGTGGCCACATAGGCTTCAGACACTGGGGTTCTTTTATGGTTTCCCTTTTGATCATCTCTGCCATAATAGGGAGATTTCCAATTTGCAGTATGGAGAATACGTCAAGAGGAGTGTCCTCTCTAGTAAATTTTTCAGGTACTTCCTTTTTGAAGGGCAAGCCGGAAAATCCGTCAGCATTTCCATGATTAGCCATCCTCTTGAATTTGATCTTGTAATTATGTCCTCCAAGAAATGAAGCCCCATTGCTGCTGTTAGTGGAACACCCTCCTGTGGATTGGAAATGGACATTAGCAATTGATGGACAATAATGAGGGTAAAATCTCTCTCCCCCATACAAGTACTGATGAAACGTTCTACACCCCAAACAAATTTCAAGGCCTTTCTGTCAATCTGTCCGTAATTCTTCTCTTCAACGATAAGGGAACATGATACAAAGACTATGGGGCATTCACTTCCATCACTCATGTGACATGACTGCCCCTATACCATAAGATAAGGTCTCACAGATAACTTCACTGGATGATGTGGTTCATAATGTCTGAGTAGAGTATCAATGTCTTTTGGAAAAATCACCTCACACTGCTTTGTCCATTGCCATTTCTTCCTGATCTGTAGTAATGAGTTCAAGAGGTGAAGCCAGGTTTGACAGGAACCTGTTATAGTGATTGACAAATCCTAAAAAGGACCACAACTATGACACATCCTTCGGCCTTAGTGCATTCACTGCTGTTCGAATTTTCTCAGCACACTTGTGTGTCGGTGGTGTGACTACAGTAAGTGATGCTTGGTTTAAAGAATTCGCACTTGGCACACCATGCTCTGAGCACCTAATCTTCTAATCTTTTTAACACTGTCAAGAGATTTTGGAGATGTTCCTTGTCATCCTCACTGGTAACAATGATGTCATCCAGGTAACACTGACTACCAGGGCAGCCTTGTCGCACCTGGTCCATAGCTTTCTGCAGAGTGAAAGCGCAGATGCTACTCCGAAAATAAACCTATTATAGTGGTAAAGCCCTTTGTGAGTGTTTTTTGTGAGAAATCTTTGGACTCTTCTTCCATCTCCCATCAAAAGGTAGGCCTCAGCTCTTTGTGTTTTGTTGTATTTTCTTTAAGTTTTGCCTTTAAATCTGAATTAGTTTGTGAGGCCCTGCCACAATGGTAACATAATTTGTTTGGCTGCACCAGCTTCTGTTTAGACGTTGCCATTTTGTTCAACTCATTTGTGTCCCTTTCTCCTGTTTTCATTGATACTATCATTATGATGCTATTAGGCAGGAACTTGGGAACATAAATAGGGAGCAGATGTTCTTAGGGAAATGCACTGCAGAAATGTGGCAAATGCTCAGGGAACATTTGCATGGCATTCTCCACAGGTATGTTCCATTAAGACAGGGAAAGGATGGTAGAGTCAAAGAACCACGGTATACAAAGGATGTAGAAAATCTAATTAAGAAGAAAAACAAAAGGTTCAAGAAACTAGGTACTGTCAGAGCTCTAGAAAATTACAAGGGTGCCAGGAAGGACCTCAGGAATGAAATTAGTGGAGCTAGAAGGGGTCATGAAAAGACCTTGGTGAGCAGGATTAAGGAAAACCCCAAGGCATTCTACAAATATGTGAAGAGCAAGAGGCTCTGTGTGAGAATAGGACCAATCAGGAGTGAGAACGGAAACATGTGCGTGGAGCTCGAGGAGGTAGCAGAGGTACTTAATGAATACTTTGCTTCAGTATTTACCAGTGAAAAGGACCTTGGCAATTGTGGAATGACTTAAAGTGGACTAAAACGCTTGAGTGTATAGACATTAAGAAAGAGGATGTGCTGGAACTTTTGAAAGGCATTAAGTTAGGCAAGTCACTGGACCAGGCTACTGTGGGAAGTGAGGGAGGAGTTTGCTGAGCCTCTGGTGATGATCTTTGCACCATCTATAGGGACGGAAGTAGTACCAGAGGATTGGAAGGTTGCAAACGTTGTTCTCTTGTTCAAGAAAGGGAGGAGAGATAACCCAGTAGAGATATACACCAGTGAGTCTTACTTCAGTGGTGGACAAGTTGTTGAAGATCCCGAGAGACAGGATTTGTGAGCATTTGAAGAGGTTCTCCATGTGAGACTTTTTCAGAAAGTAGTGAGGCATGGGGTCCAAGGAGACCTTGCTTTGTGGATCCAGAATTGGCTTGACCACTGAAGGCAGAGGGTGGTTGTGGATGGTTCGTATTCTGCATGGAGGACGGTGACCAGTGGTATTCCACAGGGATCTATTCAGGGACCCCTCCTCTTTGTGATATTAATAGATTACCTGGATGAGGAAGTAGAAGGGTGGGTTAATAGGTTTGCTGATGATACAAAAGTTAGGGGTGTTGTGGATAGTCTGGAGAGTTGTCAGAGGTTACAGCGGGTCATTGATAAGATGCAGAACTAGGTTGAGAAGTGGCAGATGGAGTTCAACCCAGACAAGTGTGAAGTTGTTCATTTCGGTAGGTCAACTTAGAATGTAATATTAATGGTAAGACTCCTGGCAGGGTAGAGAATCAGCGAGATCTTGGGGTCCATGTCCATAGGACATTCAAAGCTGCTGTGCAGGTTGACAGTGTTGTTAAGGAGGCATATGGTGTGTTGACCTTCATCAACTGTGCGATTGAGTTCCAGAGCCGTGAGGTAATGTTACAGCTATATCAGACCTTAGTTAGACCCTACTTGGAGTTCTGGTCACCTCACTACAGGAAGGAGGTGGATACCATAGAGAGAGTACAGAGGAGATTTACAAGGATGTTGCCTGGATTGGAGAGCATGCCTTATGAGACTAGGTTGAGCGAACTTGACCTTTTCTCCTTGGAACGACAGAGGATGAGAGGTGACCTGATAGAGGTGTATAAGATTATGAGAGGCATTGATTGTATGGATAGCCGGAGGCTTTTTCCCAGGGCTGAAATGGCTAAAACAAGGAGGCATATTTTTAAGGTGCTTGGAAGTAGGTACATGGGGAATGTCAGAGTAAGTTTTCCACGCAGAGAGTGGTGGGTGTGTGGAATGCACTGCCAGTGAAGGTGGTAGAGGGAGATACAATATGGTCTTATAAGGGACTCTTAGATAGGTACATGGGCCTTAGAGAAATACAGGGCTATGCAGTAGGGAAATTCTAGGCAGCTTCTAGAGTAGGTTACATGGTCGGCATAACATTGTGGGCTGAAGGGCCTGTAATGTGCTGTAGATTTTCTATGTTTCTATGATACAGTGATTTCAACTGCTCTTTTAAATGCAAGTTGCACTTCAGTTAGGAGCCATTTTTGAATGCTTTCTTGTAAGATTCCATAAACTAAATGATCTGTCAATGCATCATTAAGCCCATCACTGAACTTACAAAACTCAAAGAAGCTCTTCAATTCAGCAATGTACACTAAAATACACTCCCTCTCCTTTTCATTCCGCTTATTAAACCTAAATGCAATTGACAAAGGTTTCAGTTCTAAATGTTCTTGTATACTTTCACAATATCAACAAAGCTCATTTCGACTGGTTTGATAGGAGCATTTAAACTTATAAGCAAACTGTATGCACTTCCACCTAATTTATTAATTAATATATTTATTGAGTTACAGCATAGAATAGGCCCTTTGAGCGTTATAACATCTCCATGTGAGACTTTTTCAGAAAGTAGTGAGGCATGGGGTCCAAGGAGACCTTGCTTTGTGGATCCAGAATTGGCTTGACCACTGAAGGCAGAGGGTGGTTGTGGATGGTTCGTATTCTGCATGGAGGACGGTGACCAGTGGTATTCCACAGGGATCTATTCAGGGACCCCTCCTCTTTGTGATATTAATAGATTACCTGGATGAGGAAGTAGAAGGGTGGGTTATAAGCGTTATAACGTTACCCAGCAATCCCTGATTTAACCCTAGCCTAATTGCAGGAAAATTTACAATGAACAATTAAACTACCAACAGTATATGTTTGGAATGTGGGAGGAAACTGAAGCACTTGGAGGAAACCCATGCAGTCACAGATAGAACATACAAATTCCTTACCGACAGTGGCAGGAATTGAACCTGGATCACCAGACTGTGAAGTATTGTGCTAACCACTACTCTACCATGCTGCCAATGCACTCAGAAAACCTGGCACTTACTTTTCATTGGCTATTTCATTTGCTTCAAAATACTGCGAATACATCAGCCAGTTATCTTTCATGCAATCAAACGTCTATCTTTCCAATATAGCCAGCCATTTATGCTCTTTTTAAATTTATTTAGGCTTATTATCAGCCACTACCAGCTGTTTAGGAAGCCATGATTTCATCTCTTCTCTGCCTTTTTTATAAATTCAAATGTCTCGCAATGCTTTTTTAAAAAAACTCAAATGTCTCATTGCAATTTTATTTTTCTTGAACATCTTGCTGCACTTCAACAGGTAGGCAGTCTTCTCAAGTTTGTTTAAAACTTTCTCATCACTACTGTTATGTTTTGTCACTCCAAAACATAAAACTAATTGAAATAAAAACATGGAGCCAGGAGAAGCAAGCTTTAGTTTTGTTTTACTTTAAGGGAGGTGTTTACTGATGACATGGTGACCGTTCATGTACTTTTGCATATAACCCATAATGAATTATGTATACAAAGAATGCTTAATCAACCAATATATTTACAATATTACTCAAATATTACTGAAATATTGAATACACAACAGTAGAATGCTGGGCCATGAAAAGCATAGCCTAAACAAACAGAAAAGGAGCTTTTTCAACTAGGTTTACAAAAAAATAGCCTATTTAAGGTCTCATATTCTATTTCTTATGATTTGACTTCCTTTTTATTTTAATGTTTTAAATTATTCTCTCTCCTCCTCCATATTTTATATAGGTGTTTCCATTTTTGGAAACAGCAATTATCACTTCATATCCTGCATCATCATTACAACTAGCTCTTCAGGTGGAAAGGCCAGCCAAGGTAACAAGCCCTACTTTTTTTTCATTGCTCCAACAAAATAGCATAGAAAGAGACCAATAATCCCATTATTCCTCTGCTATTATTTTGCTAGAAGTAATCCACTGGCCTACTAAACTTTTGTATCCTACTCACCTAAAGTTTTTATCAATTTTCCCCCCTTTTTTGATACTCTTTCATACTCACAATGACAAAGCAGTCCATTACAGGGTTTCTGTCTATTTGCAGCAAAATTATGACAATGTAAGAAAACAGACAAATTGCAAGATATAGGCTTTATATACAATTTTACTTCAAGAAAATGACTTAATTCATGAGAGACACTTCATGATTTCAGGAAACGTGATAGTTGAGCTGCATGCAGCATGTTGTCAAAACCACCAATTTCATTATGTTCTGGTAATCTTCCCTAATGATATTTGATTAGTAACTATATGTCAGGACGTAAAGGACACCCTCCTCTTACTCTTACAATGTGCTGAGAAATTTTCTGCATTTGTCTAAGAGAACAAACCAGAATCCTGCATAATGTTTCATCTAAAAGATATCACTTCTCACAGGGTCCTTCAAAAGTAGATTTTCCTCACCAAATTATTTCAATTGGATTTGGGGTCTTCAGTAAGAGACAGGAATTTAAGCAGACAGGAAACTTGCAGCTTACCTTTTTGTTTTAGTCATAGTCATACTTTATTGATCCCGGGGGAAATTGGTTTTCGTTACAGTTGCACCATAAATAATATATAGTAATAGAACCATAAATAGTCATATGTAACTTATGCTAGTAAATTATGAAACAAGTCCAGGACCAGCCTATTGGCTCAGGGTGTCTGACCCTCCAAGGGAGGAGTTGTAAAGTTTGATGGCCACAGGCAGGAATGACTTCCTATGACGCTTTGTGTTGCATCTTGATTGGAAACAAAACTAGGCAAAAAGTAAAAATCAATTGAATTTACTGTTATTTAAAGTTCACCTACAACTATTTGCAGAAGGGCTGTAGGACAATGAGTATTTATATTACCTGCCAACTAACTACCTGTTTCTACATGATGAGATCATACATGATTGAAGTTTTAATTGTTTTTCATTGACTAGCAGTTTTAAGGAAAAACATACTTAGAATCTGGAAAAAAGGGCAAATTAAAAATAGAACATTAAACATAAAAAAATGAAGAAAAGTGGAATGGAGTAAACTAAAAGTTATATACCATTGTTTTATTAATGATCTTGGAACTCATTTAAACCTCACTTCAATTATTGAAACTCAAATAGACAGGGCATAAATGAAGGCAAGTAATCCAATTTCATTACTTTCATTTAAAGCTGCCTTATATATTTGTGTGCCCCTGTATTCACAAACTATTCTTGCAGTACTTGGACTTCAGTCATAGTTTGTATAATTTTCAAAACTGGAATTGGTTTATTATTGTCATGTGTACCGAGATACAGTGAGAAATAGTTCTGCAATCTGTCCACACAGATCATTTTAAAATATAAGTATATTGAGGCAGTACGTGGGAAAAGCAATAACAGAATGCAGAATATAGTGTTACAGTTACAGAGAAATTGCAGAGGAGGCAGACAATGAGGTGCATGGCCATAATGAGGTACTCTGTGAGGTCAAGAGTGCATCTTATTATACTAGGAAACAGTTCAATAGTTTAATAACAGCAGGATATAAGATGTCTTTGAGTCTGGTGCTATGTGCTTTCTTGCTTTTGTATCTGCCCATTAAAAGAAAATGTCTAGGGTGGGTGGTGGTCTTTGATTATACTGGCTGCTTTTCCAAGGCAGCATGAAGTATAGACAGAGTCCATGGAGAGGATGCTGATTTTTGTGATTGACTGACCTACATCTATAATTCTACAATTTCTTGCAGCCCTGGACAGAACAATTGCCATACCAACCTGTGATGCATCTGGATAGGATGTTTTCAATGGTGCATCTATAAAAATTGATGAGGATCAACAGAGGCAGGCCAAGGGAAAGACTTAATTTAAGATAATAAATGAAATGTATGCTAGCAGAATTTCTCTGGAACTAGATTAGATCTATTTGTCTCATGTAATCGAAACATTGAAACATACAGCGAAATATGTTCTTTGTATCAAGGACCAACACAGTCCGATATGTACCGGAGGCAGTCTACAAGTGTTCCAGTGTCAACATAGCATGCTCACAACTTACTAGCCCCAACCCACAAGTCTATGGAGTGTGAGAGGAAACCAGAGCACCCCGAGGAAACCAACGTGTGCACTGGGAGAATACACAAACTCTTCACACACAGCAGAAGGAACTGTCTTCCAATCTTACCGCTAGAGCTGTAAAGCATTACGCTAACCACCTACTTGCATCCATTACATTTGTCATTAAATAATGCAGGTTTTATTGGTTTCTCTGTCCAATCAAAAACAGCGGTGCAGGTGAAATACATGCACAGGAAAAATTATATATACGCTTTGATATTATAAGCAAAGCACTGTTCCATGTTGCAATACCAGAACTATTAGTTTTCTGGCATCTCGTTTAGTTGCCGAATGAGACCCAGACAGTCAGCATTAGAACTTCACTGGCTGTGACCAAAGGGGGTATAAAAATCAAATTTGATTCTAGACTTAATTCAACAGTGCAACAGGTATGCTGCCAGCAAGGGCCATTGGATAACATTAAGATTAATGAATTTTGACTCCATTCTCTGCAAAGATTTCAATTTATATTTCTTGCAACCACAATGGAGATCAGCAAATTTATCACTGAAGTGAGATCAACCTGGGATCTCCCTTTTCAATCTTGTTCGCCATAGGGATTAACTTACCAACCATATTTATTTAAGTTATTTCTGCATATACTAAGTTGAGTTATTAAAAAAAACTGCCAAAGGATCTCGGTGGATTAGGTAGCATCTTTAGAGGCAGAAGTATAGTCAACAGTTCATATGGAGACCCTGCATCAGAACTCTGTAAGTTAATGCCTGATGCAAAATCTGTATCCTGAATGCAACACAATTTCTCTGCTTCCCGCTTTGTCCCAAGGTAAAAATCACCAAGGTATCTCAGATACTGTGTACAAAATACTATCGATATCTACTTGTAGTTCTGACTACGTATTAGCAGTTTAATTGGATTGGACCAGAGTTTTGATTTGTTCTCTTGGAGGGCACTCAGAAGTCAGTCTGCAACATGTAATTTGTTCTTATCTTAGGCAGATTAATTCAATGTTATCTGCAATGTGTAATCTGATTCAGTTGTTGTTAGATAGGTTAGGTGGCTGGATGCAGACAAGACAGCATAGTAACTATTGCTTTCGGGGAGCAGAAAG